>NW_028274822.1:88587920-88901254 GCF_037043125.1 Eumetopias jubatus | reverse complement strand
TCCATGAGGACACAAGAGGTCAGAGGAATTGCGCATGCCAAGCCTGAGAATGGTGTCAGACTATGTGAGCTGTTATGACCAAGTGATTGCAAGAGAAGCTGCGAAATCTCCCAATTGCTAAACTGGATCCGAATAATAAAACCATGAGAATCAAGTAAGATACATTTGCAGGCTAGATTTGAACCACTGGTTTGAGACATCTGCTCCTTATTGTCAAATCCGCAGTTCACGGAAACCCCATTCTACAGATGGGAAATCTGAGGCCCTGGGTGGTTGAGAGACACACCCACTGTGACCCGGCTGGCCAAACCAGGACTTGACCCCAGAGTGTCAGCTTCAGAGCCAGCTTCCTAATAACAGCTGTCACCTTGACACAAAGCAGGCTCCCACGTCCCCAGCTTTCCCAGGGCTGCGCCCGCCCTTCTTCTAATACTTACACCACGAGTTTGGCCCCACTGTAAAGGAGCCCTGTTCTGATGGCTACTGCCACATAACCACCCCAAAGTTAGTAGCGCAGAACAAAAATAATTTTATTGTATTTCAAGGCTTCCATGGTTAGAAATTCAGGCAGAGCTCAACTGGGTAATTCTTCTGTTCCATGTGGTGTCAGCTGAGGTCACTCAGTGATATTCGGCTGACAGAGGACAGGTATGGAGGGTCAGAGACAGCTCCACTCCAGTGCCTGGGGCCCAGGCAGGGACGGCTGGAACTCTGGGCCAGAGCGCCCCCATGTGACTTCTCCAGTTTGGTGGCCTCAAAATCTTCAGACTTTTTCTTCTAATTCAGATATGTTTACATAGAACACTGGGTACATTTAAGATGTACAACATGTTGATTTGATACACTTCTATAGTGCAGTGTGATCACCACCACCTTCTCTATCACATCAGGTAATTACCATTTCTTTTCTATAGTGAGCACATTTAAGATCTAGTCTGTAGCCGCTTTGAAGGATACGGTATTGCTGACTTCACTCACTATGCTTTGTATTACGTCTCCAGAACCTATTCCTCTTCTAGGTGCAAGTCCATACCCTAAAACAGTATCTCCCCAATTCCCCCACCCCCCCGGGGCCTGGTAACCACCATTCTGCTCGCTGGTTCTAAGACCTCCACGTTTTTAGATGCCACGTATAAGTGAGAGCATGTGGTATTGGTCTTTCTCTGACTTACCTCACTTAGCATAATGCCTTCGAGGTCCATCCACATTGTCACAAATGGCAGGACCCCCCCCACATACATATACACACATATGTAGAACATCTTTATCCACACATCCACTGATGGACACTAAAGTCGCTTCCCTATCTTGGCAACCGTGAATAATGCTGCAGTGAGCATAGGAGTGCAGGTACCCCTTTGAGATCCTGTTTTCATCTTCTTTGCGTCTATGCCCAGACTTCTTACACGGGGGTGGGCTTCCCCAGAGTGAGCAACCCCCAAAAGAACATGGTCGAGCTCCAAGGCTTTCCTGGCCAAGCGTATAAACCACTGAGCAGCACCTGTGCCACACTAGGGATCAAGCCAGTCACCAGCCCGCTCAGACGCAAGGAGACAGGGATCCAGACACACCCCTCCCCGCCAGGAGCAGTGTCAAAAAATGCTCCACCACTTTTCTTTACCTGCCAGCACACTCAGGCACTTCTCCTCCTAGAGGAAATGCTCGCTCCCAGAAAACCGCAATTTTGAAAGAGATTTATCCCAGATGGAGTTGCTTCTCCTCAAAGGGTGGCCTGTTTCGGTTGAAATCTGGCTGATCCTCAAAACCCAATTCTTGTATTTGCGGTCTGTGCCTAGAAGACTCACTTGTGTTCATTACACGTGAACATTCGGAACCAGCAAAAAGTTTCTTCTTCAGAATTCTGTTTGGGAACTCTTCCAGGCAAAGACCCAGGCAAAGCTTCGGTTCTCTCTTTCCTCCCACACACTCAGGCCACCCCACTTCATCCGGGGGTCACCACCCCACGCAGAGCTAGTGACGCAGAGGTGGATGCAGGACCCTAAGCTTAAAGTTCAGCATCAGCTCTTTCCCGACCCCCGCTGAGGAAAATGAGGCTCAGAGAGGTTAAGTAACTTCCCTGTGGTCACACAGACAGAAGTGGAACCATACTTCAGATCCAAGTCCTTGGATATAGAGTAGAGTTGCCAGATGTAGCAAAACTATAGGACAGCTAAGTTTGAATTTCAGATAAACAATGAATATTTTTTGGTGTAAGTATGTCCCATGTTATATTTGGGATATATTTACACTAAAGATCTATTCACCGTTTGTCTGAAATTCAAATTTAACTGAACATCCTATGTTCTTTCAATTTTATTTTTTTATTTTAAGTAGGCTCCATACCCAACATGGGGCTCAAACTCATGACCCAAAGATCAAGAGTTGCATGCTCTACCAAGCCAGCCAGGCGCCCCCTGAACATCCTAGATTTTATCTGGCAACCCAATTCCTGAGTCTATGCTCTTAACCGCTACACTCCAGTGGCTTAGAGATTCCAAGAGAGATACTGAATCATGATCCCATTGTCCCAGCCCCTGGATCACGCTGAGCCTGAAGCCATTGATAAGAGATGGCTTCCTGTCACAGTGCCAGTCTCAACTGAAATGAAGCCTTACCTGTGGTTGGGACCAAGGGGTGGAGACAGGGAAAAAGTAAGGAGGCAGATTCCCATCCTCAAGAACCTGAGTGGGGCCAAGGACACAGAACTCATACATAGAAAAGTGCTAAGTGGGGTGTGATCCCATTTGCTGAGGCCTGGACAACTGAGAAGGTATAATCCCTTTCTATTGCTGCATAATGAATTATCACAAACATAGTAGCTTAAAGCAACATTCATGTATTACCTCATGGTTTCTGTAGACCAGGAGTCCAGGCATGGCTTAGCTCGTTCTCAGCGCAGGGTGAAGGTCAGGCTGCATTCTCATCTGGAGGCCCAACTCAGGAAGGATCCCCTTCCAAGCTTCCCCAGGTTTATGGCAGAATTCATTTCTTTGTGGCTGTAGAAGTCATGGTAGCTTGCTTCCTCAAAGCCAGAAGTCTCTGCTACTTGGAGTCTCTGACATCAGGGAAGGCCCAGAGCCTTTTATAAAGACTCACCTGATCAGGCCAGGCCCACCAAGACAGTCTTCCTTTTGATTAATGCAAAGTCGACTGATTAGGGACCTTAATTGCACCTGCAAAATCTCTTCACCTTCGCCATCTTCTGCTGATCACAGGTCCCATCCCCATTCAAGAGGAGAAGGTAATGCAAAAGTACGGTGCAAAGGGCAGGAAGTATGGGGCCACTGTAGGGTGTGTCTTCTGCAAAGGGGAACAAGTCAGTCCGGATTGGCACCGCAGGACAGGCTTCCCAGGGAGAAAGGATGTGAGCCCATCTCTGACGGGCTTGTGGTGAGGAGTGGGTGAGGAGTGAAGGGGGAAGGAGGGGAGGAGGAGAAAGAGGGAGGAGAGAGGACATGAAGGGCGAGGGGGAGCAGGAGCAGCAGCCCCTTGGAGGGCTGAGCCCTCCTGCCCACACAGCCCCTCCATCCAGCCAGTCCTGGCCCAGCACAGGGCCTGGGCGGGGGGGCTCAGATGAGGGGATGGGGGACAGCTAAACATTAATCCAGAGTCTCACAGATTTTCGAAACCCGGACATAAGATTTCAGAGCTTTACTTTCCAGAGTTTGTGTTATGGAAAAACAGAGCACTTTCTCTCCCCCTCCCCCCACCCAATTTTCTTAATCTGGAAATCCATTCTCGTAGGCACCAGGCCCCGGCTTGTTTTCCAGGCAACCTGTCTTTCTGGGGAGGGAAGGGGGAGCAGAGAGAGACAGAGGAGGTTAGACAGGCTCTCTCCTAGAGAAAGGAGGAGCAAGGGGGGTAAGGGGGAAAGGGCCAGCACCTGTGAAAAGGTGAGAAGAAACAGAGGGGCTGGCTGCCCCCCATTCCTGAAAGGAAAGCCCCATGCTGCTCTGGGACCCCCATCCCAGTCCCTGTAACTGAGTATGGCTGGTTTCTGGCAGGGGTCATGTGACCCAAATGGTCCAAAGACCTTCAACACTGGAACTCAGGATGCAACCCCCAGGAGGAAAATCCTCCCCTCTCAGCACTGAGAGGACACAATCCTGGAGCGGGAGGTATCCCGGTTGGCAGAGTAAGAGGAGAAGCCATCTGAGAATGCAGTCAACACAGAGGAAGGTAAAGCTGATACATGGAGACAGGGAACCCTGATGCCGTTAGAGCCCCTGGATCCAGCCACACCTGAAGCTAATCCTGGCACTGGAGTCTTCAAACCTATGCACTGATTATATCCTTCTATTTGCTTGAGCCAGTTTGGGATGGGGCTTCTGTTCCTTTGTAGCCAACAAAATCCTGAGTCGTGATTGAAAAAAAGAAGTGGGCCCCACAAAGAACTGGACCTCGCCATAAGCAGGTGAAGGGTAAGCGGGAATGCAAGAATGATAAACTCAGAGCCCGGAACATTAAAACTAGGTCCAAGACATGTGGGGCTCCTCGACAACCACACCTTTTCACTCCCCTAAAACCCACCCTGACTTGTGACTTAGCCATTTGAGGCAGGGAAAGAAGGCAGAAGCAGGAAAAAGAGGGAGGGCATCCCAAGCAACATGAAGAGGTTTGCAGACCGATCCAGCCCAAAATGAGTTAATGAACAACTGTTGCTCCCCTGGAAGGCATCTAATGAAATTACGAGACCATCCGCTTACTGCTGGGTTGGTCAAGGGTGCGCTCCGACATGATCAACCACAACAGCCGAGCCAGTGCTTGGCTCGTAATGAAGTTTAAACATCATCTTAATAGGCCTTTACTTATTTGCTTATGACGTCTCAAAGACGTGGGGATGAAATGGCAGCAGGCTTTTAGAACTGACGGCAAAGGCAGTCGTGGCCCGGAGAGAAAGAACCGCAGCTCGTCAAAGCCAGCTCAGGCTTCTGGCCAAATCGGACAGGCTCCTTCCAGCCCCGGCGGTGTGTTCAGCACCTATGTGCTCGATGACCCACAGCGGTCCTCAAGTTCTGTGCACAAGGGGTGCTGGGGCCATGGCGAGAGGAGAGAGGACAAAGAGACAGGAGAAAGCTGGAACGTCTTAGCACCCAGCTCCCAATCCAGACCTTTCCTCTGCCCCACCACCCTCTAAGTGCGCATCCACTGATGCCACTGCTGGACTCAAAATCCTCGTGGCTTCCTGGTGGCCCTCGGAACACAGTCCACGCTCCACATTCTGCACCGCAGCCCCTCTCCCACTCGGCTCTGTACCCTTTCTCAAAATCAAATGTACTCTTCTCTCCTTTGTTCCTCTGGGTCAGTCCATTCCTTCTTGGGACCGTGGCTCTGGCTCGCTCTGCTATGCCCGCAGGCTGACCTCCCACCTTCTCGCGGGGCATCTTCCCTCGGAGGCCGGGCCTCAGCGCCGTCTCCTTGGAGAGGCCTCAACCATGGTGTCTGGTCAGACCTTCTCTCCTTTCCTTGCTGGTCGCCTGCCTTCCTGCCCGACGGGCTCACTCCACGGCACAAGGGGCTCACCACGCTTCGGTGACCACTGGCCCCAGTGACAAACAGGGTACGTTGCTGAAAGAGTAAGTTAGTGCCCGCTCCCCGGCCCTGCAGATACCCAGGAGAAGCCGCTTGACTTGGACACAGAAAGGTGTCCCCAAACTGGAAGCTGCTTGGGACCCAGGCTGAGGGGCGAAGGCGTGAGCAGCTACAGTCGGGCAAGGCAATGCGAGACGGGGAAGTCTCCCGGCTGGCCGCGTGTGCATGGGCGCCAGGCTCGCATCCCTCACCCTGACCGAAAACACAGACGGCTGACGTGTCCAATGCCCTGTTCTTCTGGGTTCGGACAAATGTGTAATGTCAACGCACACACACATGCATGTGTTCACACACAACACATATACACACACGGCCAAAATGTTATAACAGCCAACAAGTTGGCCTCATAAACTTTACAATTTACCTTCAAAATGCAGCCACACAAACACAAGGAAGCATCGCCTTCCCACGCACACGCGCACACGCACGCACACCCTCTCCCCCAGGCAGACTCGCCAGCTGCAGGTCAGGCGTGACCCAGCTGGCGAGCACACTGCCCAGCCTTGCGCAGCTGAGTGTGGTTGTGAGACAAGTGGTCGCTGATGGGCAGGAAGCAGAAGGGAGGGGACTGCAGTGTGAATGCAACCAGCCGGCACGGGTCACAGGGACCAGGCCGCCGTGCAGGGGACAGTGCAGCACCCAGATGGAAGAAGCTCGGGTCACTTGCGCGACCTTGCAGAGCAAAGCCACCTACCCACCCCCACCCCCACCCCCAGGCCACCCATTCACCTTAAAGCTGTTGCAGGGGGAAAAACTGTTTCCGTTTGAGCTGGATTGGAGGGGGACTCATGATAGCAGCTGAGCCTGTACCCCAATGACAACCACTTACCCCGTAAATCTGTGTGCGGCTTTCCCTTTGAAGGCCGAAATCCAGAGCTGGGGATGTGGCTGGGCCCTCAAAGGGAGTTCATTCCCCACCTTGCCCTGGGCACCTGAAGCCCAAGGGGAGGGACTCTCCTGTCCACAAACATCCACAATGACAGTGGGTTAAAAGGTCAAGGAGACACCCTTCCCGAGCCTCGGTGGCTCAGGCCATTTGCTAGGGGCTTGCTAGGGGCTGGGGATCCAGATAAGGGAGCAGATCTGGGGTCCTCCGGGGCTCGGAATGCAGGGAGGGGGCCAGCAGGTGCCCACAGCAAGAGGGATCGTTCTGAAGCCAGTGCAGAGAAGCATGGCACAAAGGGAGGGTGCGGGGTTGAGTGTCAAGGACCAAGTGACCCAGACACAGTGCTCCAGGGTCCCTAGGATTGTCTGCACAAGCGAGGAGGTGGGGGTGGGCGCAGTCCCCCCCACCCCTGAGAAAGTTCCTGGAGGTGGGAAGACGGACCCAGAGGAGGACAGCTGCTCAGAGGCCCGGCAGCCCCCCGCCGGGCAGCACTGTAGGCCCCCGTGCTCCTGGCAAAGCTGGGGACTCAGGTGTGGTGGGGAACTGGGGGGATGGGAAAGAGACCGGGGGGGGGGGGGTAAAACCTGCAGGCATCGCAAAGGGGAAGGCAGCTGACCAGAGGGTGCTTTCAGGGCAATACCTGGGCCAAGGCACATCATGGGAGAGCCCGCACCGCGGGCGTCCGAGGGCTGTTGTTCAGATCATCTGGCTCTCGTTAATGAAGTTTGTCCCGCGCAGCTTATTAATACAGATGTGTGGGCTTGGCCAGCCTGGGGGTCTGGCTGGAACTGAAAGGGCATGCAGTGAAGCCTGAACAACGCCTCTGGCAAGTCAGTGCGACGTGGGCTCCGAGCCCCCTGCGGGGTCGGGCCCAAGTCCCAGGAGGGAGGCTGGCAGGCCAGTCCCACAGGGGGGACAAGCTCAGCCCAGGGTCAGTCGACAGCCAGGGGTCCCAACCGCCCAGCTCTTCCAGCACGGGGCTCACAGCTCCTGATGACCACTCTCCCGTCTTCCTCAGCAGCAGGACCCGACCGTGTTTGCAAAGTGAGGGGGGCAGAGTAAGGCCCCCAAACATGCCCCGGGAAGATGTTAGGTTCTGTGGCCAAGAGATTTAAGGCAGCACATGGAAGTGAGCCTGCGAATCAATAGATGTTAATGATCCTGGATTACTAGAGTGGGACCATCGTGATCACAGAGGTCTTATGTGTGGAAGTGGGGGGCAGGAGGCACTGCAGGCTCTGGGGATGGAGGGATGAGCCAGCAGTCATGGATGAGGGCACCTCTGGAAGCTGGAAAAGGCAAGGAAGACTCTCCCCTGGAGCCTCCAGGAGGAACGCAGCCGGCCCGCACCTTGACTTTAGCTCAGGGAGATCTGCATCAGGCTTCTGACCTCCAGAACTGCAATAAATCTGTGTTTTAAGCCACTAAGTTTGTGGTAATTTGTTACAGCGGCAACGAGAAACAAATGCGACAAAGGTGACAGGTCCTGTTTAAAAATGCTCACACAGGGCACCTGGGTGGCTCAGATGGTTAAGCGTCTGCTTTCAGCTCAGATCATGACCCCAGAGTCCTGGGATGAAGCCCCGCATCGGGCTCCCTGCTCCGCAGGGAGGCTGCTTCTCCCTCTGCCTCTCTCTCTCTCTCTCCCTATCTCTCACGAATAAATAAAACCTTTAAAAAAATAAAATAAAATAAAATAAATAAAAACGCTCAGATGTCCAGACACCCTTGCCGCTAGGGGTGGCCATGTGGCCCACGTCAGGTCACATAGGTACTAGCAGAGGCCCACGGGGTGGGGTTTCCAGAAAAGCCACTGTTTGGCTGATGAAGAGGGGACAGACCGGAGAGAGGGGGCCTTCTGCCCCTGACCCAGCCCTCTCGTCACTTCCTGCTCCTTCCTGCCGGGAACACGATGGAAGGTGAGAGGCAGGGCGGCCGCAGACGGGGGATGGTGGAGCTCAGATGGGCACTGCTCATCCCACAGTCACGACCCAGGCCCCGGGTATGCGCCTGCCTCCACCTTCCCAAGACAGGAGAGAAAGTAGCCCTGCCAAACGAAGCCTGGATTCTGTGACGCCATCCCAGCGACATACGGTTCTTGTGATGACAGAGGTTGTGGTCCGGGTACCTGGCTGCTTGGAACCAGGGGGGAACCCAGGGTAAGCACAGGCCTCCCCTCCGGGGAGCTGGCTTCATGGTGAAAAGTCCCCGCTGGTCACTCAGTCACCCGGGGCCCAGAAATGTCCCACCTGCATGGCCAAACACTGCCCCCCCGCAGGGCGCAGCCCCCAGCTGGCCCCTCAGCACAAGCAGCTTCGGACACGGATCCAGTCACCCCTCCAGAGAAGAGGCCAGCACGTCACACACACAGATGTGTGCACATAAATGTATATATGCAGACGTTTATTGCATAAATTCCTCATAGTGCTTTCCCCCTGTGTTTGTATAATCCAGAAGAAAAGGGATTCGAAAAAGGTTTTCATTGTGCTCAGTTTTTAAAAATACAAAAACGAACATGAGGATTACAGGAATTCGTTAACGTGCTGAACTGAGAATACAAACGAACTGCCCAGTGATCTAACCCGTGACTCAATTTACAGCTGCTGAGAACACAGCTTCCACATGAGGTTCCAAGAGCCCCCGGGGAGGGGAGGAGCAGCGAGGCCATGTCCCCTGAGGCCAGGCAGCTCCGACGCGGGAGGACCCGTGACCGCTGCCCAGGCGGCCAGCCGATTCCCCGAAAGCAACTCCACCCCGCAGGGCGGACATCCAGTTTTTAAGCACCCACACACACCAGATAACGAATGTTACAACATTTTTAAATCATTTGAAGTCCATGAAATAAGGAGACCCTGTTAAAGCACGAAACCCACGAGCTGTCAAGCGGGAGCTTCTGCTCGCCAGGCAGGGCGGTCTGGTGGGCACGACACGCGGCTGCACCAGGACCCGCAGGAGTGGTCGGTCGCCGGGGACCAGTCCACGTGCCACAGCAGACGGCCAGTCCCTAAGGGATGACAGCCAGAGCCAGGAGACCCACGGAAAAGGGAGACACAGATTTACACCTGAAGAGAGCAAAGGGGACTACAGGCCCAAGGCTGAAGGCAAGATCGCTCCTCAGAGGGGCGCCGCCGCTGCCAGAGCGCCAGCCAACGCAGGAAGCGTGGCCGTGACCATGGCTGTCAGCCACAACCGTCCACGCACAGGTGACCCCCGGCTCCTCGCAGCGCGTGCAAGAACACTTGTACAAAGACACACACTCTCTAAGCCTTGCCACACACACAACCAAATGCTCCCTTTCGGCCTCTGAAGGTCAGGACGTGACCCGGGAAGAACATGGGGAAGCCACCAGACGCAACTGCGGGACAGACATGACTTTCCTCCCAGCCTGTGGACACTTGCCTTCCCAAAGTAACGTCCTGAACCCACGGAAGTCACAGCACAGATGTGAGTGGCAGGGTGCCGACGAGCCGGTCCGACTCAGAAGTCCTGCAGCTCGGGGATGTCCCGGTACAAATCCAGGGTCTCGGGGTTCGAGAAGGCCCCCCGGTGCTCCACGCCTTTTCCAGCGATGATCTGTTTCACAGCCACTTCCACTTTCTTGCCGTTGAGGGTGTACTGCCAGGGAGGGGCGGACGAAAGAAACACAGCGCTGAGTCTCAAGGGGAAGAGAGCCCTCAGCTCCCGGGTCCAAGCATGTGCAAACCGCGGACCGACCGTGCAAACCGCAGACGGAACGTGCAAACTGCGGACCAAATGTCCAAACCGCGGACCTGCAGACCGAACATGCAAACCGCAGACCAAAAGTGCAACCACAGACCAAACATGCAAACCGCGGACCGAACGTGCAAACCACGGACGGAATGTCCAAACCGCGAACCCATGGACAGAACATGCAAACCTCGGACCGAACGTGCAAACCGCGGATGGAACGTCCAAACCGCGAACCCACAGACCGAACATCCAAACCATGGACCGAACAACCAAACCGTGGACCAAACGTGCAAACCACAGACCCGCAGACCGAACGTGCAAACCACGGACTGAAGGACCAAACCACGGAACAAACCAACCAAACCGAAGGACCAAACCACAGAACAAACGTCCAAACCGCGGACCGAACGACCTCGGCCTGGAGCCAGCCACGCAGGTGCGCCAGGGAGGGGGCCTTCCACCCGGTGAGCAGGTGGCACTTGGATCACTGCATCTGGGGGATTGTGGGCTGATTCCCTAAGCCCAGTTGCCTCCTCGAGCATGAAGGGGGGTCCAGCACCTCTCCCTGCCGGGAGGACAGGGCTCCAGGGGGCTCACACACAGACAGCTCTTGCAAGTGCCTCACTGTCAGACTGTTTCTATTTCGTCAGTTAGACTGACTTCATTACCCTTCTCTGTACCATAAAGTCGGGCCATCAGCATCATGTCAGCAGCAGGCTGGCTTCTGCCACCTCGTCACCATCAACTGGCCATCGAGCCTCGTCCATGAGCCTCACCAAGCTTCCCCCAAATCTTCCCTCAGAACCGTTCATCAGGTCGGGATGGGGTATTACTTTCCTCACAGCCAGACTCCTTCCAAACGTTCAAAGCTCCCCCTAAAATCTGTGGCCCGCATGTTCCGCCTTTGATCCCCGTGCCTCTGGTGGCAGGGCGGGTGTCTGGGGGCAGGGGACTCGAGGGCAGAGACCTTAAGGAAAACGGCGGTGCCCTGATCTCTCCTCCATGGGCACTATTTTTTTTTTTAACCTGAGATGTAATTAAAATTCATTCATTTGAAAAACTCGGGCGATGTGTGAACTAATTAAGGATCTAAGCGCTAGCTTCCGAGGGACTGCCTGTCATGTGGGTGTTAGCCCCTCTCGCCCCGAAATGCAAGAGTCTCATGCAACTGTATGGGCTTGTTAGCTTTACAGAAAAGCTCCAAGAACGGCTCAGGGGAGCTAATAATTTATATCTTCCATCAGCTGACAAAAGAAAGAAGACCATGTTTCAGAAGAAATCCCGCTACTGCTTCCTCTGGTGAGGAGGGTGGCAGGGAGGCAGAGAGCCCCCCACCCCCCGCCGGCTGCTGCTCAGGCCTTCCTGGGGCACACACGTCATGCTGCCTGCCGTTGGGGTGGGCCAGGCGTCTCAGCTGTGAGCAGGGACAAAGATGTGCTGGGGTCAGGGCAGTTGTGGCTGCCTGGGGCCTGTCGGCCTCGCAATTCCCCAAGTGCCCCAAGTCTCCTTGGCCAGGCCACCCCCTCCCCAGCGCACGACACACGGGGCCACCCCAAATCCATTAGTTCAGATCAGGAGGATCTGAAAACACAAGGGCCTTGAAAAATCTCAGGGAACCCTGGAGTGACTTCCCAACCCAACCAGACAGCAGAGACAGCACCTGGGGAGAGCGGGGGCTGACGGCGACCCGAGCGCCACGCTGAGGACAGAAAGACGGGCCACCATTTCCTGCATCTCTCGGATAAACCGTGCCACTAATCTCATGAGCACACACAGTTGGGGGGTAGCCCTTCCAGCAGCAAAGGACACACGTCCTGTTTCAACAAAAGAAAGCCAAGGGGAAAATCAAACTCTCGTGCTCCAAAATATTCGAGAAGCAGACAGAACTGGTTCACTGAAGGAAAGCTTTAGGCCCTCAGCAGAAGACAGTAAATATCATGGACTCAAGAAGTGCCTTTCCTCCCTGCGAGAGCCACGGTCCCCAGAGTCACCAGGAGTCAGCAACCGAGAGAGACAGAGAGAACTCCCAAGCTTCAGACAGTTCCTGTGCATAACCAAAATTTAAAAGAAGCAGGTAGACAGGGGAAGTCCCGGCCCTGCTCGGGGCAGCATCAGAGCTGTCTCCCATGGGGGCCCAGTCAGCAGGCTCTGCGCTGTGTCCCCATCAGAGAACCGCTGTTCTGCAGACTTCCATACACCCTGGCTGGTCTGTGCACTCAGCCCACCCTGTGCACACACGTGTGCACGTGCACACGGCAGCCTCTCTTCCCAGCTGATATTCGCCTTGGGAACAGTCCAAGTTAAAGCTGAGATCCAATCTGGGCGCCCCTCCTCCCCCAGAACCTAAACAAAGTAGAAGGGGAGCAGCTTTCTGGAGACATGCCTCTAAATAGATTCGACTCTTCTTTCCACAGGCAAAACTTAAAATTAAAAGGCAAGAGCAACAGCACCCCAGCGGCTCTTTAAAAAGTTAATATTAATTTTCTCATTAATAATTTTAAGAACAAACTAAAACCGCACCGGGGAAAAGCCCATTGGATGCGCAGGGCTGGGCCTGCCTAGCCTCTGAACACAGGTATTTAGCAGAAGTTACTTTACATGCAATTCAGGAAGGGTTAACAAAAAAAAAAAAAAAAAAAAGGAGAGATGTTGGGGTAAAAAAGATGGGGTTGCCAGGCAACGCAGACAAACTATATATAAAGCAGAACAAGCTTCTAGATGAGTCTCTGCGTGTGGGGGCTCTCGGGGGGATGAGGGTGCTCTGGTTGCTGCTGCCCGGGGGCAGGAGCCCGAGCCCGGCGGCCGACCTACCGGAATGCCCTTGGTCTCCAAGATGAGGCTGGGCACGTGCCGTGCGGACAGGCCGACGCGGATAGCATTGCGGATGCTCTTCACCAGTTCAGGCCCGAACGTGTGGCCAGAAGCCATCTTCAGGAAGAGGAGCACCCTCTCCTCCCCATCCTTGTTGTACTGGGGGACACAGAGGCTGTCCATCACCTCCTCGAAGGCCTCCACTGCAGACACAGGGGAAGGGGCCACATCTCGCACCAGCCCACCATGGCCGGTGAGGAAGGAGGGGGAAGCCGGCCGCCCGATCCTGCTGGGGACAGCTGCCTCTCCTCCACCCTCCTGGGAAGAGCCCCTCAAGGCGAACAAACAGAAGAACGCCCATCACTGGCAAGGGTCGGAGCTTTAGCTCGAGCTGCAATGGTCGATGTGTTTGTAAGAAGCCAAACACAGGCCTTACTCGCTTAATTACAAATTAATTTAAAAATAAAAAGGCAGCAAGTACCAGTGGCGGGGACTCCACTGGTGGGAGGAACAAAGGCTGGAGGCAGACAGATCAGGACTTCTCCATCCTGGCCACACAAACAACCCTGACATGACATCTGTAGGAAGCCACCTCCTACAGAGGCTGACTTTGGGGCCTGGGTGGGGCATTTTAAAGGCCCACGGATGACTCTACTCTGCAGCTGTGAGGCCCACTGTCTGCATGTGGTGTCCCGAACGGTGCTATGTGACCTCCAGGAATCACACAACCTCTCTGTGCTTCTCCTTCTTCACCCGTAAGGACGAGACACAATTAAGCAACCCAAGGTTGCTCACTGTGAAGATAAAATGTAATGGAACAGGGATGGGCCTCTGAGGCTTTATGGCTACAAGCAATGTGGATGAGGTACGTTCTAGAAAGAAGGACATGTTCTCACAGCCTCTGAGGCAAATGGGCTGGAGTTATGCCAAAAGGCGGGCTCTTTGGAAAGCAGGCTCTGGGGCTCCCTCTAGGACACACCCTCCTTCCTTCCTGGATGACTTGAGAATAAATCGAGGAGAAAGGGAAAATACGTACCGATGTTATAGATTTCCGAACTGCCGAATCGCACTCCGTTGGGGTTGAGCGTGCCATCGCTGGAAAGAGACACAAGGTCACGAACACACAGCGGGTCCTGAGTGAGGCACGTCACCCGGGGGGCGGGGGCAGTTACCCCCTTCCCACACGGCAACACTGGGTCCAGTCATGAAGGCTCCCCTGCCCCCCCCCCCGGCTCCTTATCCCCACTGGTCACCTTCTCTCTCTAACTCCAAGCCAGACAACAAAGCAGTCCCCTTTGTGTGGAAACACCTGTCACCCCCCTGCCCCTTCCCACCCGTATAGGCATGCTGTGCACCCAATACCCACACGCTCCCCGTTCTGGAAGGGCCATTGCTACCGTGGACGGACACACCTTTGCCACAGGCCCACCACCCCACTCTGGGCACAGAAATGTGGATCAGGCCCAGACCTGGCCTTCGGGCAGCTGACGCGGGATGCCTCCTGTCCCTGCCTGGATGCCCCGGGAAAGGGGGCTCCAGGGAAGAGAAGCCCTCTAAAGACCCTCACCTCCGGCCCAGCATGATGATGCCCCCAGTCTTGGGGTTGATTCTGCAGTAGTCGCCATGCGCCCAGACACCTGCAGGGAGGCAGAGGTGCTCAGTCATCCCAAGGAGAAGGGGTCCTGACCAGCTGCCTGGACAGATGGCCACGGCAGGCAGGACAGTAACAGGATGCTCGTCAACAGACACGACTGAGGCACAGAAACAGGTATGGAATGGGGCTGGGGCCCAGGGGTAGAAGTGGACTAGACCATTCCTGCCCCCAGGAGCACAGCGTCTAGCAGGGGCCCCTGTGCGCCCAGTTCTGACACGCACCAGCACACAAGAGAACGCCACTCCTTCAGGCGCCAACAAGGGCCTCACGAATTCCCGGGGTTGGGACCAGCCCCGGCAGGGAGGGTGCGAGAGGCGGCCAGGGAAGGTCAACGGGAGATTTGGGAGCAGGCCCTCTGAGTGAAGGGTAGAAACTACAAGGCACGCTTTAGGAAGACAGGGTTGTCTGGGACAGCGGAGGGGGCTAGTCTGGTGGGGCTGGGCCGTTCTTGGAATAGGAGAACAGCAGCAGCGCGACCAGTGGGAAGCTACTAACAGAGGCCCGAGCTAAGGCACGAGCCATGTGCACGGAGCTCACTGGCTGGTAAAGCCCAGGGGACAAGGAAGGCAGGGGAATGGGGTGGGGTGGGGGCAGGGATCAGAGGTGACCCTGAAACCAATCACCTGCACCATCCCCGTGTGGCCTGGTGTGCAGCTGGGGCCTGGGATGGCCACATTCCCAGGGAGGCCCTCGTCTTGGCATACAGCAAAGCTAATATCCCCAGGGATCAAAGCGCCAGCCTTGGCCACATCCTCCACCGGCACGGAAGAGGAAAGAGAAGTCACGCCTCAAGGGAATTGCCAAGGGAGCAATTAAACCAGCCAGAAGCTTCCTCCTGCCACCAAAGGCAGTGACCCTGATCAGCCGCATGAACGGAGGCCAAACGGGTGTGAATGATGGACAGCACATTCCCCTGGCTCTCGGCCACCTGGAAGTCATTTCCCCAGGGGCAGCCTGGCCTCCTGAAATGAGCCCCAAGACCCTGCGGCCCAGAAAGGGCATCTGAGAGCACCTCCTTCCCTGCAATCCTGGAGACACTCCCTGGCTGGAGGTGTGAACCCCGTCTGCTTGCACCTGTCCGGGAGGCGCCACCCGTGACAACATACTGCATTCATTTATCCCCTTGCTCATTCACTGTCATGAGAAGACTGCACGAGCAGTGACTAAGACTCCTGCCCAGATGAAGGCCAGGACATCTGTCCATCTGGAGGTAGTGTGGTCCTTGGGAGGCAATTTGGGAACGAAGGGCCTCCTGAGCTCATTTCTTCTGGTGCAAAAGAGGGCTGCAGGCCTCCAGGTCCTTCTCCCCTCCTCGCCATGCCAAAGACAGAAACCCCTTCCTCCTGATGGGACTTGCAAAAGACTCATGTACACAAACAGGGGAAAAGAATCATTCCTAGGACTGCAAGCGATACGCCAAGTTTCTGCAGAAGCATATCTGACAGCTACTCTGAACACCGGGCTTACAGACGCCATGTGGGGGGAAACAGGGCTGCAGACACGGCCACAGGGCACGTCCCACCCGCCCGCCCCCAAGTCCTTTCTCATCCGGGGACCGGGCGCCCGCCCCCGACACAGTCTGGGTTGTGCAGAGCCGGCTCTCCCAGGAGTTTGACCATGAACGCAAGGCCCTGGAAATGGAGACAAAACGGAAGACGCACACGCACGCTGAAGGAACTGTCATTTGTGAAAATACAATGAAGCACTTCCACCTCGTACAATCCAAAGTCGGGAGAAAAAATTCACACAGGGCGGGTGGCTCTGCTGCCAGGTGGTCACGGCAGAGAAATGCAGGCTTCCCTGCAGGTTCCCGTGCCCCCAGCCAGCAGTTCCAGCTGTGCTCACCACACTGGCTCCTTCCGCCCCCTTTCAGCGACAGCACGCCAGCGCGACAGGGGGGACCCAGCCTTGCTCTGGCTTTCCTCCTGGAGGAAATCTTCTACGGTGAGCATGTGTTTTTGGGCATGAGAGAATGATGGCATGGCTTTCCACATCTGTAGATGCGCCATCGTGAATAAACCGCACACGCTTCTCTTATGGAAGGACCTAGGACTCCAGCAGTTACGACTCGGGGCGTCTTCCCACTTTGAACTCTTCTGATGTGGGCTGAGGGAAACTCTGGCTGTCTCCATGTCATCAAGCTCAAAGTCTTGACAGTTGGTGGGCAGGTCTGGCCTCCCGAGTGGACTGTGTCCTGCACTTATCTGGACCCATTCTATTTCCCTTTTTGCCTTGGCTGCCAGGAAACTCAGAGCTGAAATCATTGCTTTATAGAATCAGAATGGTCTAAATCTTCCTTCAGTCTGCTTTTAATTTCTCTTTTAATTTTTACTAGGTTTTTAAAAATGATAAGATATAAAGAAAAGCAAGACAGCTCATAATTCCCCCACTCAAATAACCCTTTGTTGTGCATTTATTCACAGACTTACACACACACATTTCCTTTTAAAAGTTGATACAAAAGAGAGAGATACTGTTCCCTCTGCTGAACTTCTTCTTTTTGCTTACTGATTTCTTGGATCTCACTGCCTGCTTACATTTTCACCTGGCCTAATGATGTCGATGTCTGTGAGTTTGCTTCCTGCTACAGAAACGACAACCTTGGCCTCCAGCTGTTTCCTTTAGTCACCAATTCCAGTACAGTGTCAGAATGTCCCAGTGGTGGGGCATGGACAGTCAGGTTCTCTGTGTCCCTCCCACCCACAACCGACAGCTTCAGAGTCCCATTATCTTAATTGCTTTCCTCCTTCTGTACTGGCTCATATACCTCCCCCTACCCTCAGAAAGTATCTGAGGAAACTACTTATAAAACCGACTGCATGATGAGATTCTTTAAAGAGAATCAGAAACCCTGCCCTGGGGGTAGAGGACTGCTGCAACCAAGCAATGATTTCAACTCTGAGCTTCCTGGCAGCCAAGGAAAATTGGAAATATAACAGGTCACAAAATATTTGTTTTCTCCAAGAGGGAATACCAGAAGTTCAAAAAAAAGAAAGACTCTGAAATCAATCCTGAGACATTTATCGTGTTAACCCTGTATACGTAACAAGTTCTAGGAAAGACAGTTTCCAAAGACCAATGGGCAGTATTGCAGAAGACAAGAGACGGATTTCTTAGATGAATCCTCCAGCTGAGATTCTACTCTCTTCCTAAGACAGGAGCCCCTGCCCTGTCCTTCAGGGTCATCTGAGGAACGCTTCTCTCTCTCTCTAAGCTCCCTCTATCCCGCCTCACGCCGTCTGGGCAGCTGCATGCTGGCAGGACCCAAGGTGGGGCTTAAGTACGGCAGGTACCCAGTGGAGACCAGGCCACATCTGGGGTGCTCCTCCAACGCCCACGTGGGGGTGCGATGCCAGATTCGGTGGTTTTTATGTGGGACGTGCAAACGTGCAAAGCCAGGCGGAGAAACGGTAGGGGTCCACAGCAAATTCTGCCCCCGACAGCCACCTGCCCTTCTCTGATCCTCCACATGCAGTTAACGCAAAATCAAATTACCTTCCTAGAGACCGAAGAAAGCAAACACTTGGAAAAAACCACTCTGGGACAGAGGGCTTGCTACACTGTGACTGGCAGAGCTGCGCCAACTCGCGCCTGCTGACAAACGAAGGTAAGGGCAGACGGGAGTCAGAGCTTGAAACAAAACACTTCCCTGCTCGGGGGCAAGGCGCCACTCGGAAGATGGAACGCGAGGGTGTCAGTCTGTGTGAGAGTGACAGGCAGGTTGTAAATCATCCCACTGCCAAAGCACTCCTCCTCCAATAGTCCCGTGAGGACCGGGTGAGGGTGCACGCACGGCAGAGAGGAAGAGCCCCAAGCCAGATTGCTCCTGAACACGCTGTCTCTCTCCGAACTGGCAGGCACAATCCTGGGTAGGTGTGCGGCCCGCAGCCCTCCCTCGGGCAAACCGGTGCTCGTGCCGGCCCCCCGCAGCCGCACACGGGGCCCAGGGGCTCTGCGCACAGAGGCTAGTTAAGCATAAACCGCCCCACGGGCGCCCAGGTGGCTCAGCCGGTTGAGCATCTGACTCTTGGTTTTGCTCAGGTCCTGATCTCAGGGCCATGCTCTCAGGATCCTGAGATCTGCATTGGGCTCCACACTCAGCAGGGAGTCTGCTTGAGATTCTCTCTCCTTCTCCTTCTCCCTCTGCCCCTCTCCACCCACACTCATGCACTCTCTTTCTCTCTCAAATAAATAAATAAAATCTTAAAAAAAAGGAAGAAACTAACCCAGACTCCAGTTTCACATGATAGCTTCAAGCTGAATGTGACAAGATACTGATCCGACATTCATTCTCACCCCACCGGCGGAAGGAGCTGTGAGCGGGGGGGGGGTTCAGAACCAGACCCTGAAGGCCCAGCCCCAGCGGAGTCTGGGCAGCTCTGTCTGCATCCCCGACAGACCGACCTACCTGGGAATCTGGAGAAATAGGCCTTCCTGTACTTGCTCCCATTCTCATCGTTCCAGAAGCACGTGGGCTGGCAGGGGATCGGCTTGGTGCACACCAGCTCACCACTCTCTCCCCAGATTGCCTTTCCTGGTTCAGGAAGAATGAAAAACTAATGTGACCACACACAGCAGCCACACACCGTGGTGCATACTCACACTCTCCGTCGCTTACACACCCTACTTGGGAATGACCCCCAGTGACCTTCCCTCCCGACTCCCCCAAACCCCTCTTCTAAAGGAAATTTATCTTTCCCACATGTGTATTAATACATTCACTCCATCAACACGTGTCTCTGAACAACACAGTCATCCCGCGTGTTTCCAAACTGCGCAAACGGCATCGTGCTGCGTGCGTCCAGCACCCTGCTTTGCTCTCCCAGCGTGGGGTCGGGGTGATTCGCTCATCGGCTACACGCTGCTCCAGTTCATCTGTTTTCACTGCTTATAAGTCTTCACATGCGATTGTGGCCATTTATTCCTCCTAAAGGGGAAGCTCTACTGTTCCCAACTCTGTTCCCTGCTGCAAACATGCTACCACGAACACACGTGCACGCCTCTCCTTGCTCATACGGGCAAGTATCTCCCAGGAATGGGATTCCTGCACTACCAGGTCCCAACCTATCCTCACCTTCACTCACTACTCCCGACTTGCAGGCTAAGGGGGTTGCACCGAGTCCCACTTGCTCCACAGGGCACGCAGTCTCCAGCCCCGGGCACAGCACAGGCCGGGGAAGCCGAGGAGAGAAGGCAGCACAGCATCCCTCCCAGTGAGTGGGCCCATTTATCCAGCACCTTTCACAGCACAGCACCGCGGGTCTCGCACTGAAAGTCACCATCCCACCGTGCGTCCTGGGAGGCTCGAGTTTCCACATTTCCTTTCCCTGGCCCAGCTCATCCCACCCCACAGAACCCCCGAGATAGAGAACAGACAGACATCTGGAAGCTGAAGAGACGGCCATTGGTTTCTCTCTGCCAGGAGCATCTCCCCCCGACCAGGCCACAGAATGTAGCAGTGCCCAAGACCAAGAGAAATGGTTCGGGCGGTGGGGAAGAAAACAGATATATGGGGCCGAGAACTTTTTGTGAGCACCAGAGAAAAGTCCTCTTCTGAAAGTAAGAACTGATTTTCGGAAAGGTCTCTGGCAACATTTTCAGTGAACTAGAAAGAGAGCTCCTTCCTGTGCTATCCAGACTTACAGCCCCTAACCTGGTGGAACCACCATGGCTGACGTCTCTCCCTCTTCCTCACACAAACTCCCCATTCACTCTGCCCAGTTAAAATAACAGTGGCTACAGGGCAAATTTGTACAGTGCACACACCACACGCCAGGCCAGGCCCTGTTAGGTGCTGGAGATACAAACAGGCTTTGCTGATTTACCAATAGCCACTAAGAGGCTACAAAGCAAAAGCTCGCCCTGAGACTGTCAGAGAGGCCAACCTCCAGCTCCCTCACTGGGTCCGGGTCAAGGTGTCAGACCAGCAGGGCAGTGGGACTGCCTGAGCAGTGTCTCTGGGGTTTGGACACCGGGAGAACAACGGCCCCCCTGCAGTTCCTGAACACAGCTCTCCACTGTGCTCCTGCCCGACACTGACTGTTGAGGCGGGCAGGCCGAAGGGGGCTGGGGACGGGGAACCCGGTGGGTGGCTAGAAGTGAGCTGGGCTGCCCCTCTCAGGGCAGTTACACATCCGAGTGCTTCCGAGCTACCAGTCACGCCCAGACACAGAAAGGAAGACGGTTAGTGAAGCCATCACCTTCCTCGTTCCAGGCTTCCACGGCCATGCCCAGGTTCCGGGCCTGAATCTCCCCTTTATACACAGGAATAGAAAAATTCTGGCCCATGAAGCAGGAGATGATGTCAGTGCCACCTGCAAACAAAGGAAAAGGAGATCCAAAATTCAGAAGACAGACAAACAGCCTCGTCTTTTACTGTGAACACCAGAGGAGGAAGACCCTAAAACACAGGTATCACTACTCTTTCTCCAGGTAAATACTGAAAAATCCACGGACAGTTAGTGCTTCTTTTCAGGGAGAAATGGGGAAGATGATTTAGAAATTGCAGCAAACCACCCATGTCTGAGTGATTTATTTTTTGACCGAGTCTTCCTGCTGGATAAGAGACAAAATAAATGACCTCTTGTGGTCACAATGAAATTCGAGACTCGGGCTCACGGAAAATGGAAGCTTCGCCCATTAGCTCTACCCCACAGGCACTGCTCGGGCAGATGGCTCACACAGAGGCCCTCTGCTGTGGCCGGAGGAGCCGCACCCCTGGGGTCCGTGCAGGCTGGGTCTCAGATAGGAAAAACGCCAACGCCGGGAAGGAGCTCAAAAGGGAATCAGATCCTGGGAGGCACTGAGAGGAACGGCAGGAGCCCCCAAAGCTAGACCCACTGCTGCCAACGACTGTCCCCTCACTCAGGCACTTGGGGCGGGAAGGGACCCCAAGGGGGACGTGAGCGGGAGGTGCACACAGAGCCGGCTTCCTGACCCCAGCGACTCCTCTGCATACATGTGTGTGTGCACGCGTGTGTGTGCCGGGGAACATGCCCCCGTAACTGAAGCAGCAGTCCCTCCTTCACCGTGCCCGGCGCGCGCGACCCAGGGTGGAGGGCGCTCGAGAGCCACGTAAGACATCTGGATGCTTCCAGCAACCAGCAGGCTTTCATCCTGGCCTCGACTCGAAACTGATTGTACTTCTTCCCTCAGACAGAGGCTGGAAGTGTGATGTCCCCTCTGCCTTCTCCTGACACCTCGGGTCACGGCAGGTGTGCCCCATGAAAATGAGAACCACGCTCATCTCAGTGGCCGGCAAGGACTGACCAGCGCTCCAGGCCCCAGGGAGGTGTGAGCGCTGCCCCCCGAGGCTTAGGATGCTCTCTAGGGGATGCTGGGATGCGCACAGCACCAGCCCAGGGCTGAGGGTCCGACAGCACCGGGTCAGCCAGCAGTACCACTCAGACATATTTCCCGAAGCTTCTGCAAACCAGCATTCTGGGCAGGTGATACATCTGGCTCTCGCTTGAGACAAGACCCAGAACTCTGGGAGGGTGAGGAGTGGATGTGGATCCCTGCCACCTGGCCGGAGACCCTCTCCACAGACAACCTTCTCATGCACACAGGCCACCTCAGACATACTATTCCTGCTCCCCCCCCGCCGCCCCCGGAGTATCTTGAAGAGTGTTTTGTGTCAGAACAGGAGAGCTATTATGTTTCCAGGATCCGCAGCATTCCACAGAGTGATACACAGGCAGCAAACATTGATAGATGTCACCTGTCACGAGGCCAATGACCCCACTAAATAAATGGCCAGAGCCCCAGCAGGTCCGCCTACTCGGCGGGCAGCATTCATATGGAAAGGCCCCTGGAGGCCACATGGTACAGTCCATCCCTTTTAAAGGCAGGCAAACTGAGGTTCAGAAGGAAAGGGGATGTCCCAAGGCCACTCTCAGATGCTGGCGGGACCCCAGCCCTCCCTGCCCACCAAAACAGCTCGAGACACCCAGCCTCGGGCCACGGGTCCAGCTGGAAGGCGGACGGCTGGCAGGGCAGCCTCGGGCTTCAAGCATATCACACGGCATCTTTTAAAGATGTGTTTTCAGAAAAATAAATTAAAGTCATCTAAAGATTCTGATGAGCTATGACAGAATTAACTCTAAGTCACACTGTTAAGGGGGAAATAATGGAACAGCGTGAACCCTAAGTTAAACGGGTCTCACCCCACCGACACATGCTCCCCCACCGACGTACAGACGCCCCCGGCAGGAAACAAGCACAGGCTTCCTTGGGGAAGGAGGACGGGCCAGGGCGGTGGGGTGGACACCACTCTATTTCCTTTTTGGATTCTGAATATTTTGCAACATGCACAAATTGTCTTCATACAACTTCATGTAGGGAAAAAAGGGAAGAGGAAAAAAAATTGAAATTTCACTTGAAATCCCAACACCCATATACACACACACACGGGTGTACACACGCCCCCCCAACATATTCCTTTTCTTGATCTACAAAAATGACCACGCTTGTAATTCTGCAATCTGCTTCTCTCACTCAACATATCACAACTCTTTCAGTATCAATAAATATGTTTCTATCTAAATAAGAATTTTCATCATATCCCTCCTAACAGCCGCAAAAATTAAGGATGCACCATAAATTAGTCAATGAATCCCCTTCTACCGGGCATATAGGTAATTTCCAGCTTTTAACGAATATAAACGATTTTGCAACAATTGTTCTCATCCCTGGCCAATCCTTATTATTTACAGATTCTGTATTTGCAAATTCTCCTACTCGCTAAAATGTATGACCTCAGGATCAACACTCGGGGTGCCTTCAAGGTCATCTGAGACCATGAGCCAAGTGGTGGAAATCTCGAGATGCCCCCCACGCACGTCCCCAGCTGCGGGGCAACAAGGCGGTGCCGTGCTCTGGTTTCAGCTCCCGCTGAGAGAAGACCAGGGGACAGCGAGGGGAGGGGCAAGGGGCGCAAGAAGCTCTGGCCCGGGGGCCGGCCACACAGCACCCTGTTGGGAGGCTGCTCCGGCAAGTCAGTTAACACTTCTGAAACTTGTTTTCTCTTCTGTAAGGTAAAGAGAACAGAATCTACCAGAAAAGGTTGTTTTCAGAAATATAAGATTATAATACAAGGTTGTTTTCAGAATATAAGATGAGATGTGTGTGCGTGCGTGTGCATACCTCCCCCAGGAGCGATGGTTCAGCGGTCACTAACTCAGCGACTTTCTAGAACTTAACTGTCATGAACGAGAAGAGCCAACCGTGCAGAGATGTGCGTCCTGCTATTTACCCGGGACGAGTTCAAGACAGCGGACCTGGCGGGTCAGAGGCTGTGCACGCTTGCAGGGGCCAGCCTGGTCGTGCCCCACTTCCCCTGCTTCCTCCCGAACCCCCGCCCCACGGTGCAAGCCCTACCTGAGATGGAGCCCAGGAGGACGCTGTTCTTGATGCACCTGTAGACGTAGTCGTAGCTCTGGGCTTTCAGAGAGGAGCCGGTGGACAAGACCGTGTGAAGTGTCTGCAGACTGTGGGTTTCCACTAGGGCCAAGCAGCACAGAAAGATTAAAACTAAGTCCGACACCTCTGTTCTGGCCTGCGTGCAGGAGACAGGCAAGAGAGTGGCTCTGCACTCCTTGGCTGGCAAGGCGCGGTGTAGGCCAAGCGTCCCGAGGGGCATACTGACCTGGCTTCATGTTTTTCTCTTCCAGGATGGCCAGCCACTTGGCACCTGTTCCAAGGATGGTGATGCTAAGGGCACAGGAGGGAAAGAAAACAGAAACTCTCAAGGCTCCTGCACATTCCACGCTCCAGAGCTTTCTAAAATTAGTGACTCGTTTCTGGCAAGTTTGCAAAATCCGAGACACATCATTTTTCTGGGCTGAATTAATACCCAGTGTTCAGCAAACACCTGCGTTGACTGCGGGGTTCAGCAGGGACAGGTCTGCACCCTGACTCCAACACGCAAGGAGCCCTGGCCCCCTGAACACGTGGCTCCATGTGAGAGACAATGACGCGCACATCAGCCCACGATCTTCCCAACTGCAGGGTACTTGCCCTTTTGGGACCAAAGGAGGCCAGAAAACCAAGGCCCCTCAAGTTCCAGCCTCACGCGAGCCCCTTCCACCAAGGTGGAGAGGGCAGCAGGACCCTCTGTGGGAGCAGGGCCCGTCCTGGGCATTCAGGACCCACCCCCTGTTCTTAAATGACTTACAAAATCGCAGCTCTTCTCGTTTCAAACGTTTAGAGTCTACGGTCCTTCCCCCACATCCACACGGAGACCGACACCATGCGGAGCGTGAATCACTGTATTTCTGGGGGAGAGCGCGATTTATCGTTCCTTTTACCTCCCAGTTGCTCTTGCAGCCAGGCAGCCCTTGACCTGCAGACCCTCTTCCTAACTAAATAATGCCTTGTCTTTCGGACCCAAAGGAGGCTGCAAAATCCAGGTCCCTCTGCATCCCTCTGGGCAGCAAAAACCTCATCCCCTCGCCCCTGGGTGGCATCTCCCTCCAGGAAGACAGCCACATGCTGTCTGACGCTGGGGTGGCTGGGCAGGGAGGGCCCCTCGAGCCTGCTACCCTTTGTTCCTCCCGGCCCCCCCCTTCACTTCACGACCACCACCCTGCCACCACTAAGCCGCCCACTGAGACTTTAGGCACCTCCCACGTCCCCCATGTTTACTGCATTAACTCAGCCAGTCTGGTTCACAAATGCAAGGTCACCTCCAAGGACTAAGGTGTCACCCTTTCAGGAATAGCTACATTTTTACAGAAGATAAGGCACGCTATCAGCCTCTGATGGTGGAGCAGTGACCGCCCAGCCACCGGCACCAAGGTCTCCAGCCACCAACCACACCAAAACGACATTCCTTATTCTGCACAGCCCCAGAATCAACGGCTCTCTGTGGTTCTTTCCATATCCCTGTGAACCCTGACCTTGGCAATGCACAGAGACCCTGAACAGGTGCTGGGTGGGGGTCACAGGCCTGCTTGTCGGAAGAACGGGAAGGTCTCCCCATCCATCTCCAGGGCTTGCAGGAGATGTGTAAAAACACACTCAGCTCATGAAGCATGGGAGCTTTGTGTGGGTGCTCACCACTGCGTATTGTTACGGAGTACTGCCTGGTCGCTGCACAAAGCATGAGGCAGCTTCCCGGCTGGACAGGTGCCGGCCCCAGTGCCCCAAGGGCAGCTCACAGACAGCGCTTCCAAGGCCACCCACCCCGTGCCTGGGGAACTCCATCAGCCGAAGACCCATCAGTTTCCCTTCGTGTGCCCTTGCCCTGCCACCTCCCCCCACCCCCCCACGCCCCCCCACCCCCCGGTTCATTCTCCACTCAGGAGCAACACTTAGCCTTTAAAAACACCGGGTTGTGTTGCTTCCAGTGGTGTCGCGTTTCATGCTGAAAAGCACCCACCGTCCAAACCAGCCTGACAGTCCCAGAGGGACCAGCCTCCCGCCCCCATCCCCCAGCCGGCCCCACACCCACCCTTCACATTCACAGCACGGGGGCTCCCCGTGCACAGCTATGCCTGTCCCACCTTAGGGCCCGGGCACTCACCATCCCACTGCCTGGAACGTGTTTTGTGTCCCCTCCCCAGGCCTGAGGTTCAGACCCCAGCGGCCTTGCCTCCAGGGAGCGTCCCTGACCTCAGGGCACCAACAGCATTTTTTCTCTCTCCTTCTTCCCCCATTTGGGTGCAGCCCCATGAGGACAGGGACCCACTTGCCTCCACCACTGCTACGCACACGCCAGGGCCCAGCAGGGCACCTGGTGCAGAGCAAACACCCAGAGATGTGCAGGATGCGGACATGACCCTGCAGACGGCTGTCTAGCAAGTCCACTCTGCCAGATGAGCCCGTCATTCCCCACCATGCACCACCTAGACCTCTCCTACCCACAGACAGGCAACACGGGGGAGCTCAGGTGGTTTTGATGCTGGCCCAGGTACACGCAAAGCCTGGACAAAAGACCCCAGAGTTCTGGCCCCAACTCTAACCCGAATATTCCCCAAGCCAGACTCCCAGAGCCCAGAAATACACCCCAAATGACAAAGAAAATTCATCTGTTAGAAGAACCTTGTTTGTGTCTACAAAATAAATGCTCTGTTATCAGATATGTTAGTAAGTCTGAGCCGACACATTAATAATCGGCAAAGATTTCATTCCTACATTAGTCAATATTATTTAAAAACCCAGAGACCCTGAAATGGCCTGCAAGGACCCTGCTGTCAGCCGGCTTGGGAGAGCCGCTCCTCTCGCCACAGACAGGTAGGATTTTACGTGACCATATGTAACTCAGTTTTAATCTTCAGCGGGGGGGGGGGGGGGGGGGGCGCACAGGTAAAGGTCAGATGAAGGTCTCCCACCACACCTGACCTACACCCCCTCCTTCAGTGGCCGCTGGCAGTCAGAGCAGGTGTTTGAGGCCCGCAGCCCTCCCAAGCACCCCTCCCCCAGCACCTGCCTGGCTGCAGAGCTGCACCGGCCTCCATGAACCGGGCAGGGAAGCTCCCAGCCGGGTCCAGAGGGGCCCTGTGGAGGGCCAAGGCCATGTCTCCAGCAGCGTCTGGGGCTGATGGAAGGCAGATGTTCAGGACGTGCCTACCACATCGGCCCAGACCACATACCTGTGAATGCTCAGACATGCACGCACACACGCTCATTCACGCACTCACCCCCACGTGCACGCACAACCACAAAGGCACTCACTCTTGCTCACACATATTCACACACACACTTTCATGTACTCGCTCAAACCTGTACACACATACACTCATCCACACATGCAGACATACATACTCTTGCCCAGGCAAGCACACACTTGTGCACATATGCAGACACATACGCAAGTGCACGTACACACACACACTCACACACACACAGCTGGGTTTTCCTGGGGCCCTTAATCCTTCAAATTCATTAGCACTGAGCCCGAATAATGCATATTTTCTAACCGTCTTCCTGTTACACACACACACGCGCGTGCGCACACACACACAGACACACACCAAAAACTGTCCCCACCTGGAGCCTAGCTCACAGGTATTAAGGGTAAAGCTCTTAAAGTCAACTCAGTTCCGAGGGATTCAATTAACCTTTCTCTGGAAACAGTCTCATTAGGAAATCGCCTTCCTCGCCAATATTGTGAGCCAAATGTCAGGATTTAAATATTACCCAGGCCAGGCAAAGTTATATTTGAAATATTAATGGCCAAGGATTTAAAAACATTAGTGGCTCTTCTGTCTCCCCACCATGAACAGACTCAAACTTAGAGTAATGAGCACATTCCAGAGGCCCCTGGAGCTCTGCTGCTTCTATATTCTCATCCCCAGAACCACGATCATTAGGCCAACAGTGACCACGGGCCGCAAGGGGAGGGGGGGACGCTTCCACCGGTTATGATTAATTCATCAGCAAAGAAAGCACTCACAGAACGGTCTCCTGACACTTTCCCCCAGTGACCATGAGGAGGGGAACTGGGAGAGGGAGGGCCCAGCATCCTTCCCCACGCTCTGCCTCTGCTCCCCTCGTCGCCCGACCAAGAAATGAGCCGTTAGCAGGACGGCATGGAGGCACAGACACCCTCATGCAGCATCTACAGGAACATTTCGGAGCAACCTTGTGACGGGTCCAAGAAGACTCCAGGGCCAGCTGACAAAAGCAGGACTGTCCTCTCGCCATGAGGCTCAGAAGGCTGGCGGTGGGAAGCCCAGACCCTGTGAATGCCCCAGTGCTGGGCTCTGCGCCTGCCCTCCACGGGCATATCCACACCATCCCCCAGGCAGCCTGTTTTACACCCCAGCCCACCCTGGAGCTGGAGGAGCCCTGCGTGAGACAGAACCCTCACTGGCCCTGTCTCCCTTTCTCCTGGGCTTTTCCAGCAGTTCTAAGGCTCCAGAGTTATAGACACAAGATCCCATCCCCTCTCCTGATACCCTGATGTTCCAGACTCACTCCTGGCCCCTGGGGGTGGCCCCCATCTCCTTGGTCAGTCCCTGTCAGGACTGCCTGCCCCTTCCCACCCTCCTTGGCAACTTCAACCTCCCTCACCCTCCCTCGCCTTCTGAGGGGGCCAAGCGCTCCCAAGAAGACACCAATGCTAGAGCAGTCGACAGCACGGCGGCTCTGTGGCTGAGCACGGTGTCTCGGGCACCTACCCTATCCTGTCAATCAGGTCCCAGAGCACGTTGGGCGTGGGCACCAGGGGGGAGCCGTCGTACAAGACCACAGCCGCCCCTGTGGCAAGAGCGGACACCATCCAGTTCCACATCATCCAGCCAACCTGGAACAGACAGAAGGAACACAGTGTCAACCGAACGCTGGGCCAGGTGCCCTTGCTTCTGCCACTCAGCTTCTCACGTCCCTAGAAAACCTCCTGAAACTGAGCCAACAGTTGGCAAGAACTGCCCATCTCCGATGCACGACACTTCACCCCAGCAACTCCACGCCAAGAGTTTCTTGTACAGATCCATGCACATGTGCACACTAAGATGGGTCAAAGGTGGTGTACTGCAGCCTCGCTGGGAGATGGAAAGCAAGGAGATGTCCACCAACACAGAAGCGGTCCCACACACGCACATCTACTGTGGAACACCGCACACGAGTCCGTGAAGCCGCATCAGACATTTGGAACAGCACGTGGCAAGCCTTCAGGAGTCAGCCCACCGCCGCCGTTCACAAGAATGAGGCCTGCGCGGACGTGGACCAGTCTCTGAGCTTACGTGTAAAACAAGCCAGCAGATGGGGTGCAGCATAACCCTGTCCACACACAGGAAAGCATGGCTGTGCACAAACCCAGAGACCCAGGCAGGCATCCACACATGCCACAGGAACACGCAGACCGCGTGTGTGAGCACGACCAACGCGGCCGCCCCCGGCCCAGGAGGACCCTGATGTCTCAGCGTGTGAATGTTTTTCGTATGCAAAGAAGGCTTTTTTTGTTGTTGTTATTTAAAAAACATTTTAAGGCAAAAAGGTGCTCACAAACCCACTGGCAACCGTGTTCCCATCCATGCAGGGGGAACTGTGGGCGGTTCCGGAGCTAAACCAACACAGCAAGGGAACCAAGGAGCCAGGGAGCCGGAGGAAAGCTCCAGCAGGAATGTCCTCCCGGGAGGCAGGGAGGGCCAGGAGGATGCCCCGCCCCGTGACCTTGTGCAGGTCCCACAAGGGGGACCAGGCACCACATGAGGCACCCCAAGCGGCCCACCGGTACAGCCTGGTTAAGAACCCCCTGGTTAAGACAAGGGCACTTAAGAGACAACCAGCACAGAGGCTCAGCAAGCAGTCACCGGTGGCCTGGGTGATGGGCTCAAGAACCCAGCGGGCCCCTGAAAAGCTACCTGTCCTTCCCCTCAGCGACACCAGCGCTGGGGTCACCCAAAAATCTCAAGTTAGTTAAGCTGCCTTTTCACCAGGTTTTAATATCCCTAGGTGAGTTTCTTTCACTAAGGAATTATTCTTAACAAAAGAAACCAGCGCTGGGCAGCCCAAGCAGCACGGTGACCCGGACAGTTCACTGTCCGAGGAAGCTGTAAAGTCCATCAGTTAGGGACGCGGCGCAGGCCTGGCTCGGGCTGCGGGGATCCCCGCAGCTGCTGTCACCCAAGGCTGGGGGCGCCAGCATGCCCCACAGAAAAAGCCACCTGCCCATCCCTCCCAAGCAGAATGCTTCAGGAAAAGTGAAATGCCTTTGGGAAAACCGCTCCAGATCTGAGTTCTTTTCATTATGTTCTTGCCCTCGATGTAAAACCCTGGCATCTTAAACCGTGAGTCGCAGGGAGGCAGCTGAGTTGAATATCGTTGCACCTGCCAGGGTCTCCCTGCAACTCAAAAGACGCTCCATCACACCGCTAGGCTTTCTGCATGAAAAGGGCCCATAGCCTGGCAGTGCCCGGCACCACTGGCCTGTGTGCGGGAAGCGGGGAGGAGGGTTGGGGATAAATCCCTGCAGCTGAGGGGAACCCCAATCACCGGGCCCAAGGCCTTGATTTTCAGCTGGACACGCCGAGTGACGAGGCAGCCTGCACATGGCCACACATCCGGAGTGCTCCCAGAGTGAGTGCGTGGAGTGCCGGGCTCTGTCCCCAGGGGCACAGCCAGGGCCCTAGCCATCAACTTCACGGGCTGGGAACACATTCGGTTTCCTTAAAAACTCAACACAGAATCGTCATCCAGAAAACGGAGCTAAATCACTCTGAAACCTTTGGATATTTGCGGTTGGAAAAAGCCAACTTCAAGTTTTTCTCTTTTGGAATAAAACACTACTTCCTTTAACTCGTCCTAAGTGTTCATCTTACAGAGTTCAACGAGGACAGGAGTGTCTCCAACTACTTGAACCCAGGCTTTGGTTTAATGACGCATATCCCACACTAAGCCAGGAGAATGTGCTGGAGGCAGGGTCCCATCCGTCATCCGTCCCACGTCCAGTGACGTCTGACCCGGAGGACGCCGGCTTCCACTGTGCCATCTGCCTTTCCTGGGCACCTGGACCCCGTCCTTGCTCAGCGAATGCAGCAGCCTCTCCAGGATTCTAGTGAAACACCCCAGGGAGAAGTGAGGTGGCCAGGCAGACCAGCTGGGTACCCGGGCTCGGCCACAAGGTGCACCGGCAAGGATTCGGGCCAGAACAGAACTCCTTCTGTGAGTGGGGTGCCCGGGTGGCTCAGTTGGTTCAGGACCCAACTCTTGATTTCAGCTCAGGTCACAATCTCGGGGTTGCAGGATTAAGCCCCACATCAGGCTCTGCCCCTCTCCCTCTGACCCTCCCCCTGTTCACATGCTCTTGCATGCGCTCTCTCCAAAAGAAATAAAATAAGTCTTTAAAAAAACAACCACCACAACTCCTCCTGTGAGGGCAGCGCCAGCCAGCACACGCATGGGCTTAGCGTGGGGGCAGCTGGAGCCACAGGCCCACGCCCGCGGCAGGGACACGGGGCCTCCGGGGCTGGTCCTGCAATGGGGAGCAGCTCCAGTCCCCAGCACAGTCTCAGGCCCAACCCAGCCTCCATACCCAGACCCCCTGCTGTCACAGTACTTGGGAGAGCCACCTGTATACATTTCCTATTTCCACTCCAACAAACTGCCACACTCTGAGTGGCCTAAAACACCACAAATGCATTATGTGAGAGTTCTGGAGGCCAGAAGTCCAAAGTGAAGGTGTCGGCAGGACTATGCGCCTTGAGGAAGCTCTCGGGAGGAATCTCTTCCCTTTAAGCCACTCCCGCCCTCCGGCTCGTGACCCCACCTCACTCTGAACTCTGCTTCCCTCGCCCCATCTCCTCTCTGACGCTGGCCCTCCCGCCTCCCATGTACCAGGACCCGTGTGCTCCCGTTGGGCCCACCCAGCTCACGCAAGAGAATGCCCCCGTCACAAAACCCGTGACCGAATCACACTGGCCCTGAAGGGACCAAAGCGAGTGACGGGAGGGGCGCAGCAGACAGGAGGGCACTGCCCTGATACACAGCCCCGTTCCTGGCTCCTGGTGCCCTCGGAGCCCGCCTACCGTGGTGTAATACAGCAGGATGTCTCCGCTGCCCATGTTGCCGTGAAGAATGTGCTCCTTCAGGTGCTGGATGAGGGTGCCCTGGGGAGAGGCGGGACAGCAGTGTGAGCACACACGGCCCAGACGCAAAGCCCCAGGGGGAGAAGCCGGCCTCCCTTCCCTTTCCCGGAGGAAGCAGACTTCTGAGCGCGCTCGCTTGGATGAGCGGGACTCCTGCGGCACCCTGCGACCTGACCCGAGAGTCACCGAGCAGCCTGCGAGCTCGGCAGCCACAGAGATCAGGAGCACCGTGGGACCCCAGCCCCAGACACAGAGGAGTGGGGAGGCAAAGTCACGGCCAGGGGCAGAAGGACGGGAGCGTGGCACGACAGCACGCGCCTGCAGCACGCGGACCCGGAAGCACGGTGACAGGGAAGCACTGGGGGGATGCGGCTGCCACGTCTCCGCAGCGCACTGCGAGCCTCACACCGCGACACCCTGCCTTCAGCCCAAACACCCAGTCAGTCCCCAGCCCCCATGCACCGTCCACTCTCTCTTGACCTCAACGTTTAACGGGAAGTGTACACGCACGGCCCGATGCTCCAGAGCAGACAGCATGACAAGCCCCCCCCGCCCCCCTTCTCCGGCGGCCGAGCATCACGTCCTGTGTGTGTTTCCAGGTATACTCCTGGCCTATCAGCGCGTATTCATTTACGCTGGCTTTTTATTTGCACACATTGCCCTGCACTTTGATCTTTCCAGGTAACATACCTCGGAGCTCTTTATCCGTGCCCCGAGAGCTCCCTTGTGTTTTATTTTCAGCTCTGTAATACCCCACCACCCACACCCCTCCTGCCGAACTTGTCCTGTCTCTCTGTGGCTCACAGGGCAGAGGGGGAGCACCCCACCTCCGAGCGCCATGTGGAGGGCAGAGCAAGGGGTCCTGCACCAGCCACTTAAGTGTCCCCTCAGCCTCGGTGCTCCCATCTGTGCGTGGATCTCATACACGATCCCAAGGCTACATGGGGCACTGCCCTTCGGGGGCCCCTGCAGAGGCCAGCCACCATACTTCAGTCTGCTCCACAGATGGGAGCACCTGGCTGGTGGCAATGGGCCCCCGTTGTTTCGGGACTATCGGGTCTGAAGCAAGGACCTATGTATCACAAGCAGCCTTTACAACCGATGTTCTTCATACCCAAGAGAAATAAAAACAAGCCTGCAGGCAGAGAGGATCCTTTCAAAGCTCAATGGAAACAGCCCTACCCAACAAATTCTCCTACTCCAGAGCACGTCCAGAACCAAGACCGTCGCCAGACCCACGAGGAGCAGCAGGGACCAGAGCCGCTCGGGGGCCGGGCAGACTCCAGCACAGAAGCTTCTGGGGGGAGGGGGGGGCAGGACCTTTCTGAAGGTCCCCAAGGCCACCTGCAGACCCCAGGTCTCTGGTGGCTTTATGGAGCATGCATCATGGGGGTCGGGAACAGCCCCCCACCCGAGGGGGTCGCAAGCTTCGGTGCAAAGTTGCACGACACAGCACTCTCCCTTGGAGCCGGGCGGGGGTGGGGGGACCCGCCTGGGGCCAACAATGACTTCCGTGAGCATGAAGTGTTCACATTCCAAATCCACTGCCAGGGCCAGGGCCCCCGACAACAGGAGCCCGCGGCGAATCCCCCTCCCCTGTTCTTACTTAGAAGCGTCATTTAGTTGAGACCTGTTTCTTCATCAGTGCGGTCTGCTTCAAGCCGGCCCTATTTATAACCCTACATCTGTTCTCCGGTGCCTTCTCCCCCTCCTCGCAGGCGGCACGAAACAAGCCAGGCTTTGCTTCTCTCCCAAGAATCTCTCTGAATGAACCTTAATTCACAGCAGTTTTGCTCTTAATTTTTAAGTATTTATGGCTGAGTCTGAGGAGAAGGAAGTATGAGCAACATGACTTTGTGCATCTCAAGCAAAAAGAGGAATTTAATTTCATAAAGAAGAGGGAAGCTGCTTTCTGAGATCTCTTGTCAACTCAGAAAACACAAGCCTGCAAGCCAGGAACAGCACCCCCGGTAAAGCAGGGGGACGGCCCTCCGATGCCTCGCTGTGGCCCTCCGTCCCGCCGTGGCCAAGGTTCCTGTTGAGGGACTCTTGAACAGAACAGGCAAGATGCTTAGTCACTTCTCTGGAGATGCAAGAGCCCAGGGAAGACAGAATAAGTATGATTTTTCCTGACTTTTCCATACTCTAAATATACCAGGCATGATGATTTTATGAGCAAGCCACATTATATCTAATACATTTTTATGTTCCTCGCCTAAAAAAGTGACATTCACTATGCAAAAAGCACTAAAAATAAAAGTGCAGTTAGACATTTCAGTTTTTTCCTAAAATGTCTGTTGTTTTGCCACACATACTATCCACCCCTGTCTACAGGGTTTCTAAAAACGCTCTGCTCCACAGCTCGTTAACGGGCCTGTGACCAGGCAGACTAGAGCTCCCCTCTCCAGGGAAAATGTGATTCCAGCAACCAGAGCAAATGACATCTTACTCTCTCAACACACCTGATGTGATTTAATAAAACAGGATGGTTTGAAAAAGGTCAACTCACTCCTACAAAAAGGCAACTCAGTTTGGCCAGTGTTACTTGCAGAAATAAAGTGTCCCCCTCCCTCCTGCCCTGTGGCTTCCTGAGAAGTCGCCCACAGGCTCCTGGTGTATATAACCTGCAATCAGATCTTCAGCGAATCTAAATCCAGGTAATAATGGAGCCGTGCTAAGTCCTTTCCCCATTCTGATGGAAACGCTCTGCGAAAAGCTGTATAAGGCTTTAAAATGATTCAAATGTAAATGTCCCCTTTTTATGGGAGGGATTCAGACTGCTTCTAGGCATAGGAAACATCTGTAAAAGCTAAATGAACTAGAATAAGAGAAATTCCATATTTGATTTTCAAATGCTACCATCTTATGAAGCAATAGCTAGAAAGCCATTTGGGAACAGGAGCTTTCTCCTCTCGGACAACCCCCTTCTTCTGAGCAGGGCGAGAGAGAAGGCCATGACAAGGTTTGACCAAGAGCCTGTGGGTTTTTCTCCTCCCTCCAGGCTAAGCCAGCTGAGGGAGAAGTGGGAAAGCGGGTCTGGAGAGGGCTGCAGAGCCGGCCGGGCAAGAAGCCCAGGGCGCCTGGAAGGAGCACCACAGGCACGGAGCACGGGGGCCACGGAGCACGGAGACTGGCCCAGGAGACGTCGGAGCGCCAGGCGGGGACGGTGCCTGAGTCAGAAAGCAGCTTTCCCATCAAGGCCAGGAAGACATGAGGAGGCCAGGAGGGGTCACGGTCGTAGAAAAGTAGCAAGTGCACCCAGGAATGGTATCTCTGAAGAGTGACCTGGTTAGATGACAAGTACGGAGTAAACGGATGCCGGCTGCCTCCTGACCAGACATACGGAGAAAAACCCATCCTCGTTTCCAGAAGGTGTCACCCAGATCTAAGCAGCAGGACACATCCAACGCATCAGGGAGCCATTCTGCAAGACCAGCAGCCACACTCCCAAAATGCCAATGTCGTCCCGGGGGGAGGAAGGCCGAGGAGCTGCTCTGGAGCACGGACCCGGGGCGGGGGGGGGGGGGGAAGCAGGCTGCTGCGTGGGAGGTCGTGGGGGGAGTGGAAGCACCTGGATGGGGGCCACATGTCACGCGACAGTATCACATGGACGCCCATCTTCCTGAACTCGACGACCGTACAAGGGGTTTGTGAGGGAGCGTTCTTGTTCCCCGGAGACGCGCACTGAAGTATTCGGGATGAAGGGCCGCACCCTGCAACCCACTCTCAAGGGGGTCAGCAAGAAGCAAAAGAATGTGTGTGTGTGTGTGTGTGTGTGTGTGTGTCTGTGTCTGTGTGTGTGTGTCTGTGTGTGTGTATCATCTGTGTACCTGTGTGTTGTCTATGTGTGTCTGTGTGTGTCTGTGTCTGTGTCTGTGTGTGTGTATCTGTGTGTCTGTGTCTGTGTGTGTATCTGTGTATCTGTGTGTTGTCTATGTGTGTGTGTGTGTCTGTGTGTGTGTCTGTGTGTGCGTGTGTGTATCTGTGTGTGTGTCTGTGTGTGTGCGTGCGTTGTCTATGTGTATCTGTGTGTGTCTGTGTGTGTCTGTGTGTGTCTGTGTGTGCGTGTGTGTATCTGTGTGTGTATCTGTGTGTGTGCGTATCTGTGTGTGTGTGTATCTGTGTGTTGTCTATGTGTATCTGTGTATCTGTGTGTGTCTGTCTGTGTGTGTCTGTGTGTGTGTATCTGTGTGTCTATGTGTATCTGTGTGTGTCTGTGTGTGTGTCTGTGTGTGTGTGTGTATCTGTGTATCTGTGTGTTGTCTATGTGTGTCTGTGTGTGTGTGTCTGTGTGTGTGTGTATCTGTGTGTGTCTGTGTGTGTGCGTGTGTATCTGTGTGTGTCTGTGTGTGCGTGTGTGTATCTGTGTGTGTGTGTGTCTGTGTGTTGTCTATGTGTGTCTGTGTGTGTCTGTCTGTGTCTGTGTGCGCGCGTGTGTATCTGTGTGTGTGCGTGTATCTGTGTGTGTCTGTGTGTGTGTGTGCATGTGTGTGTGTGTTGTCTATGTGTATCTGTGTGTGTCTGTGTGTGTGCGTGTGTGTATCTGTGTGTGTGTGTGTGCGCGCGCGTACACACAGGGACAGAGGCCGCGCGGAGGCGGCCTCTCGGAAAGCCCGTGGAACGGACGCCCAAACAGCAAGGCCGCCGGAGTCCGGCTGACGCGCCCGTGGAGCCCACCGCGCTATCCCGGCAGCTTTCCCGCAGGCTCGCAGTTGCTTCAAGCATAAAAGGTTAACGCCACTAATCAATACGGACAAAATCTCACGCTTAGTAGCGAAGCATTATTTCAGGTGCTTCAGTAAAGCGGGACTTGTGATGAAATACAGGGAAACGAGGAGTGCGTGGGCTGAACTGGGGGTCCCCGAAGTCGTATGCTGAGGCCGAGGCCCAGGGCCTCAGAATGTGGCTACGTTTAAAGAGGTGATGAGGTCAGAGAGCCCGCGAGGGCGGCTCCTAATCCATCCTGACTGATGTCCTCACAAGAAGAGGGAATTTGGGCAAAACGCGAGAGCCCGGGGACGCGCGCCAAGGGAAGACTGCGTGAGGGTGCAGGAAGAAGGCAGCCATCTGCAAGCCAGGGAGAGAGGCCCCAGTGGAACCCCTGACCCCCATCCCAGCCCGGGAACCATGAGAGCACGTGGCTCTCGTTGAAGCCACCAGCCCGTGGCGCTTGGTGACGGCAGCGCAAGCCCACGACTGCGGCCTGGTGAGCTTTCCTCAGCTACCTGTGCTTTGTAACCTGACCTGGCGGCTTTCCTGGGGTTTGGCCACAGCCCCCAGGCAGCTCTGTCCGAGCACGCCACGGAGCACGCGCGCACAGCCGCGCACGCCCTTCTAACACGACGGCGTCATGGCACCGGCACCTCTCCTAACCCTCCGTGTGCTCACGGTTACTGTTCTCCCGGCTCTCCTGTCTTCTTTGTGCAATGCCGGCGGGGCCCACCCACCGCCTTCACAAGCACCTACAGGGTCCGGGTCTGGGAGTGAGCGGCTCACCCAGGGCATGCCCTGCCTCGGAGGCACTTTGGGACCCCTGCACCCATCGCAGGGGTGACGCAGCTCCTGGAACAGCAGCTCCGAGTGCCCGCGCTCGATCTCAGACCTCCACGCTACCCACCCCCCACCCGAAGAGGGGCTGCATGACGGAGTCTCTGGGGAGGGGGTGCAGTCTGGCTGGGGCGGGGGTTTGGCGTGCAGACTCAGATGGCTGTTTTCACCAGCTGGGAGTCCCCAGGGAAACAGACAGAGGGTGAAGAGACGTACCCCAGCAGAATGCACCATGCACTTGGGCGCCCCCGTCGTGCCTGATGAAAACATGATGAAGAGTGGATGGCTGAAGGACAGCTGCTCGAACTCCAGCTGTGGGGCCTGCTCGCCTTTCCTGGTTGCAAGGAAGTCATCCAGAAACACGCTAGGGGCAAAACACACAGAAACAGACAGTGAACATTCCAGAATGCTGGGTTGCATCTGCCGAGGTTTCCTGGGCTAGACGTGGCCTCTCGCTGCCCCCTACTGCTATCTTGTAGGATTTCCAGGGAACACTAACCTTGTTTGGAAGCTTTCCGTAAGGGAGGGGAAAAATCAAATCTTTATGAATTCAAATTCAAGCTAACTGAAGGGAAAAGAACTGAATGAGTGAAGATTCTGAGTTGCTTTATTAGCATGCTGACAGGGCCAAGGGCTGTCTCTTCTGAGAATCTCTGGAATGCTTTAACAAGCACTGTGCAGAAGGATCATTTACAACTAACACATCCCCTGTTTGTACGCAAACTCAGGGGAAGGAGGTTGTGAACGCAGTGCTGCCCCCTGTGAGGAGCAGGGAGAGAAGGGAGGTGCCAGATTCTTGAGCTTTTCCAAGGAAGGTCGGAGCGAGAAGGCGGGGCCAAGATCTGAAGACTAGTTTCTATGACAGACACACTTCTAGGCAAATACATCACATGCTACCACAAAAACAACAGCTAGGTACAAATCTCTGTCCAGAAACAAAATTAAGTCCCGCCACTGACTACCACCTAAGAAATCTGCCCCCAAAGCTGACATGAAGTGTCAATGCATGTGGCCAAAAACCAGCAAAAGAGGAACACGAACAGATTTGTTTTCTGAGCAGAAACAGGGCAGCTGAAGCCACAAGGCCATCTTGGGAGAGGACAATGACTCTGAAACACGAGTGCATACACACGGAAGGGAAGAGCTGAGCTATCTTGCATGGGAAGGCATCCTTAAGGACAAGGATGTCTCATGGGGGGGGGGCGGCGCAGAGGTTTAAAAAGGGCATCCACAATAATTCAACTCTGAGCAGTAAACAAACAAAGCCTTCGGCTCCGGAGGGTCAGGAAAGTCATTCACTGTGGAACTTTCCAGCCAATGGAAGCCCATTCCACCTCCACCTCCCCTTCAAATCCCATTTACACAAACTGCCCAATCTAATCAGATACTTCACACAGAAAAACCTTTTCTTCCCAACAGTCTATAAATCACAGTAAATAGCAATTACTTTTGTTGCTCTTCTAAAAATGAAAATCCCAAAGGGCGCACCCGCCCCCCCCAGGTCTCCGAGCCTGGGCGCGTCCTTGTTCTTAAGTTTATCCATGGCATCCAGCAATCAAAGACGAAGCGCAGAGGAGGTCTAATTCCCAGACTGGGATGGGGGCAGCTTTTTGCACTGTATCAAGCTAAATGAAGTGGCTACCGTGATTCCACAGGATGCTCTCGGTTCATACCAATTGCTGATGAGCACATTCAGAAGGATAAAATCCGGGCCACGGTGGGGCCAGCGAGCCCGTCTGGTCTTCCTCGCGGCCTCCGTGCATCATGGCCCCCGACAGAAAGGCAGGGGAGCCGCGTGCTCAGTGGGAACTGGGACCAGGGCTCATCATCTGGCTGTCATTCATCAAGGTTGGCACGGCTCCCACAGTCTCAGGGACAACCCAAGCGCCAGGCCTGCATATCCTGACCCAGATGCTCTGTGGGACAGAGCCCACCGCAGCCTGAGGCCGTCCCCCACTCATCGTGGCAGACGGGACTGCTGGGGGCCACACTAAGTGCACTTGGCCCGGCATTCACTTACAGAATGCTCATAGCCCGGCTGTGAAGAAAGCGCTGTGATCATCCCCATTTTACAGACAGGGAACCCCAGGCACACACAGGTGAATCCCTCACACGGGGTCACAGAGCTGACACCCGAACCTGAGCAGTCTGGCCTGAGACCACAGCCCCCAGGGAAGAGTTCCTGTGCTGACAGCACCCTGTGGCCTCTGGAACCCGAGCACAGGCCCCAAGGAGCACGGCTGTATCTACCAGGCCCAGTGGCCATGGCTCACCCTCCCAGCAAGTGTATCTCCTCTCTCCCAGACAACTGAAACCCCGCAGCACCCCTAGAGAGCAACCTGCACAAAACACCAAGCCGCGTGTCAGTTGTCCACCCCAATAAAAGGACCCCTGCAATCTCCTCCCTGTCCTCCCCACAGAGTGGAAGGGAGTAAACACACCTGACCTTGGAACTCTTCCCCACAACAGTTTCAAGGAAGGAGTAAGGAGTATAACTCCAAGAATTTGGAGACAAACTCAACTGTGACCGAACCATAACCCACTTCTGTAATTCCTATTCCAAAACAAACTGCTCACAATACTATCTGGGGGCGCCTGGGTGGCTCAGTTGGTTAAGCGACTGCCTTCGGCTCAGGTCATGATCCCGGAGTCCCGGGATGGAGTCCCGCATCCGGCTCCCTGCTCGGCAGGGAGTCTGCTTCTCCCTCTGACCTTACCCCGTCTTGGGCTCTCTCTCACTGTCTCTCTCTCTCAAATAAATAAATAAAATCTTAAAAAAAAAAAAAAAACAACCAATACTATTTGGTACTTAAGGTGTGTGATGCACCAGCTTATAAATGTCAGAAAAACAGAGGAAGATGCAATTAGCAATAAGGACAAAGAAAAGGTTCTACAAGGGAAATATACATATACGTGTGTGTGTTTACATGCGCACCTACACGCAGATGCATGTACACACACACACACGTGCACGCGGTAGTTTCCATTTCATCAGGGAGCTGGGCTTGACCTGATGCTTCAAAGGCATAGCAGAGAGAAAGGGTACTCCAGGGCTCTCTCCATTCCACCACCAAGTCGCTGTGTGGTCTTGAGGGGTTCACTCTGGGGCCTCAGGTGCCCATCTACAAACGGTGATTTTTAAACAAAACCTCCCGCACCTCTAAGATGCTACGGCCCCCAGTGAAAGGATCCACAGAATTGACTACCCACTGGGACTTCCTGTGGGTTCTGCCCAGAACCAGCGATCGGCGCGTGGCTAGCTTACCTATTTGGAATCTTGGAAATGTCTATCTTCTCTTTAGAGGCAATGTAAGGAATCAGCACCACTTTTTTCAAGTCTGGAAGTCCTGAAGGGAGGGGAGGAGCACAGGTTTATAGGCCAAGACATTTAGTGGTCGTACTTTTTACAAATTGTAACGCAACCAAGGGATGGGCGACACGGGGCCCTGGTGACCCCGGGGGCCCCCGCGCACTGCACCCCGCCATGCCAGCTCTGGTGACCCCAGGGGCCCCCACGCGCCGCGCCCCGCCATGCCGGCTCAGACCCGGGAGAGCCGCACACCTTTCACCACCTGCTGCAGCTTGTCCATGTGGCTATACTCCTTGCCATTGTACAGGACAGCCTCCACGGAGAAGATGAGCTTTGGCTGGATTTGAGAAAAGCGGTCCAGAACACCCTGCAAGTGGAAAGAAAGGGCGCTCGCCATCAGTCACACAAAAGGCAAACACCTTCAGCAACCAACGGGACCACACTGAGGGAGAGAAGCAGCTCGAACTGGCGCTCTAGCCTCATTCCTGTGCCCCCGTCAGCCGTGGCCAACAAGGAAAGCCCAGCAAACCACAACCTGCGCCTGAGACATGAACGTCACTTCAAGGAAAGCCTCGACATAAAAAAATACCAAAAGGATACATGCACATACACTGAAATAGCAAAACACAAGTTTATAAGATGGGGAAATTGTGGGGCGAGTAGTGGCACTTCCAGAAAGATCCCCCACTTTGCAGAAAGAGCCTCGAACACGGCTTCGCTAGCGTACAGGACTTGCCTTCCAAAAAGGCAACTCACACTGCAAAGCACTTCCATATTCTGGTTCTCTTCTAATCCTCGATTAAAGAGGTACATGAGTCCTCCAAATGGTACTTTTTGCCAATGAAATGCACAACGCTATAAACATGTATACTAATAAATAAGCTCCATTTAAAAGGCAAACTCCGGGTGCCCGAGTGGCTCAGGTGCTTGAGCATCCAACTCGTGATTTCGGCTCAGGTCATGATCTTACGGGCCATGGGATCGATCAACCCCCGTGTCAGGCTCCACACTTAGCCGGGAGTCTGCTTGGGATTCTCTCTCTCTCTGCACCTCCTCCTGCTCACACCCACACACACTTTCTCTCTCTCTAAAATAAATAAATCGGGAACAAGATGGCAGAGGAGTAGGAGACCTGGATTTCGTCTGGTCTCAGGAATTCAGCTGAATAGGGATCAAACCATTCTGAACACCTACGAACTCAACAGGAGACTGAAGAAAAGAATAGCAGCAACTCTCTGAACAGAGAAGCGACCACTTTCTGGAAGGTAGGACGTGCGGAGAAGTGAATCCGAGGCGATATTCGGAAGGATCGACGGCGGGGGAGGCGGCCTCCGTCGGCCGCTTCTGGCAAGTGCTAGAGCCGCGGGGCACAAAATCGGACCTTTTAGAAGCCAGCTCCGTGGAGGGACGTCGCTCCAGTGGCTAAGCGGGGGGTGGAACCCTCGCGGGACAGTGTGGTCTCAGGACCCTCGGGGTCACAGAAAGACCGGGGGTGCCTGAGTGCGACAGAGCTCCCAGGTATCGGAGCGGGGAAGCCGGCTGCAAAGAGTGAGCCTAGAAGTGGGCTCTCAGCTCGGGGTGGCCATAAACTGTGATCCGCGGCCCAGTCGGGCCACTGCTCCTCCAGCAGGGACCCAACAAGCGGCAGAGCCGGGGAGACTCCCCTTCCTCCCCCGGGAGGAGCGGCGCGGGAGCGCACCGCAGGGATCTGCTGGGTTTGGAGACTCCACACGGGGTCGGGTGCCAGAGACAGAAACGCTCGGTCACAGGCCGGGTGAGCGCGGAGTGCGGCCGGAGACCGGGGACACGGGAGTGACTGCTTTTCTCTGGGGGCGCACTGAGGAGGGGGGCCCCGAGTTCTCGGCTCCTCGGGCGGAGATTGGGAGGCCACCATTTTCACCTGGTCCTCCAAAGCTCTACCGAGAGCTTGGAGGGAACAAAAGCTCCCGAGAGCAAACCCGAGCAGCTTGCTTAGCCCGGACTGACAAGGGCGGGGCAATTCCGCCTCCGGCAAAGACATTTGGGAACCACGGCAACAGGCCCCTCCCCCAGAAGATCAGCGCGAACAGCCAGCAAGCCTAGACCAAGTTTACCGATCAAGGAGAACGGGAGAACTCCAGCGCTAGGGGAATACTGCACATAGAATTCATGGCTGTTTTACCATGATTCATTAGTTCATCAAAGTTAATTTTTTTAACTGTTTTTTTTTTATTTTTCTTTTTCCCTTTTTCAATCAACATCTTATCAATCCCTTTTTTAAAAAAAACATTTTTTATTTTTCATTTTTAGAGTCATATTTTATCCCTTCATAGTAGTTACCCTTATTTTTGGCATATATATATAAGTTGTTCTCTCTTTAAAATTTTGAGATACAGTTTCTTCTAACAGATCAAAATACACCCTAAATCACTAGTGTATGGCTTTGTTCTAGTCTCCTGCCTGATCACATTCTCTCCCTTTTTTTGTAAATCTTCTTTCTTTTTTCAAACAACTTCTTATCGTATCAATTCCTTTTATAAAATCTTTTATAATTTTCATCTTTACAGTCATCTTCCATCCCTTCATTGTATCAACCCTTATTTTGTACATATATGTCTTTCTTCCTTTAAAATTTTAGGAGGCACTTTTCTCTAACAGACCAAAATACGCCCAAAATCTAGTGTGTGGCACTGATCTATGCACTAGCCTGATCATATTTGATCATATTCTGCTTTTTTTGTATAGTTCTGTTTTTGTTTTTATCTTTTTTTTCTCTTTCTTGCCCTTTCTTTTCCCCTGCTTTCAGGTCTTTTCTGATTCGTATACACTATATTTGCTGGGGACGTTGTTAACCTGTTAGCATTCTGTTCTCTCATTCATCTATTCTCCTCTGGACAAAATGACAAGAAGAAAAAAATCACCTCAGCAAAAAGAACAAGAGGTAGTATCGTCAGCCAGGGACCTACTCAATACGGACATTAGTACGATGTCGGACCTAGAGTTCAGAATCATGACTTTAAAGATACTAGCTGGGCTTGGAAAAAGCGTGGAAGTTATTAGAGAAACCCTTTCTGGAGAAATAAAAGAACTAAAAATCTAACCAAGTCGAAATCAAAAAGGCTATTGATGAGGTGCAATCAAAAATGGGGGCACTAACTGCTAGGATAAGTGAGGCAGAAGAGAGAATCAGCGATATAGAAGACCAAATGATGGAAAATAGAGAGGCTGAGAAAAAGAGAGAGAAACAACTACAGGATCACGAGGGCAGAATTCGAGAGATAAGCAATACAATAAGATGAAACAACATTAGAATAATTGGGATCCCAGAAGAAGAGAGAGAGAGAGAGGGGCAGAAGGTATATTGGAGCAAATTATAGCAGAGAACTTCCCTAATGTGGGGAAGGAAACAGGCATCAAAATCCAGGAGGCACAGAGAACCCCTCTCAAAATCAATAAAAATAGGTCAACACCCCAACGTCTAATAATAAAACTTACGAGTCTCAGAGACAAAGAGAAAATCCTGAAAGCAGCTCGGGAGAAGAGATATGTAACCTACAACGGTAGAACAGAATGCACATTCTTCTCTAGTGCCCATGGAACATTCTCCAGAATTGATCACATCCTAGGTCACAAATCAGGTCTCAACTGGTACCAAAAGATTGGGATTATTCCCTGCATATTTTCAGACCACAATGCTTTGAAACTAGAACTCAATCACAAGAGGAAAGTCGGAAAGAACCCAAATACATGGAGGCTAAAGAAACATTAGATCGGCAAGAGACCTATCCACAGAGACCTGGCAGGCCAGAAAGGACTGGCATGATATCTTCAGAGCACTAAACGAGAAAAATATGCAGCCAAGAATACTATATCCAGCTAGGCTGTCATTGAAAATAGAAGGAGAGATAAAAACCTTCCAGGACAAACAAAAACCAAAGGAATTTGCAAACACGAAACCAGCCCTAAAAGAAATATTGAAAGGGGTTCTCTAAGCAAAGAGAGAGCCTAAAAGCAGCATAGATCGGAAAGGAACACAGACAACATACAGTAACAGTCACCTTACAGGCAATACAATGGCACTAAATTCATACCTTTCAATAGTTACCCTGAATGTAAATGGGCTCAATGCCCCAATCAAAAGACACAGGCTATCAGATTGGATTAAAAAACAAGACCCATCAATATGCTGTCTGCAAGAGACTCATTTTAGACCCAAAGACACACCCAGATTGAAAGTGAGGGGGTGGAAAACCATTTACCATGCTAATGGACATCAAAAGAAAGCTGGGGTGGCAATCCTTAGATCAGACAAATTAGATTTTAAAACAAAGATTGTAATAAGAGATGAAGAAGGACACTATATTGTACTTAAAGGGTCTATCCAACAAGAAGATCTAACAATTGTAAATACCTATGCCCCTAACATGGGAGCATCCAATTATATAAGGCAATTAATAACAAAAGCGAAGAAACACATTGACAACAATACAATAATAGTGGGGGACTTTAACACCCCCTGACTGAAATGGACAGATCATCTAAGCAAAAGACCAACAAGGAAATAAAGACTTTAAATGACACACTGGACCAAATGGACTTCACAGACATATTCAGAACATTCCATCCCAAAGCAACGGAATACACATTCTTCTCTAGTGCCCATGGAACATTCTCCAGAATTGATCACATCCTAGGTCACAAATCAGGTCTCAACCGGTACCAAAAGATTGGGATTATTCCCTGCATATTTTCAGACCACAATGCTTTGAAACTAGAACTCAAGCACAAGAGGAAAGTCGGAAAGAACCCAAATACATGGAGGCTAAAGAGCATCCTACTAAAGAATGAAAGGGTCAACCAGGAAATTAAAGAATTAAAAAAATTCATGGAAACCAATGAAAATGAAAACAACTGTTCAAAATCTTTGGGATACAGCAAAGGCAGTCCTGAGAGGAAAGTCTATAGCAATACAAGCCTTTCTCAAGAAACAAGAAAGGTCTCAAATACACAATCTAACCCTACACCTAAAGGAGCTGGAGAAAGAACAGCAAATAAAGCCTAAACCCAGCAGGAGAAGAGAAATAATAAAGATCAGAGCAGAAATCAATGAAATAGAAACCAAAAGAACAGTAGAACAGATCAACGAAACTAGGAGCTGGTTCTTTGAAAGAATTAACAAGATTGATAAACCCCTGGCCAGACTTATCAAAAAGAAAAGAGAAAGGACCCAAATCAACAAAATCATGAATGAAAGAGGAGAGATCACAACCAACACCAAAGAAATACAAACAATTATAAGAACATATTATGAGCAACTCTATGCCGGCAAATTAGATAACCTGGAAGAAATGGGTGCATTCCTAGAGATGTATCCACTACCAAAATTGAACCAGGAAGACATAGAAAACCTGAACAGACCTATAACCACTAAGGATATTGAGGCAGTCATCAAAAATCTCCCAACAAACAAAAGCCCGGGGCCAGATGGCTTCCCAGGGGAATTCTATCAGACATTTCAAGAAGAATTAATACCTAGTCTCCTGAAACTGTTCCAAAAAATAGAAATGGAAGGAAAACTTCCAAACTCATTTTATGAGGCCACCATTACCTTGATCCCAAAACCAAACAAAGACCCCATCAAAAAGGAGAATTACAGACCAATATCCTTGATGAACATGGATGCAAAACTTCTCACCAAAATACTAGCCAATAGGATCCAGCAGTACATTAAAAGGATTATTCACCACGACCAAGTGGGATTTATCCCTGGGCTGCAAGGTTGGTTCAACATCCGCAAATCAATCAACGTGATACAATACATTAACAAAAGAAAGAATAAGGATCATATGATCCTCTCAATGGATGCAGAAAAAGCATTTGACAAAGTATAGCATCCTTTCTTGATCAAAACTCATCAGAGTATAGGGATAGAGGGTACATACCTCAATATCATAAAAGCCATCTATGAAAAACCTACAGCGAATATCATTCTTAATGGGGAAACGCTGAGAGCTTTCCCCTAAGGTCAGGAACGCGGCAGGGATGTCCACTCTCACCACTGCTATTCAACATAGTATTAGAAGTCCTAGCCACAGCAATCAGACAACAGAAAGAAATCCAAGGCATCCAAATCGGCAAAGAGGAAGTCAAACTCTCACTCTTTGCAGATGATATGATACTGTATGTGGAAAACCCAAAAGACTCCACCCCAAAACTGCTAGAACTCATACAGGAATTCAGTCAAGTAGCAGGATATAAAATCAATGCACAGAAATCAGTGGCATTCCTATACACCAACAACAAGACAGAAGAGAGACAAATCAAGGAGTCGATCCCATTTACAATTGCACCCAAAACCATAAGATACCTAGGAATAAATTTAACCAAAGGGGCAAAGGATCTGTACTCAGAAAACTATAAAATACTCATGAAAGAAATGGAAGAAGACACAAAGAAATGGAAAAACGTTCCATGCTCATGGACTGGAAGAACAAACATTGTGAAGATGTCAATGCTACCTAGAGCAATCTACACATTCAATGCAATCCCCATCAAAATACCATCCACTTTTTCAAAGAAATGGAACAAATAATCCTAAAATTTGTATGGAACCAGAAGAGACCCCGAATAGCCAGAGGAATGTTGAAAAAGAAAAGCAAAGCTGGCGGCATCACAATTCCAGACTTCCAGCTCTATTACAAAGCTGTCATCATCAAGACAGTATGGTACTGGCACAAAAACAGACACATCGATCCATGGAACAGAATAGAGAGCCCAGAAATGGACCCTCAACTCTATGGTCAACTCATCTTTGACAAAGCAGGAAAGAATGTCCAGTGGCAAAAAGACAGTCTCTTCAACAAATGGTGTTGGGAAAATTGGACAGCCACATGCAGAAGAATGAAACTGGACCATTTCCTTACACCACACACAAAAATAGACTCCAAATGGTTGAAAGACCTAAACGTGAGACAGGAGTCCATCCAAAGCCTAAAGGAGAACACGGGTAGCAACCTGTTCGACCTCAGTCACAGCAACTTCTTCCTAGAAACATCGCCAAAGGCAAGGGAAGCAAGGGCAAAAATGAACTATTGGGATTTCATCAAGATAAAAAGCTTTTGCACAGCAAAAGAAACAGTCCACAAAACCAAAAGACAACCGACAGAATGGGAGAAAATATTTGCAAATGACATATCAGATTAAGGGCTAGTATCCAAAATCTATAAAGAACTTATCAAACTCAACACCCAAAGAACAAATAATCCAATCAAGAAATGGGCACAAGACATGAACAGACATTTTTCCAAAGAAGACATCCAAATGGCCAACAGACACATGAAAAAGTGCTCAATGTCGCTCGGCATCAGGGAAATCCAAATCAAAACCTCAATGAGATACCACCTCACACCAGTCAGAATGGCTAAAATTAACAAGTCAGGAAACGACAGACGTTGGCGGGGATGTGGAAAAAGGGGAACCCTCCTACACTGTTGGTGGGAATGCAAGCTGGTGCAACCACTCTGGAAAACAGTATGGAGGTTCCTCAAACAGTTGAAAATAGAGCTACCCTACAACCCAGCAATTCCACTACTGGGTATTTACCACAAAGATACAAATGTAGGGACCCGAAGGGGTACGTGCACCGCAATGTTTATAGCAGCAATGTCCACAATAGCCAAACTGTGGAAAGAGCCAAGATGTCCATCGACAGGTGAATGGATAAAGAAGAAGTGGTATATATACACAATGGAATATTATGCAGCCATCAAAAGGAATGAGATCTTGCCATTTGCAACGACATGGATGGAACTGGAGGGTATTATGCTGAGTGAAATAAGTCAATCAGAGAAAGACATGTATCATATGACCTCACTGATATGAGGAGTTCTTAATCTCAGGAAACAAACTGAGGGTTGCTGGAGTGGTGGGGGGTGGGAGGGAGGGGGTGGCTGGGTGATAGACATTGGGGAGGGTATGTGCTACGGTGAGCGCTGTGAATTGTGCAAGACTGTTGAATCACAGATCTGTACTTGTGAAACAAATAATGCAACATATGTTAAGAAAAAAGAAAAAGAAGAAGATAGCAGGAGGGGAAGAATGAAGGGGAGTAAGTCGTACGGGGAGACAAACCATGAGAGATGATGGACTCTGAGAAACAAACTGAGGGTTCTAGAGGGGAGGAGGGTAGGGGGATGGGTTAGCCTGGTGATGGGTATTAAAGAGGGCACGTTCTGCATGGAGCACTGGGTGTTATGCACAAACAATGAATCATGGAACACTACATCAAAAACTAATGATGTAATATATGGTGATTAACATAACAATAAAAAATTAAAAATAAAATAAATAAATCATTTTAATAAATAAATAAATACAAAAGGCAGGCTCACCACAGCCACATATCTGTTTATACCACACGTGGAACCTGCCATCCTGCCAAGCACACCTCTCTCTCTGCAAGAAGGCATGCCTCCCATGCAGGTAACCCCTTGTTTCTGGAACTGACGTGAAGTGATGGGAACTGACAGGTGTAGCCTCACGACACACTCCCCACAACTTGAGTGTTCTCCCAGGGGTGACAGGGAAAGGCCAGGTCTCCCCCAAGTTCAGACCAGGGTAGAGCCTTCTTCATCCACAAACACGGTGCCTGGGAAGATACCACCCAGAACAGCCCTTCCATTCCCTTGTGCAGCGGTTCACGACCAACAGCCAGGTTACTCCAAGAGCACAAGCAGTGAAGCCATGATTTCCCAAGAAAATCCCAGTCCTCAACACTGTGGGGAGGTGGGAACCAGAAAGGTGAAGACCCGGGTGACTCGTCTGTGCACATAAGGGGAAAAGCTACGCAGAAAATTCCTGAGGATCACCAGGAAAACCATTAGGTGGATAAAAGGCACTGTGGTGATGTACAAACATTGCTATTTTATAGCAAAATAGATAGTATTTTTAAAGCTCAGGATTCTAAGATGGGCTGAGAGTTGCTGGTTTATCTGGGAATAAACTTTTTGCCAATAAAAATCCCTTACCACGTACGGAGTGCTGTGTGCCAGACACCACTCTGGCTTGCCACGGGCGCTCACACATTTGGCCTGCACACCCCCGGGGCAGCTCGATGTCCTTGAGGAGGCAGCGCCAGCTTAAGTCAGTCACCCAGCCTTCCCAACCAGCCAGTGACACAGCTGGGCCTACAGCCTGGGGCTCTTAACCGTGGGGCCGCCTCCACTAGGGAAGACTCGCCCGTGGGCCAGGAAACCAAAGGGCAGCAGCAGAGAACAGGGCTGGATCCCGGGCAGACCGAAGCAGGAGGAGGAAGAGGGAAGCTCAGGCTGGAACAACCCAGGGAACGAGGCTGTATCGTAGGCAGAGGGCGCCGGGGGCAAGGCTTGAGACCGGGGAGGGGCTGCACAGAGCAGGCCTGGGGGAGCCCTGGAAGGGAGCTGAGATGTGGTGACACCTAGCGCCTCTCCTGCTCTCCCCACGCAAGGTGGCAACAAACTTCGGATGAAAGGACCCGGCCCGCACGTGGCAAAGACCCCAGTGCTTCCGAATCAGAGGTCTGGGCCGGGCTGTGGACAGACTCGGAGGCCCCAGGTGGACGCCGACCTGGCTGGGGAAGCACAGGTGAAGCTCTGAGCCGGTCCAGGAGAGCCGCCCGCACCGCAGCTGCCTTCATTCGGCAGTGACGCAGCACACCTGGGAGGGCGCGTGCGGCCTGCTGCAGCGCTTCGCCACCAGCCAGGCGTGGCGTCCCGTGGACAGCCAGCCGGGCAGGGACAGCTGCCCCGTTCTGCGCGCACGGTGACCTGAAAACGCCGTGAGGGTGCAGGCGCGGTGCTTGGATGCGTGGATGTCAGGGGCTGGACCCCCCGCACATCTGCGGAGAAGCCACTGGACTCAAATGAAAACAATGAAACAAACAAAAAAAAAAAACCAAAATGCCAAAAAAATGCAGGACCTGGAGGTCTGGGGGAGGCTGGAAGGTTGGAGACCCAGGAAACAGAGCACTCTCCCCGCCTGGCGACACCCCCACGCCCAACTGTGTCGGGCTCCAAGCTGAGAATGAAGACATGCGGGAGAGGTGGAAGGAGGGGCGCACGGCAGCTTGGATCGCACACACGCCCAGCTGCGCCCACCGGAGGCAGGATGCAGGTGACAGCTTCCCAGAAAGCTTCCCGGAACTCGGGGCGGAGGGAAGCACCTGAGTGGGAAGGCGGCTGGCCTGTCGTTTTCTGACCGCAGGGAGCGCTCTCCCCCGAGACTCCGGCCTTCCCCAGACCCGGGCGTGTGGCAGGCTGCGGAGAGAGCGGAGCCAGGCTGCCATCTAGCGCACACTGGCACCAGCAGAGCGGCCTGGACAGGATGATGATCCGGGAGAGAAGACCGTGGAGAGAACAGCCAGGAGGTGGCTGGACGTTTGCCTGTGTCCCCCCCCACACCCCCCGTGCACCCAGAGGCACAACGCGCCACTGGGACCATCAGGAGCTCTGCTCTCAGGGAGGTCTTCAGGCAGGGGCTTCGCTCCAGCCCCAGAAGGCCGCGCCTGACCCCCTGGGCCACACACAGCTTTCCCGACATCTTCCAGACGGGCTCAAAATCCCCGATGTCGCTCAACAACACCCAACTCCTGGATAACAGCTAACACGTACCGACCTGGGTGGGTGCGTCCAGTGCTGCCCCCGACCCCACACTAACAATAATTCTGCAGTCCTCACCAGCTCCCCAGTGTGCACTGAGGACATGGCCAGAAGCAGCAAAGCCAGACCCAAACCCGGGCAGGAACCACCATGCCGCACTGCCTTCCCAGCCCTGCTTCTGAGCAACCCAGCTCAAGGGCGGGATCCGAGGGAACAGTGCCCAGGGACCGGCCCCGGCCTTCTGGGACCCTCCCGTGAGGATGCCACTAGCCCCAAGCAGCTCACACAGGCTCGCGGACAGCCTGGGGCACTGGAGAGCCCACATGGAGAGTTCCAGCCTGGGGCGGCCACCCCTCCCTGAACTCAGCAGAGCTGGGTCCTCACCCCAGCCTCAGCCGCTCACTTACTTCTCCAGGCCCCTGGGCCGGAGAAGCGTGTCTGTTCCTCCTTCGCACGGCGTGGGGGAAATGCAACGTACCTGGACCACCTTCACCAGAACAGCAAGCCCCAGGGCAGACGTGAGCTTCAAGCTCATACCCAGAAACCCAGCCTGCAGCCGAGACACGCGCCGACCATAGAGTGCTGAGCTCCAACATTGCCAGTGGCCGAACCTGCAGCCGAGGTGTGCCAATCCCGGGCCCGAGCCTCCTGTACCTGTTTCGTGACCCTCTCTCTCCCCACGGCCCCTGTTTCGCACGAGAGGATAAACAGCTGACCCAGGGGCACATCGCCGGCAAGGCCAGGCCAACCTTCAGCCACTGAGCTACATGGTCCAGTGCCCGGAGCAGGGGCTGTGACGAGAGCGGAGCAGCCCGACGCCAGAAAGAGTGGATGATGGTCATGGATGGCCTCCGGCTCCTCTGACTGGGGTCTGTCCTCAGGGCTCCTGACAGCCCCTCGTCCCCAAGGCTCTGCAGCCAGGGAAGGTCCCTGGGGCCACGGGGAGGTCCTGTTCTGCTGCTTCATCCTCCCCGGTGGCGTTGAGCAGGAGCTGCCTGCCCCTGCCCGGGTCACTCCAGCGGCTGGATGCACCCCAGGTCCTGGGCCCCTGCAGGGCTCAGAGAAAGAAAGAGGCCCGCCCTCCTCCCCCACAGAGAACACAGATCCCAAGTAAGAGATCAAAAATGGCAGGGAGGCCTCGGGGGAACCTCTGTGAGCAAACCCAGACGACTGGGTTTGGTACAGGAAATCCGTGGTCATGGATACACGGACAAATGACCAGACCCCTCCAGCTAGATGTCCAAGAGCCATCTGTCACACAGAACACACACTAATGCAGTCCGTACACACGGACAGGACATTAGTAACATAAGAAAGAAGGAAGACTCGTTTGTTTTTAGATTGAAAAACAAGACTCCGCTCCTTCTGGCTCCTTCTCTCCCATCATTCTCATGTCACCGGCCATGAGATGGGAGGCCACGGTGACACTGTGGCCTTCCAGCCCCGCCAGTCCTGCGGCACAGCCACCCGCGCCCCTACCCAAGATGTCAGGTGGACAGAGCCCTCGCCTGCGGAAATCACACGGGAAGGTTTCTGCCGCAGTGGCCGCACCCCCAGGGCACTCAGTGGGGACCCCAACGCACGTTCACACCGAAGTCTGGGGACGTGGAGCTCCAGATGGCACCGATGCTCGCTGCAGCCAGCATGGCCTCCACGGCATGCACACCATTGGGTAAATAACCTGTAATTGGGCACCAGGAGAAAGGCTTGGGTTCAGGGTATGTTGGACGCGGCGGACCTCCAAAAGGTACTTCTGAGAGCCAGGGCAGGAGTGGGGACAAGGGCTGCCTCTGGCTGATCCAAGGAGCACGGCCAGCCTCACCTCACCCCAGTGCCTGGACATCTCCCACTCACAAGGCCCTACCACTTACCACCAGGCTATCCATGTCACCCCCTCCAACCCAACCTAACCAGAGTGATCCCCACAGCCCTTGCAGGATCCGGCCCAGCCTCCTCGCCCTCCACCCCGCCTCCCACTCTGGGCTCAGTCACAACCTTCTTTCAGTTCTCCAGTCGTTCTAAGCTCCTCCTGCCCCGGGGCCTTTGCACAGGCTGTCTGCTCTGCCTAACCACTCTTTTATGCACACGAGCCTTCCTGACTCTGCAAAGTCATCGCTCAGCTCTTAATGCAAATGAGACTTTCTCAGAGACACCTTCTCCGAGGTCACCCGATAAACTCAGGTTCCCTGGCTGGTCCCCACAAAGCACACTCTATTTTTCCCTCACCAAATTAACCTTAATAATCACCTACATCTAATAGTCGTAACTGGCATTTTTATATCTGGTTCTCACGTGAGGGCAGGGATTTGCCTGTCTTGTTCTTTGCTTAACCAAGTGCCTTTTACCATGCCCTGCATATCAAGGCCTTCATATTAGTGAGCTGGCTGGCTGGCAGCTGGACGGATGGATGGATGGATGGATGGAAGGAAAGACGGACAGACAGGTGGATAGATGGGGAAGGAAGGAGAGGCAATAGGGGAATGAAGACGATGAGCAGGACAGTCACGAGACTGTAAGGGGAGAAGAAGCATAGACCCTCCATCCGGCAAGAGGCTGGGCTTTTATGACAACAGAGGCAGAGACTCTTTGTGGCCAGAGAGACTGTGGTCCATTAAACAGATCAACCTAAATGTTCCAGAGGAAAGGAGCAGGCACAAGTCAGCAGAGAGCAGAGGGGCCATGGCCCAGTGCCCCCCCCATCACAACCCCCCAGTGACCACAGAAGCCCTGCAGTCGCAGCACCCAGGGCCCTGAGCACGGCTCCCCCCTTGCTTCCCTCCCCTCCGCTCTCAGGGGCCTACGTGACCACAGCACTCAGGACTCCCGCTCCCTTGGCTTCGCTGTATCTCCCTGCTGGGCCAGGAACAACCCCGAGGGCAGGGCTGCGCCCAGCATCTGCCACAGGCAGGCCCACGCGGGCCTACTGAGCTTACTGTGTAAACCGTGAGGTCCCCAGGGCAGGACGGGGCCCACCCCCGGGAGGCTGCACACCCAAACTCGGTGGAGACCGACAGAGGGCCAAGAGATGAGCATGTCACAGACAAGTAAGTCCCCCACGAGCAGCCCCAACCCAGTCTCAGGAGCCCCTCAAGCTTCTCCCAGGGAGTCACTCCCTCCCGCCCTCTTAGGGAAACACAGCCCCCGGGGGCCTGGAACTATGGACAGGTCAAGTTGGTGTCCACGCTGCGACACTCACGAGGGGGCGGGTCACCGGGGACCAGCCTGACTGCAGAGTCGGGTGTCCCCAGAGGCCTCTCAGCCATCTTCCCCGACACACCCGGTTCTCCATTTCTCCTTCTCTCAGAAAATGTTTGCTTCAAAGAGAGATTTTTTTTTTTTAAGAGAAAATTGGAAAAAGGATCTTCTGAAATCCTTTTCTAGACCTCGAAAGGGTAGACTAAATTGGAAGAAGAACCCCAGATATTGAGGCTTCGACCACGCAATGCCTGCTGTGACCATGGGCCCCACACCCACATTCGCTCGCTCCGTGTTCATCATACACCCGCCGTGCGCCCGCCTCCCTGGGGACAGAGACACGGCAGTGAACAGAAGACCAAGCCCGGTCCTCTAGTATGGGAGGACAGACAGACAGACGCAGGCATGCACACAAATGATCCCAAGATTTCAGGCGGTCTCTAAGGACAACAACAGAACAAAAGCAGGATGTGGGGAGAGAGTGGCGGTGGGTTTTCCGTGGGCTCGCAGGAACCTCCCGGCAGCGAGCAACCACGGGCGGGCCCCATTGAGTAAGAGAGGAGGCAACTTGGTGCGTGCCTACTATCTGGTGCTAGTCAACTAACATGCAAGCAGGGACTCCGTGCCCAGCTGCCATCAGCGGAGACATGGGTACAGCCCTTTCCTCGGTTTACACACGATAAGGCCACCCTCTTTGCAAACACACGCTGAACACCCACTTGCTGTGAGCTCCCCAGGGAGAGGCCCAGCAGCGGCTTCTCCCACCGCCACCCCTGCCCCGTGGCCCCAGCCCCACCACCATGGGGGCGGGGGAGGCGGGCTAGCACCCCAACCACCCGGCCTGCACACCACCCGGCCTGCAGGGACGATAAGTCTTCTTATCTCCCGCTGCTGGCCCCTGGGGACACACCCACCCACATCTCAATTCACTACAGTGCCTTGCGGTGGAGACCAGGTCCACACACAGGCCTTTAAACCTTCTCCAAAAGTCAAAGTGAAAAGAAAACTATAAGAAAGAACCTGAATTGCTCTAGGTGGGAAATCATGACTCACCACCCGATTAGGAGAGAACAAAGGAAGGCGGGGACTCGGGGAGGGAGAAGGAGCCAGGCCTCCCTTTCAGGTCTGAGGATTCCAACCCTTCCAGAAGGACAGTCCCTGCCAACCCCACCGCCTGCCCTGCACACCCAGCCCACCACACTCCTGTCACCCCTGCAGGTGCCCTGTGCCCATGAGCCTCAGGGCCTTTCCATAGGCTGTCCCTACTGCCAGGACTCCCCTGCCCTCTCCCTGCGCCATGACCTTCCTTGTGCATCTAGCCTCCACCAAGCAAGGATCGCTTAAGTCCTATGAGGCTGCATGTAATCTGCCATCTTGTCCAAAAGTGTCCTCAACCTTCCAAGCCAGTCACTCTGCCTCAGTCTCCTCCCCCGCAGGCCACAACAAGAACCAAAAACACTTACCGACCACCCGGTCTCCTTGTTTCACGCCCATTTTCCTCATTGCTGCTGCAAACAAAGCTACTTGTTGCCGCAACTCTTCAAACGTCACCTTCACAATTTCCTCTTTGCCTTCCCCTGGGAAGAGAAAAGGGACAGGCGGTAGAGACAACCCTAAAAGAAAGGTTCTCAGTCACAGACAAGGAGGAAAACTCACACGGCTTAAACGCAGGTTGGAAACGGGTGCCCAGAACATCACCCAGATGTGGGTTTCCTCAGCTTCCTAGGGAAGGGCGTGTATGTGGAAGTCAGCCTAAGACATTAGAATGATCTGCCTCGCTATCGAAGAAACATAAGTGACAACAGCGAGACACGAATTTCCACCTACCAGACGGCAATAACGGAACAGGACGGTGTGCTAGCTGGCCACCACAACGACCCCACTGATCCCCGTCCTTGGTGCTCATGTTCTCAGGTGAGTCTGCACACATTGATGGGGCCCGAGCCAGGTAACCAACATGACACTGGAGACCAGTGACTTCTGATGCTTGGTCCTAGAAGACACGGCAGCTTCCACCTAGCTCACTCTGGGGGATCTAGCTGCCACGTGGTGAGAAACTGAGGACTCCATGGGAGTGTACCATCTTGGATGTGGAACTGCCCGCCTCGGTCAATCCTTCAGATGATGCAGCCCCTGCCGACATCCTCATTGCAACTTCATGAAGGGCTCCCAAGCCAGAACCACCCTGCTAAGCCATTTCTGAACATGCAACCCACAGAAACTGTGAGACACTAAGAGTTTACTATTTTAAGCCTCTCCCTCTCCCTTTCCCCCTCCCCCTGCTTGCATGCTCTCTCTCTCTCTAAAATAAATAAAATCTTAAAAAAAAAAGAAAGAAAGAAAATGAATACAACCAAGACTCAATGTTGCATGGGTGTGGGAAAATTATTTGAATGTACTTTCTACTGGAAAGACATTACTCCTCTGACTGTTGTCTTTGATGCAAATATTTTATTCCTGACTAAGTGCTGTTTGATTCTATAACATGAAGCATCACTTCTCCAAACATCCTGATTTCTCTTTGGTATAAATCTGGCTTTTCCCATTTCCTTAAGGTTATGTATGCCTACCCCTGGTTCTTTTCTCTCCTTACTGAGTAGCCTCGTAATTACTTCTCCCATATTTCCACTCCCCCACGTGATTTCCTATCCTGTAAAAATACCCAGTAACCTGAAACCACTGGTCAAAGACAGAATGTGCTGTGCAGGCAGCTGTTCTTGGAACTTCCACACTGATGGGCTAATGCATACTGCTTCTGCTCTGCTCGCTGGAGCATGAAGGCACCAGTGAACGCCTTCCTTTGGCGGCACCTTGTGGCCTCCCCAGGGATCATATGGAGGAGGGATGGGGTCGGCCAAGAATGCCTAAGCGAGCACAAAGCAGAACTCCACAAGTACCTGCACTCAGCTGGGAGAGTGGGAACGAATTAGGAAAACATGCAGAGAGCAAAACACAGTGAGTGACTTTCAAGTCCCCAAGCCAATAACCAGCCGATCTAGGACCCTGCTAAGAAGGTACCCTATTTGTGGGATGCCTGGGTGGCTCAGTCGGTTAAGCGTCTGCCTTCCGCTCAAGTCATGATCCCAGGGTCCTGGGATCGAGCCCCACATCAGGTCCCTGCTTCTCCCTCCACCTGCCGCTCCCCCTGCTTGTGTGCTCTCTCTCGCTCCCACTCTGTCAAATAAATTAATTAAATTAAAAAAGAAGAAGAAGAAGGTACTTTATTTGTAAACTAAATTTGATCCCTGGCTTGAGGGCACTTATTTCCACTGCAAATAAAAGGGGAGCTCATTAGAAGAAGGGGTTCTCCTACTTAAAGGGAAGGAACGGCAGGGCTGGGCAGGGAGAGCGCGCAGGGACAAGTGTGAAACAGCCACCACGCACCCGGAATGACCACCTTACCTCCCTCACCCACGCTCAGGACACAGCTGGACTTAGGGAAAGAGGGTCTGGGTGCAGCCAATATACACGTGAGGGGGAGCGTGAGAGCGTGAGCGCACAGCCACCCCCAAGACTGGTCTGTTTTCCCACTAGCATCACCGATTTTCAGGTTTGTTTCGTTTTGTCAGAAGATTCACATCTGACCTTTCCCACTTTCCCGAGGGAGAAACTGGGACCTGGTGCGGTGCCTGAGGTAAAAGTGCAGAGACCTCTGACGGGAGCAGGAAAAACAATCAAAGACAGGCCCAGCGTTCCCGCCCCTCCGGTCATAAAGGCGCTGAGCAGAGCTCACCAAGGGACCCCAGTGCCTGGGGCAGGACAGCCCTTGAAGGGCCTCTCGCGGGCAGAGAGAACGTGCTGGATCCACACACCCGAACGTGACTGGGACATAAAAGGAAGGAAGCACTGACAGTTGCCACAGCGCGGAGGGGCCTTGAAAGCATGAGGCCAAGCAAGAGGCCAGACACCAAGAGCCACACGGGATTCCATCTCTAGGAAACGTCCAGCACGGGCAAACGCGAGGAGACGACAGACACCGATGGGTGCCGGGTCTGAGGAGGGGTGTCCCTTTGAGGTGGCAGAGACAGCAGGAACTAGACAGAGGTGGTCCTTGACAACCCTGTGAAGATGCGAAGAACCACTGACATGCGCCGCGCAAGGGCATGGATGACTCTCGTGGCTGAAATCCCCCTTGAAGGAGGCCCGCTCTCCCAGCTTCCGCCGCTCTCTGCCTCCCGGAGGCTGTGGCCGCCAAGCACCTCCAGCCGGTTCCCTGCCGGGGGCTATTGTGACCAGGGTCACGTAGCAGGCATGCCCGTGTCACACACGCGGCTCACTACTGAAACCCTGTAAACCAACTCCTATTAGACTTCAAGGGTGTAAGGAACCCCAGGCAAATGTGCTCCTCCATTCATTTTACAAAGCTAAAGCTTAGCCCACCGGCTCCAGCTCAGAGTGTGCCTGCATTTCACACACCTCACCTAGCGGCCACCACAGCATAGCCCGGCCCACCTTCAACGTGCTCAGAGCACCGACGTGAGCCTCCCGCTGGACAAAATCACCTGACTACGGCACTGACAGTGACAGACGATGCAGGTGGCGTCTGTGACCCACGTGATCGCGTGGCTGACGGGGAGCGGCGGCCGCTGCCCAGTATCACAAACAGGATGGGACCGCGGATCGTGAGCCCGGGCGACAAGGTCTAGATTCAAAATTCCAAGTACGGTTTCTACTGAATGCGCTAAACCACTGTGAAGTCAAACAGTCCTAAGCTGGGGACCATCCGCATGGTTTTCTTATCGTGCGCCCCACTCCAATGTCAGCCGTCCTGGTCAACACCATGTTCCCAACACTTTGCACTGAAGAGACATTTGAGACAGATCTGAGAACGAGTGAATGGACGGATGGACATGCAAATACCTCCTTGAAAAGCAAGGGAGAGATGCAGGACTCGTGTAGTGTCCCCATTCCCAAGGCTACTTATTTACGTGCTCAGCCCAAACTGCATCCGGCTAAGAACCAAGGAAGGGAGAATAATGCCGAACAGCCCAAAGACTACATAAAGGCAAGACTCTGTGGTTCTTAACCAACAATATGCATCAGAAGCAACCGTGGGCTTTAAAAATATACATGAGCCTGGGCCCCATCCCTGGAAGATGTGCTCTAGGAAGCCACGGTAGGAACTGGACAGCCAGGATTTAGAAAAGCCACACAGGGATTTCAGAGGTATAACCTCAACTGAGAGCTATGCACGTTTCCCCTGTGGCGGAAACTGCTGTATACACATGTATACACATTCACTCATTTAAGCTCTACAATATTCCTGAATAGGTACTCTCCTCCTCTCCATTAGACAGAGGTAGAAACAGACCCAGAGAGGTTAAGGGGCTCACCCAAGGTCAGCTACCCCTACTTCAGGCACTACCTGGACAAGCATAATTATCTGACTTGTAACACCACTTCTGACAACAAATAGTAACTTGTAACGTAGACAGGGGTTGCAAGGACTGAGAGCAGGTGGCAAGAGACAAGACTTGGGCAGGTGACGGCAGGGGGCACAGCTACCTGAGCTCCCTTTGCAAAGGAGGGAGCAGACCATCCCACACATGTGGACAGCTCGACAGCATTAGATTCTGTCACCATCCCAAAACTGGAAGCCGTGAGTCATGAACACCAAAGGTCCAGTGAAGTTCAGTCTCCTCTGCGGATGCCCTATTTCCTCACAACCCAAGTAGCACATGCTGTGTCTAAAATGAGTAAGTAAAGCTTTATCACTCAAAGGAGAAAAACATAGTCACCTGGAAAATCCACCGTGAAACACCTCAAACCTTAACCAATACAATATAAATCCAATGTTACTTTTTTACAAAACTTCAGGCTTACCAAAAACCTAATTAATTAGGAGGCCAACCACAGTGTCTCCTTACTAAGAAAACTCCCCGTTTATTTCAAATATTTTATGGCAACTCTTCTGGAACCTGCTTAGTACATAAATTAGAAAATTCTTTAAACTTTTTTTTTTTAAAGAGAAGTCAACAGGCAGAGATTCTAGCTGTAGTTCCCTCACTAACTGTCCCGGTGACTCTGAGCTGGTTACTTCATATTTGGTGTCTCAATTTCTCCCATAAAACATGATCACATGAATGTCCCCTCCCTTTCTCAGCAAGAAGAAAAAGTCAACAGAGGTCTTAACGATGTCGGAAAGGTGCCAAGGGCAGCCGTTACAGAAAAACAGTATGGAGGAGGTTCCTCGGGAAATTAAACATAGAGTCGCCATACGATCCACCTCTGGGTATCTACCCAAAAGGATCCAAAGCTGGACCTCAAGGAGCTATGTGCACACCCATGTTTGTCATAGCCTATTCACAACAGCCAGGAGGTGAACGTGACCCAGGTGCCCCGTGACAGATCAACAGACACACAAGATGTGGGGTATCCAAACAAGGGAATACATACAGCCTCAAAAAGGTAGGAAACCCTATCACACACGACTACACGGATGGACTCTGAGGACACCATGCCGAAACAGGGGGAGGATGGAACCGTTCTGCAGAGCTGATGCACAGCAACGGGAAGGCACCTAACACTACGGAACTGTATGCTTAAAAATGGTCCAGACGGTACATTTAATGTTACCCACTTTTTACCACAATAAAAAAAGTGCCAGAACATTGTTTGAAAACACACACGGCAATCTGGATGTTTGGAGCCTCTCCAGCCACGTGGCCCTTCGTGTGCGTGGCACAGGATGCGGAGAGAGGGAAATCCACTGGGGCCATGAGGACTCACTTGCAGCGTATAGGGCAACTCGGTCATTTTCTTTGTGCCGCAGGAGGTTTTCCGCGTAGTTTAGACGACTGCCTTTGAACCACTCGGGGACATCTGCGATTCCTTTCGATGTGTCCACAACCTACCGAGAACGACAGCAAACCAAGACACGCACCCAGATGAGATCTACACCAGGAATAAATACAAGTGACTCTGCTTCCCGGGAAGCCCACTAACTCACTGGCCCAAAGCCTCATTAGATCGTTTCATAGACTGAGCACTGGACTGGCCTCCAGGCTTGGAACTGAAGAGAGATCAGTTCATCAGACAGGATTTCACATGTGCAAGTTGCTGGGAAGAGATCTTCAGCATTCTCACCACAGGGAAAGTGAGGCAATGGGTGTGTTAATCCCACAGTGTGTCTGTATATCAGATCATCACGTTGGGCGCTTTAAATAGATACGGTTTCATGGCTAATTATTCCCCCATGAGGTTTTTTTTTTTTTAAAAAAAAAAAAGGAAATGAATGCCAAGGGAAAACAGCATCCCCACAAATGAACTCTTTCAGCAGACCTGTATGAAGCACCTACTCTATGAGAGGTGCAGGGGCCAGAAAGTAAGTAAGACAGGTGGGCACCTGCCCAATGCCGCAGGCTCTGACCACACACACTGAAATCTGGGAGACGGAGCTCCAGGACCCACCCGCCCCTCCCACCGCAACCCCCCAGAGCCAGAGCCGGGCCCCTAGCCTCCTTCCTCCATGGGCTGGAACCTCGACATCCTTCCCCAAGTGCATATACAGGTGAGCCTCTCAGAACAGTTCACCCCCCAGTCACACGAAAACACAATTAAGTTATACTTTGGGTAACAGGACCCACTTTCCCCAGATTGACGGACAGCATGAGGCGTCAGAACGTTCCCTGAACTCCAGGTTTAAAAAATAATAAAACTACTGACAATTTAAAAAAGAACAATAATGTGAATGTATTTAATAACACCATGGAACTGGACACTTTAAAATGGTTAAGATGGTAAATTGTGGAAAAAAAAAAAAGATGGTAAATTGTGTTATGTGTCTTTTACCACAATTAAATTTTTTTTAAGATAAAATAAAAATAAAACGACGATGCCCTGCATGTAGGATCGCCCAAGTTCCCAGGACAGGGCCTGAGGTCCACACATCACAGAGTCCAGAGGTTGCCTGGTCTCCATGGAGTCTGTGACCTCAACACAATTTTCTGCCAACTCTCTAAAACAATGACTTTTTCCCACTGATGCGAGGCGTCAAAAGAAAATATGATTCAGTATTCCCAAAAACAAACACTTTATTTTGGAACATAACCATAAAAAGGTAATGCATAAGTAAAATCCCTACTTACCTCATCATACGTGCGTGAGAAGACAATTCCACTGAATTTCCAGAACTCCGCCCAGAAGTCTGGATAGGATTCAACTGACCAGTGGTATAAGTCATCATAATTTTCTAAAAACAAAATAAAATGGCACATGGCTCAAACCAATCTTAGAAAGTCTTGGCAGTCCAATAAGAAGACGGGGACACACGTAAGGAATTAACAGTTATGTCTGAGCAGTTTGAAGGTGTCTGACAAGAAATGGTCTGGGGGAGGTGGGGTATCCCAATTCTTACCCCCCAGAAACCCACCACTGCCGGGCAGTGGTTCCATATCATAACCAGCGTGCCTAAGAACATGGACTCTGGAGCCAGAAGGCCTGGCTGCAAATCCTGGCCTGGCCGGTTATTAGCTGTGCAACCTTGTGGAGGTTACTTGAGCAAACTGTGTCTCGGTTTCCCCATCTGTGAAATGGAGATGGTTAATAGCACCCCCTCTTGGCAGGGCTATTGGGAGCATTTAAATGAGCATAAGCACATGCATGAGACAGATACTAGAACAGGACCTTGGACCAAATCAGAACTCCATTAAGCTTGCTATTATTATACCATACAAACAGGAAAGCCATATCCAATAGATTTGAAAACACAGAAGTGCAAAACTAGGAGCTTATTGATGACTTCTTGTGCCAGTAACAATGTTTGGGGGAGAGAGGAACAGGTATTTATTTTGATTTTTGAATAAGCCATATGATTCAAGGTAACAGAAGTGCAGAAGGTCATTCAGGAAGTCTCTCCATCCTGCCCCACAATCATCTAACTTTTCTTACCTAGAAGTAACCAGTTAAAGAGATTTGTGTGTCCTTCCAGATTTTATGTATGAGTAAATACATCCCTCTCTCCGGCTTTCACACAAATGAAAACTCGCTCTTCTTCCCACCTGGTTCCAATCCTGGGGAAAGTTGCTGCCCCTCACTGGGCCTTTTTAATTGCCACATATTTTCGGTAGGCTCTCCATTCATATGCTGGTGCTCCAAGGATGTGGTAACAAGAGGAAGATGACCAGCAGGTGTCAGGAACAGAAAAAAATGGCCTAATATGATGGCTGGGCTGAATTCTCTCGCTGCCATCAGTCAGCTAAAGACTTAATGGTCCTCCCTGTTCCCAGCCCTGGGGGCCAGAGAGGGAGTACACAGAGGAAAGGAGAGATCTCTGAGAGCAGGAGCATGCTGCAGGAGGAGGGGCTGGCCCTGGCAGCAAGGGCAGGGTCAGGACACTGGGAGGAAGCCAAGAGCCCAGTTAAAGAGTGCTGGAGTGAGTGGGTCTGCAGCAGGGATGGAGAAGGGTCACCTGGATGAAATGCGGAGAGGCAGGACAGAGGTCATACAGTGATCAGGGAACGGGGGCTTCAGGCCACCTCCTCCAAGCCCCAGGAGAACGGCCCTCCGGCCCCACCCACCTACTCACGCCAGGGGCCAGAGAGCAGGTCCACCAAACATGCAGGGAAAAACGCCAGGACCGGGCATCTGGAAGGCTGGGGCCAACCCTGACTCTAGAGACCACGCTTGGGGACCTCAGGTAGGCCAGTCTTGGGGACTCAGTTTCCCTGTGTGTCACCTGGAAATTGACTGGAGGAGGCCATGGATGCCCCCATGACCGAGGAGAGGTAACACTGCGCTCCAGGGTTGGGCTGGACGACCCGCATTAGAATCTCGGCTCTGCCACTTACTACACAATGACGGTGGGCAAGCTGCTCCACCCTCTGAGCCTCGGCATTGTCAACTGCAAGATGGGAATAACAACAGTGACCCCGAGGAGCAGTAGAGCATGTTGCTTAAAGACAAAGGCTCCAGAGTGCCACAATCCGGGTTCAGATCCCGCCAATTTCCATGTGACTCAGATGAGTAATCAATCATCTCTGGACCTCAGTTTCTCCTCCATGAAAGGAAGAGAATGGTACTTGTCACAGGGTCACTGTCAGGACTGAAACAGTCAGAACACATGAAGCACTAAGAACAGTGCTTGGCAGAGAGAAAGTACCTGGCGTGACAGCCACTGCAGCCACTGCTGGTCACATCCTGCAGAAGCACGACCCACAGCGGGCTAGCAGACAGGACGGGCTGTGCAAGTACATGGAAGTGTTAATGAGCAGGACTCCGGGTCCAGAAGGGGGGGCGGGAGAGGGAGGCTCCACCCTGCCCGCACTAGGCAAACAGGCCCACAGCTCCATTCTCTCCCAGTCTTTTGTTTGTTTTTGGTCACCTTGATCCTTGCAAAGGGCAAATAGTTCCGGCACCAAAAATTCCTTCAGGCTCACACAAGAGATGGACCAGAGGCTTCACACCCACACCTCCACTGAAGACTACAAAAGCCCATCAAGAGTGAGTCACCAGCAGCATCCGCGAGGGAGGAAGATGCCACCCGCCTGCCAATCTGGGGACTGAGTGGTCTCGACAGCAACCCAACATCACAAGGACCGTAGAGGACAGCAGAGAAACGGAAGGACTCGGTGCAGAGACTTCTCCACCGCTGACGACCCAGCCAAGTCATCGGGGACCCCTCTTCAGACACGCCCTTCCGGCTCCTGCTCACACACTCCTGGCCCCCACTCACAGGCAGCATCCCAAAGCCCGGATGATCCGCCACAGGCCTGTGTGGTTCAGGCTGCACGCTGCTCGTGAAGAACTGGAACTAGCTGTCAATGTACTAAAGTCAGGTTTCAAATGAAATTCAGTGTCGCTGCCTTCTCCTGAGACAAGAGAACAGCTGTGACCGGCTCCTGTTTCTCACCTCCGCCCTCACCTCCCTGTGCTGTCCCCTCCCCACACTGAGCAGGACTCATCCGTGTCACCAACAGGATAGTATGGAAATGACCAAGGGCGACTTCTGAGGCCAGCTCCCAACAGCGCAGCCCCCGCCTTGCTCTCCCAGATCACTAAGGCACCGTCCCACCACGTAGTGACAAGCAACTACAGAGCTGGGTGACAGCCGCGCCCCACCCTCACCCACATGCCCAAGGCCACATACCGCGGCACAGACTAATGATTCCAGAAACAGACTACAGATGGGCTACTCACAGCTGCGACATCCCAACCAGGACTGAACTTCCGTTTTCCCAGCTGGGGAAAGGGGGTGAAAGCAGCACCTACCTGGCCAGGTTACTGAGGATGGAGTCGGCGGATGCGTGTGTAAAGCACCCACTAAGGGGGCGCCTGGGTGGCTCAGTTGGTTGGGCGACTGCCTTCGGCTCAGGTCATGATCCTGGAGTCCCGGGATCGAGTCCCGCATCGGGCTCCCTGCTCAGCGGGGAGTCTGCTTCTCCCTCTGACCCTCCCCCCCCTCATGTGCTCGCTCTCTCTCACTCTCTCTCTCAAATAAATAAATAAAATCTTTAAAAACAGAAAAAGCACCCACTAAGTTGACTGGTATTATGCCCATCACCCTCTGGGTCCCCGTAGGCATCTGAATGTGCAAGTCTTGCTTTCCCTTCACCCTCTTCTTCCTCTCCACCTACGAGACTTTTGACCAGCCTACACCTCCAAGTCTCAGCTCAGGATCCTGTCTGCCAGAGCCAACACGCCCTGGAGCGCCCGGGAGGCGACAGCAGGCTGCCGTGCGCTGGCGCTCGGCCCTGACTCACTCGCCGCACTGCTAGCCTGCACGAGCTTTCTCCTCCAGCTACACTTGAGCTATTTGAGAACAGGGAGCAAGCCTTCTATCTGTGGGCAAACGATGTCCCAGCTGCTCCAACACTGAACTGAGTTGTAGCTTGTGGTACACCGGAAAACACGTGGCACAGGCCACCAAACCAGCAGGTGCTTTGAAGGGGGTGTCCCTCCCCTAATCAAGGGGGGGGGCTGGTGCGTGTAGCATGCGCCCTGGGGTCTTGCAAAAGAGGCCTCACACCACAGGCACATATGCTGGGCTGCAGCTGTGGGCTGCTCCATAAGGGGTCCGCATCCTGAGGGCCCCCAGGTCTACGTGGGCTTGCAGGGAGCCCTCAGGTAGCTCCGCTAGAAGCAGTGACAATAAACCAAGCAATGGCCCTGGGTGCGGGAAAGAGAATAAGTAAGCCCACCCAGATCGGGCAGCTCCTGAACGGCGGGGATAGAGACCTCACGCCAACCTCGGTCTGGGGTTTTGGGCTCATGGCCAGGTGGCCAGGCGGGAGGATGGCCCCCAGCCGTCCAACCTCAGAACCAGAGCACAACTGAAGCGACCCGTGAAGGTGCGTACTTTGCTCTCTCTCTGTACATGCGAGCGACAGCATTGCTCAAGACTGCATACCAACTACACACAAGACCCCGGGGGGTGGGGGGGAGTACAAGTTCAAGTGTGCAGTCTTGAAGCGACTAGAATACTCACAAATTAATGGAAAGACGAGGCAGAATGAAAGTCCAAATTACATGCATTTGGAGAGCAGATGAAAGGAGAAAACATTCAAAGACAATGATCAAAAACAAGGCAGCATGTGAGTTGGCTCTTAAAGCCCAAAACCGCCAGGGCTGGGCCTCTGGAAGCAGCAGGCTGGCTCAACCATCAGGAGTGGAAGAGTAAAACACAAACACCAAGGAGCGCCTGAGGGCTCGGTCATTAAGCGTCTACCTTCGGCTCAGGTCATAATCCCAGGGTCCTGGGATCGAGCCCCGCATCGGGCTCCCTGCTCAGCGGGGAGCTTGCTTCTCCCTCTCCCACTCCCCCTGCTTGTGTTCCGTCTCTCGCTGTGTCTCTGTCAAATAAATAAATAAAATCTTTAAAAAAAGAGAGAGAGAGACAAACATCAAGCTCTAAAGCTCCCCCAGACCAAGAGGAGAACCCTGCTCAGTCTAGCTTATTGCCACCACATGGTGACACAGACCCAGCATCACAGACCTTTGGGTTTTCAAAACAAGTTGGAAATCTTGCTTTCCCTATGCAGTCTCCCAGTGTGTGAGCCACCTGAGCCAAGTCTTCAGGTCCAGTCTGGGCCTGGACCCCCAGTCCACCGCCCCGAGCAGGCCGACTGGGAGTGCTCAGTAGTGTTTACACAGCGACCCACGGACCAGCCAGGTGCAGGTGACCGCTGGGCCTGAGGGCCTCCTGTCACCCTCATACCACCCACTGACACAGGTCCTCTCATCATGCCCATTTTACAGCCAGGGAAAGTGAGACTCAGGGAAGATCTGGTGACTTCCTCCTGATCATAAAGAAGTGGTGGAGCCAGTTCGAAATCCAGGTAGTCAAGTCAGATGTGTCTCACCCACCTCACAACTCATGTGCCATCACTTCCTAAAGTGCCACGGCTAGTTAAGCACAGGAGAAGAATATTATACTACTGCCAGCAGGGGAAAGAGACAGAATCGAGGGGAGGTAACACAGACGAATGTTCCACTCCTGGCTCTTCTTGGGGGAGAAGGAATCAGGTCTGTTCTCCCCCAACCAGACACACATTATTTACCCACTACTACCTGGAAGGCCCCCGAGTAATAAGCCACATCTGTCTCCAAGGTGCTCCCTGTCTAGTGAGCAGGAGGGAGGGAGAGCGAGAGAGCTGGGTTTGCCAAGGGAAGGGGCTCAGTGGAAGCTATGACACCCATCCTACGGTGGAGGGCTTGGAAGCTGCCAGGTGGCACTGTGCGATTTCACGGTCAACAAGGGGCCATTGTGAGCCTCTGAGCCAAGGAGTGACAAAGTCAGACCTGTGCTCCGGCGAAGCAAGCAGGGTGTACAGAAGGGAGGAGGAAGGAAAAGTAGGAAGCAGGAAACCAGCCAGTGTTCGGGGTAGAGGGAACAAGGGCCCCCCACAAAAAGGGGGGATTAAGAAGGAAGGCAGTGCTGCTGAGGACTCCCCTATGCAGGGCAGACGACCCAGTCTCCACTTCTGTGAGGATTACTGAGAACGGTGATGCCACCGACAGGAACACAGGAGTCCCAGAAGCCAGCCGAGGGCCACGAAGGGGAGGAAAGTGGCTGTGAGGAGCTAAAAACCGCTGAAGGTGGGGAATGTCCTGCAGGAAGTCGGACAAGCCAGCCAGAGCCGGAGGGAAGCACGTGCAGGTGCTTCTCACCCAGAAAAAGGGCCTCGTCTGCCCAGCCCACACGCAGCCAGGCCAGGCTGTTTCTGAGAGCCAGGGTGGTGGCCGGAGGGAGGGCCCGTGGCTAGGTTCTGCAGCAGGCTGCGAGCGTAAACAGGAGGGGAAGGAGTCTCGCCCCAATCCCAAAGGCTCTACCTGACCGTCTTTCTCCTAGGTGCCTGAATTCCATGGCAGCCCTTTAGTAAGCTCAAGATGAGGGGCCTAGGAGGGGACAACACAAGGGGCTACTGGCTGGCAAGGGACCCCCCACAAACATAGGAGAAGAGCTACAAGTCAGAAAGACCCTATGTCTGGGAGGAAGCGCCCCCCCCCCCCCCCCCCCGGCCAGGCCAGAGTGCAAGACCCCAGGGGCCCCTCACCTCACAAGTAGGAAGACTAGCAAGGGATCTCAGTCCCCAGAGGTTCCAAGGCCCGGGAGGGGTGGGGGCGAGTGGGGGCGGGTGAAGACCCCTGCCGGGGACATAGATGCTACAGTCAGGAGGAGTCCTGCACAGACAAGGGGGCAAAACCCCACCGTCAGAAGGTGCCCCACCCCCTGGAGAGGGGGCCTCCACTGCCAGGGGCTCCTCCAAGCCCCGGAACAGGGAAACTGAGAATCAGGGGATTATTCCAACAACCAGGAGGGGCCCTGACAGCAACGCCCCGGAGAAGGGGGCGCCCCGGTCCCCAGGAGGGGGTCCCTCTGCCAGGGGGCCCTTCGGACCCCGAGGGGGAGCCAGACTTCTGGAGGCCACGGCCCGGTGGGCGGGGGGGAGCGGTGGTGGCCGCGGAGCCCCCGGGCCGCGTGCCCGCACTCACCCAGCGCCAGGCCGCAGGCGGCGCCCACAGCCGCCCGGAAACGGTCCATCTGCGTGTTCTTCTTGCTGTCAGGCTCCCACATCACCTGGCACTCCAGGATCTCCTCCCGGCCGGACCGCGGCTGCTTGGACATGGCTGCGGCGGGGGGCGGCGTCGGCTGTGCTGGGACCGGGACCGGGGGTGGGACCGGGCGGGGGGCGGCAGGCGGAGCGGCAGGGTCCCGGGGCGGCGGGTGAGCGGCACCGACGGGTGGCAGGCAGCACGACTGAGCTCGGCGCGGGCGCGTCTGCGGGATCCCCGGCCGGCCCCGCCCCTGCCAGGCCCCGCCCCTGCCAGGCCCCGCCCCTGCCAGGCCCCGCCCCTCCGCGTGTAACCCTCCGCCGGTGCCGAACCTCGCAAAGGAGTGCTCCCCGCCGCGCCCTACCGCGGCCGGGACTCGAACCCGCGCGCGGTGGGTGGAGTTGCGCAGGCGCGTTGCGCCCGAGCTCCCCATCCTCACCTGGGACGTCAAGGGGTTAAAGCAGCACGGGAAGCCGAGAGGCGCTGGCCCGTTCCTGTGCTCATTCGTTCGCTATTGATTTGTTCTTCCTGCGGATTATTGACGGAGCGCCTGCTGGGTGCCGGGCACGGTGCAGGGCTTTGCGGATACAGCAGTGAACGAAGCAAAGTTCCTGCCTTGTGTCAACAGGAGATAAGGGACGAAGATGTCGTATATACGTCATACATAGTATAATGCATGCAGTGAAATATGTAGTATACCAATGAGTGTCGTATAAATAATACGTGTACAGTAATTCATGTAATAAAAAGTATTAAGTACTATGGAAAGAAAGCAGGGAAGGATAGAAAAGACAGAAGGAGTGTTTCTATTTAAATAGAGTCGTCAGGGAGGATTCCATTGAAAAGGTGACGTCTGCCACCAACTTGAAGCAGGTGACAGGAGTAATGAGCTCTTCAGTATCTGGGGGAAAGTGTCCAGGCAGAGATGACAGCAGGTGCTAAGGCCCTGAGCAGGAGTGTTGGGTGTGGTTAGAGAACTAGTAAAGGGTCCAGCCTTTTTCTTTGACTTGAGAGACCTGGAGTAGAAGATAAAGTCAATGAAGGAAGAGTGGCCACACAAGTGGCTCCTAAGGACAATGAAGACCAGCTTTTACGATGGGCAAGATGGGACCGCTGAAGGTTTTGAGCAGAAGAGGGTCATGTTCTGACTGTAGCTGTAATAGGAATTCCTCTGGCTGCTGAGTTGAGAATAGATTTCAGGGAGCAGGTATAGAAGCAGGGAGACCAGTTAGGATGATGTTGAAAGAGATGATGGTGGGGCGCCTGGGTGGCTCAGCTGGTTGGGCGTCTGCCTTCGGCTGGGGTCATGGTTCCAGGGTCCTGGAATCGAGCCCCACATGGGGCTCCCTGCTTGGTGGGGAGTCTGCTTCTCCTTCTCCCACTCCCCCTGCTCATGCTCTCTTTCTTTCTCTCTGTCAAATAAATAAAATCTTTTAAAAAGAGAGAGAGAGAGATGATGGTGGCTGGACCAGGTGGCAGATGTGGAAATAGAAAAATGAGACTTGGGGTATATCTTGAAGGTTAATTTATTACACTCCTACTGTGCGTGGGTTGGCACTGTGCTACGGACCTTCCCACATTCCTTGTAACTTATTCTCCCAATAACCCAGTCAGCTTCTCCCAGGCACATTTTTTTTTTTTGCAGTGTTGGAGTTTTATGAAGCAACCCCATCACTAAATCAGAAACAGCTTCCATCTCTCAATCACCACGAAAAAAACATAGGTTCTAATCTAAAACAGGATGCTTGCTATATAAACATGACTTCCAGAATACCTGGCTTTCTGACCTCCAAGTCCTAGGGCCAGCATCTCATCTGGCTCTGTGTTTGAGTTACCACCCTTGTGAAGGCATGAGTTCATCTTGACCCGGAAGGAGATTCATCTTTGAAGGATTCATGGTTTTTTTCAACAGGAGCAAAATCCTTGTTTCACCGGTTCACCAGGGTTCCCAAAGCCTGATCCATAGGAGGAGCTCAAGAAAGAGTCATTCATTCAGAAATGCCTAGTGTGTGCCTCCGTGGGCTAGGCAAGGGGGTTCTGCTATGTAAAGCATAGACCTCGCCTTCCAGGGCCATGCAAATCAGAGTTTGATGAGGGGATTGGCCAACTCTCATAGAGCGGGCAGAGGACTGGATTTATACACCTGATGGCCACTTGATTCATTCTTAATCCCTTCAGCCTGGCCCACCCAACCAGGCACAGCATCTGCAGGGGAACCCAAAGGAGAGGTAAGCTATAGCCAAAATATCAACACTTCCACACACACACACCTTTGGAAATACCTTTTCAGGCCTCACCTTGCTGCCCCATATCCTTCTTTACAAGATCAGAGAGGGGGAAGAGAAAGAAATTCAAGAAAGTTCTTCCCATTTAAAATGGGAACACTGGTGCACCTGGATGGCTTAGTTGGTGAAGTGTCTGCCTTCGGCTCAGGTCACGATCCCGAGGTCCTGGGATCGAGCCCCACATCGGGCTCCCTGCTCAATGGGAAGTCGGCTTCTCCTCCCTCTGCCTGCCGCTCCCCCTGCTTGTGCTCGCTCTCTCTCTCTCTCTGTCAAATAAATAAATAAAATCTTAAAAATAAATAAGTAAATAAATAAATAAAATGGGAACATTGCTGGAAGAGCCCTTCCTGACCAAGAACCTTAAACTGTCTGTCTATGTGCAACCTTCCTTGCGTCTCTGCAATTCCCCTTTTCCCTTTGTACCTGTTGCTTATTTTTGATTTAAGGATCTAGATTGGTACTTTTTTTGAGAGAGAGACAGAGAGACAGAGAGACAGAGAGAAAGAGTGTGTGCATGGGGGCAGGGCACAGAGGAAGAGGGAGATAATCTTTTTTTTTTTTACAATTTTATTTATTTACTTGAGAGAGAGCATGAGAGCCAGAGAGAGAGAGACCACAGAGGGAGAGGGAGAAGCAGACTGTCCACTGAGCAGAGAGCCCAACTCGGGACTTGATCCCAGGACCCTGAGATCATGACCTGAGCGGTAGGCAGACACTCAACTGACTGAGCCACCCAGGAGCCCCAGAGGGAGAGAATCTTAAGCAGGCTCCATGACCCAGAGATCATGATCTGAGCTGAAATCAAGAGTTGGAGATTTGACTGACTGAGGCACTGAGAGCCCCTAGATTGATACTATTAATACACCACACTCCTGATCTGTGCCTCCCCCTCCTAGTCAAAACTTTTAACAGAATACAGAAATTTGCCAGGCCAGATGCACTCACACTTCATCAGAGGGCCGACCTCCCGGTCATTTCTTTGGAATCCACCCTGTTGCTCCCTCACGTATAAGCTCGCCTACATTCCTTTTTATTTCTCCCACCCTGGTGTGCATCAAGTTAGGCTTTCCATCTTTCAGAGCTCTCGCTATTATAAAGTGACCCTTAACCAATATAGGAAATGATGAAAACATATTGAGTCCCCTGGAATATGTTGAAAGCAGCTTCAAGAGAAAAGCATGAGTATTTGGAAGTAGCAAAGAGTTTTCCAAAAACGCCCAAACTGATGATCTGGAAAAGGAATGGCACCATAGTTGGGGTACGAGTCGGGGTTATCTGAAAGTCCCACATGCTTTTGACAATATGAATCTCATTTTTCTCCTCTCTTCCCAAAGCATGATATTTCTTTGTACACATTGAAACAAATGCCATGATGCTAAGATGCAGCAGGGAAGTCACACTGACTCAGAGCTACCCACCTACTAGGAATGCCACAAAATCCAACTTTGGAGACTCTCCTGAGAGGATTGTGCCCAAGCCAAAGGATTGTATCCTGACTTAGGTTGACATTAGAAAGTTTCATCATAGGCTTAAATGGACATCTTTTTTAAACTGAGGGTTTTAGGGACACCTGGGTGGCTCAGTCAGTTAGTTAAGTGACTGCCTTTGGCTCACATCGTGACCCCAGCCTCCTGGGATAGAGCCCCGAGTCTGGCTCCCTGCTCAGTGGGGAGTTTGCTTGTCCCTTTCCCTCTGCTCCTACCCCTGCTCGTGCTCTCTCTCTCTCTCTCTCTCTCACTTGCTCACTCTTTCTCAAATAAATAAATAAAATCATTTAAAAAATAAACTGAGGGGGGCGCCTGGGTGGCTCAGTTGGTTAAGCGACTGCCTTCGGCTCAGGTCATGATCCTGGAGTCCCGGGATCGAGTCCCGCATCGGGCTCCCTGCTCAGCAGGGAGTCTGCTTCTCCCTCTGACCCTCTTCCCTCTCGTGCTCTCAATCTCTCACTCTCTCTCTCTCTCTCAAATAAATAAATAAAATCTTTAAAAAAATAATTAAATAAATAAATAAACTGAGGGTTTTAAAATGAAATGAGGATTTGCTCTCATTGGAATGAATACACTCCGACATAACTGAATACCATACATGTGTATCTGTCTTATTGATTAAGGAGACCAAATCTGAAAGAAATTGCATTTAAAAACGTATTCGTGGATGTTCTTCAAAGTATCTTGAGACATTTAGAAGAACTGGGGAAAATATCTAAAAGTAAAAAGTGAATCGGTGTTGGTAAATTTCACTTCTTTGGTTATTCTAAAATCAGCGCATTTCCACCCAGGCCAAACTTCACCCTTAGGAGACACGTCTAAGCCAGACACGAAAGAATGGCATTTACTCATCCAAGGAGGTTCTGGAGCAGAGTTACCGGTTCTACCCCAGGGCAAGACGCAACGGCAAGAATTGCGATGAGTTCAGAGTAAGCCTCTGTCCCTGGTAAGGGGGTGAAGGTCCGGCAATCGGAAGGACCGTGTAAGTACGAGGTTGACTATCAATTAATTGTGTAAAAGCAGCTGTGCATCCACGCGGCCCTCAGAACTTGTCCCCCAGGGATCAATGTGCCCACTGGTCTAAGCCAATCACAGCACTCCTTCTTCTCCTTTGCCCAATTGGCTCGTGTGTCAGCACGTGACCAAATCCCGGCCAATGAGCTCGAAGGGGCGTGTACGGGGGGGCCCTGGCGCTGAGTTTCCCCCGGGAGGGACGAGGTCCTTTTGCAGGGGGCTGCGATGGGTGTTTGGCGACCCGGAGGAGCACGGCGCAAGAAAGCCTTTAAACAGAGGCTGGCGAAGCAGACAAGGAGGAAGAGCCGAATCCCCTCGCAGAGCTGCAGAGCAAGCCTGTGACGAGCCATGGGCTTCTGGCTGAATAAGTAGTAACTGTCATCGTGGTTTAAGCCGCAGGGAGTCCCATTGGCATAACTTGCTGCCCGATGCATTCTAACCGAAACAATCACCAAAGGTCATCCCACTTGCACTCTCCCCTGGAGGGGCTTGTGTTCACTTTAGCACCTTCATCACTGACGTGGGATGGCCTAGAACACCTGATCCGAAGATAGGCAGGCATCAGTAACAACGAGGGTGTGTCGAATCCCCAAACTAGGGATCTCTCTATCCCTAGTCTGAAGATTCTCCACCTAAAAAAAAAAGTGAAGAATCCACCCCAGTGCTGATCTTTGGGAGGAACCTTCCCAGAGAGAGGACATAATAAGTGCAAAGGCCCTGAGTTATGGTTGGCACAAATGGAAGTGGCTATCCAGGACCTTGGGAGGCCACAGGGTAAGGACTGTGGATTTTATTTAAAGTGTGATTAGAAGCCATTTGGAAAGTTTTGAGTAGGGGAGTGGTGTGACATATTTTGAAAGCATTATTCTAGCAGTAATAGAGTGAGTGGGGTTGAATTTGGAGTAGGAGGGAGGGAGATATTGCAGAGGTTCACATGGGGTATCATGGTGCTTGACTGGGTTGGAAAGGAGGGAGATATTGAGAAGGGGAGAGAGAAAGAGAGAGATCCATGTACCTGTATATGAATATAAGCTTAGATAGAGATACATCTTTAAATATCTATCTATACATAGAGATATTTTGGAAAGTAGGCCAAGAGCATATAGTGCGGGGTTAGATAGTAGATAGCAATGCTTGGGGTCCAGATGAGATGAGAGCAACTTCTAGCATAGAACTGACTTTCCCCAAGTCATAACCAAAGAAGTAATGCCTAGGACTTGGTGGAGAAAAGACCAGAAGGGGCAAGACACTGACATATTTCCATTTCCTGTGGTTGCTGACACAGGGGGCTCTCTAAGGCTGGTCCGGGAGAAGGGTGAGTCCAAAGCCTCAGCCACGTTCCCTGGGTTCATCAGGCAAAAGGGTTGTTGGAGGATTTCTTTTTCTGGCCTCTGTGGTGTGGTTGCCTCAACCCTCCCTGTCCACGCACAGGGCTGTGGAAATCCAGGGGATGCCAGCTACCAAGGGCCAGATGTGCCTAAAGGGATGGCCCAAAGTTCAACCTCTCCACCTCCTCTCCAACTGCAGAAGAAAGCAGAGGGGGAAACGTGGTCACAACCCAAAAACAGGGATACATAGGTGGCGGGACAGTCATCCAATGAATACTATGCAGCAGCCAAAAGGGACACTCTATAGATGGGCCGGCACAATGAACCTCAAAAACATAATGTTGAGCAAAAAAGCCTCAGAAGCATACAGACTTGTATAGAAAGGGAAAAAGCAGGCAAAACCCAAAAACATCTGGTTTAGGAATACATACATGTTAGAGAAACAAAGAAATGCAAAGGAATGTGTATCAACATTCAGGGCACAGGGTTCTAGGACAAGGGAATGAATTTAGGGAGGGGCTTCCAAGATACTGGTCACGCCCTATTAAACTGGATCATATGAACACAGTGCACATTTATTAGTCTTTAAAATGTACACACATACTATATCCAGTCTTTTTGTAGGCTTCATACTTTTCACAATTAAAAGTAAATAAATAAGGGACCCCTGGGTGCTTCCGTCGGTTGAACATCTGACTCTTGAGCTCAGCTCAGGTCTTGATCTCATGGTCATAAGTTCAAGCCCCATGGTTAGCTCCACACTGGGCATGGAGCCTACTTAAAAAAAAAAAAAGAGGCGCCTGGGTGGCTCTGTCGGTTGAGCGGCTGCCTTCGGCTCAGGTCGTGATCCTGGGGTCCTGGGATCAAGCCCCGCGTCCGGCTCCCTGCTCGGCGGAGAGCCTGCTTCTCCCTCTCCCTCTGCCTGCCACTCTGCCTACTTATGCTCTCTCTCTATCTCTCTGTCAAATACATAAATAAAATCTTTTAAAAAAGGGAGGAAGGAAGGAAGAAAGAAGAGAAAAGTAAATAATTAAAAATCTGGTAACATCCATGACTGTCTTACTTCACCAAGCCTGGACTGAAAAATTGTACACAAATTTCACATTTGTCAATAGGAGAAAGGCTAGTAAAGTGCAGTACATTCCAGACCTTGCAATACTGTGTGCAACAGTTAAAAACAGTCAGATTGCCCTACAAAGAGCATAGTTCTCAAAGAGATTGTTCAGGAGGAAGAGCAAGTTGCAGAACAAGATCTATAGCTGTAGAAAAATACATGTAAAATACCATTTGTGTTTTAAAATATATTGTCAGGGCGCCTGGGTGGCTCAGTCGTTAAGCATCTGCCTTCGGCTCAGGTCATGGTCCCAGGGTCCTGGGATCGAGCCCCGCATCGGGCTCCCTGCTCTGCAGGAAGCCTGCTTCTCCCTCGGCCTCTCCCCCTGCTTGTATTCCCTCTCTCATGGTCTCTCTCTCTCTCTCTGTCAAATAAATAAATAAAATATTTTAAAAATACACAATAAAATAAAAAAATGTATTTTCTTCTTTGGCATATATAATATATATTCTCCACATACTAATATATGTGTAGGAAAGATACTGTAGCGGGGTTGAGTGATGGTCCCTCCAAAAGATATGTCCACTTGGAACCTGGAAATATGATCTTATTTGGAAAAAGCATCTTTGCAGATGTAATTAAGGCAAAGATCTTAAGATAAGATTACTCTAGATTCCCCACATAGCCCCTAAATCTAATGGCAAGTGTCCTTATAAGAGACATACAGAGGAGACACAAGTGAAGAGGTCTTGTGACCACGGAGACAGAGAGTGGAGAGACGCAGCCATGAGCCAAGGAGTGCCATCAGCCACCAGAAACTGGACAAGGCAAGGAGGGAATCTGCCCTAGAGTCTTCAGAGGGGGCCCTGTCCACACCTTCCAGAGCTGCGACAGAATGAACTTCTGTTGTTGTCAGCTACCATGTTTGTAGTAATTTGTTACAGCAACCCCAAGGAAACTAATACAAATATTCACCAAGCTGCAAACAGTGGTTACCTCTGGGAAGGGAGGACCAGACACTGTAGTCTCATCTGTCATGTCCCCATTTTTTTATAAGAGAAATGACTTCATTATTATTTGCAGTGTTAAAACTTATGATCTTTGGGGGTGGGGGGCAACCTGGCTGGCTCAGTCAGTACAGCATGTGACTCTTGATCTCAGGGTCATGAGTATGAGCCCCACGTTGGGGGTAGAGTTTACTTTAAGCCTCTGTCTTTGTTTACCTGTGCATGATCTGGCTCCCCCTTAGAATCCATGAGCCTAGCACCATGGGTCTGTCACCCAAGGGATGCTCTGTAAAGATCTGTAGAATCAATAAATGAAGGATCATGGTTTATGCAGGTACTTCCAAATGTTGGTCCATGCTCAGAGCCTCCCACTTCAACCCTTCTCTGTCCTTAAGACTGGAAAGGAAGATTTCAATGGGCTCAGTCTGGACAAGGATCTCGATCATTCACCAGTTGTTTTTGACCTAGAATGGGTCAGGGGCTACAAGAATGTACAAGGCAAGCACAGTGTGCCCCCTCCCCACACACACCTGAGCTCACCAGCCAGATGGAGCATAATGAGATGAGAATACTCAAAATGAACACTCAAGGTCCTCCAGCAGGATGTTCCTGAAGAGACTGAATAAAAATATATTCATGAGGCACATTTTCTATTCAATATTCAAGAAAAAAAATCAGAAGATTAAATTCTTATTCTCTGAATCTAACTCAAGACTCTTATGTCATAAAACATCGTTTTCTGGTAAATTGGTAAATCTGGTCAATTCTGCAAATGCACTGAATTGATTATTTGGCATATTGGCTTTTGGCAAATTGGTTTTTGAAGCCCTGGACCACTTCTGCTGGGATCACCTGGGACAGACATCTGTCACAAGTTCAAATGCCACCCCCTCAAACAGGCCTTCCCCAGCCAGCCAATGACTATGGAAGCAATCCTCCACCCTCTGCAGGAACTCTGCACATTTCATTTTGCTCCCTTCACAGTACAAGTCTAAATCATCCTGATTATTAATTTGTTTACTTTTTTTACATATTTTTAAAGATTTTATTCATTTATTTGTCAGAGAGAGATAGCACAAGCAGGGGGAGCGACAGGCAGAGGGAAAAGCAGGCTCCCCCTGAGCAAGGAGCCCAACGTGGGACTTGATCCCAGGACCTGAGCCACCCAGGCATCCCTAATCTTTTTTTTTTTTAAGATTTTATTTAATTATTTGAGAGAGAGCAAGTGAGAGAGCATGAGCGGGGGTGGGGTGGGGGGGAGAAGCAGACTCCCCACTGAGTTTCTTCCTGTCTTCTGTGTGACACTCAGTTACTCAACATCACCCACAACCCGGTGACATACTACGAACAGTTCTAGACAGTGCTAAACCTTATTAGCCTAGTACTAATGGTGAAACAGACATTCCCACCAGCAGAGGCCTCATTTAATGCTAAACAAATTTAGATAGCCACACAAGCCATCCTACCCTGCCATGGTTTCCCCTCAGGCTTGTTTTTAACAGGGAAGGAAAGGTGACCAGATGAGGTGACTGCCCACCCTCTGGCTTGATTTGGCTTCTTTCTCCTCTTATGTAAGTGTAAAGTTCTCAGTAGAGAAGCCAGGCTACCAGAGAAAAGAATCATGAAAAATACCAAGTCTCTAGTGGATTCAGCTGGCACGCATGGTGAAGGAAGGGGCTGGGGGGGGTAATAAGATGCAAAGAAGTCTACAGGGCCCTTGGGTGGCTCCGTGGGTTAAGTGTGAGACTCTTCATTTTGTCTCAGGTCATGATCTCAGGGTCTTGGGATCAAGTCCCACGTGGGGCTCTTTGCTCAGCAGGGAGTCCGCTTGAGGATTCTCTCTCCTGCTGCCCCTTCCCCTGCTTATGTGCTCTCTCTCCCTCGCAAATCATTAAATCTTAAAAAAAAAAAAAAAAATGCAAAGAAGTCTTGGTACACCTGGCTCTGTAGGTAGCCCGTGACTCTTAATCTCAGGGTCCTGCATTGGAACTCCATGTTGGATGTAGATACTACGTAAATAAATAAACTTTTAAGATGCAAATAAGTCTTATTTTCTCACACACACACACAGTTCGCTTTCCCTTTTTATACCATCTCGTGTGCACGTAGTACAAGGCCTGCCGAAGGCTGCTCGTTTGGAAACCTCCCCCCCTCCCCCGCCCCCCGCCCCCCGCCAGCCTGTCTCATTGCATGGGGTACAATTCAAAGTAGCGCCCAGGCTCTGCCTGCTCTGAGCCTGTTTTCACCGGGAGCACTCATCACCATTCGAATGACGTCCTCTGGGCTCCTGCAAGCTCCCAGACAGCCCTGGTTCCTGCCACCTGCTTCCCGGAGGCACCAGCAGCTCCGTGCATACTCGTGAAAACACCAAAGAACCCGAGGATTCAGAGTCTCTCTCATCTGTGTCATCAAGCCTATATTGCGCACTTCTTTCGTACATTTTGGGCAATGTAAGCCTTTTATTTACTTGCATTCTTGATTCCTCTTGGTGGTTTTTTTTGGTTTGTTTGTTAATTCATTCTTTAGGATGCCACGCCAGAGTGTGTTATCTGCGGGAGGGGTCCTGGGAAGCGGGGAAAGCCCCCTGCGGACAAGGCTGCCCGGAGCTGCTCGTTTCTCCCCCACTTGGCGCGCCCCCAGGTCCTACGGCTCACCCCTCCCGGGACCTCCTGGAGCCTCCCGGCGCCTCCCCGGTCTCACGCCTGCCAGCCCGGCGGAAGGATCCGAGCCACCCGGCCGCACCACACTCGGCGCGCACTCTGATTGGCTGGCTGAGAGCTGGCCTCACATCAGCCCAGGCGGCCGCGCGGCGGCGAGGCGGCCTGAGCACCAACCAATCGCAAGATGCTCCGGTGAGTGAGCCGCGCCTCTCAGCCAATCCAAAAGGGGAACCGGAAAAAGGCGTGCCCAATCGGAGCTGGGCAGGAGGGCGGGGTCACCCCTCGACCGTGAAGGCCGACCGCTGTCACCTTGACAACCCAGCCAGTCCTGGGGCGGGGCGGGCGGGTCCCCCCAGCTTGTCTTCCGCCGGTCCTCAAGTAGTTACCCTTGGCCTCACTGCCTCGCCGCCTCGAGCTCTGCGAGCCCGCGAAGCGTCTGGGACCTGTCTCTTCTTTCCTGTCTATATTCTGATGCGTATGCTGGGGTGCCCGACCGCGAGGCTCAGTGCACGTGGGGCATCGGCGGGAACCCCATCGAGTCCAGCCGGGAGGAAGCGATACAAAGTCCTCCGATAACTCAAGTTCGGAAGCCTGGCTTGCACTCTCGAGGCTTATTTTAAATGTTTGCATTCAATAAGGCCGTGCTTTTGATGGACGCCATAATCTCTAAATTATGAAAGTCGAGCTTGAAACCTTTGCGAAGGTGGGAGCCAGAGCCAAGTGAAATAAATATAAAAAATACCTAACTATGACTGAAAACGCTAAGGCAGGGTGTGAGATGAAGGGGACGCTCCAATCAGATGACTATAGAAATGAAAAGGTAATTTAACCTCGGCTTGCAGCTTCGGGCTCTGGTAGGGCTACACAGCAAGGGTAGCCCCCTTTGTGGCTGTTGTGAGCATTCTGTTCTTTTAGGTGTTTTCTAAACGTAGAGCTCTAGATAGAAGAATAGGCACAGTTCATATATGAACTTTCAGCTGTCAAAAACAGCTTTTTTTTTTTTTAGTTTTTGTAAGATTTTATTTTTAAATAATCTCTACACGGGGCTTGAATTTACAACTGTGAGATCAAGAGTCCCAGGCTCCACCGACTGAGCCAGCCAGGCACCCCCCAAACCAACTCTTTTTAACGATGGTATTTTCTCACCAAGCCTATCCACGGGAAGCTGCAGTCGTTGAACTAAAACACTCGGAGAAAAACTTTGACACAGAAAAATAAATGTAAAGAGAGGCCAGAATTTATTGTCATAATGCAGGGTAAATTGCATGCATTATCTTAGCACTGGCGATGAAAATACCATGTCAGCATGGATGGGAGGAGCTTTCCTGACTCTTATCTAGGCTTGACATAGGTGTGATTCTCTCATCCTTATCCTTAAGCTATACCTCTCACGCCAGCTGACATGTGGATGTGGGTCACACATTCTTGTATGAGATAACCTCTTTGTAGATGTTTCTTTTGCTAGTTTTGTTAGTATTCAATTTCATGCCCTGTCATGTACATTTTCCCAATGAGTATGTTTTGTGATTCAATCAATTTCCAGTTCACAGCAGCCTTCTAATATTGAAGTCAAGTGTGGACTTAAGAATGAAAAAACATAATTCAGCAGTGATTGGAAGTAGTTGGCCTTGTTTTTAGCGACTATAAGCATGGATATCATAGCTGGCTTAGGGTGAATGGGCTCACACACCTTTGCTGCAGAGCGCACAAAATCTTCCTGAAGGATAGCCCAAATCCCAGGGCCCGAAGGAAATTGGCCCTCCATAGAGAGCCATGGGATTAAATACTACCAGTCATCCTTATTTCACTCTGATTTATAATGCTTACCCTCACTGTGTCACAACTAAAGTAGACAGGACAAAGGAGGTGTTTAGAAAAAAAACAAAACAAGCTTATCCATTAGACTAATGATGCAAATGCACATTTTTCATTCAATCACCAATAGGTTGGTTTCAAATTTTCTACACTAATGGAAAGATGGAATGAAATTAACAGCCTAGTTCCTAGAAAACTAAGAGGCAAAACTGAACTCTTAATGTCATATTATGTTTATTCTGTTACATTGGATAATAATGTTATATTGTTATAAGTTATACTGCGTCATAGGTATAATAATGTCATATTGTGTTACATAATAATGTGATGTCTTATATAATAATATATAGTAATGTTATGTTGTGTTATTATATAATAATGTTATATTGTGTTATACTTATAATACTGTTATATTGTATGTTATATTATATAATAAAGTTATATAGCATCAGATTTGCACCAAATACAACAACTTGCATGGAAGTCATAGAAACGCATGGGAGCTAAGCATAAATAAATCACCTTAGGAAGTACAGCTGTTGATCAATAAGGAAATGGCTAAATAAATTATGGCATAGCCACAAAATGGGATACTAGACAAAGAATGTGACCACTGGCTGAGATGTATGTACAAAAGTACCAGGTTCCAGAAAAGTGTAGATAATATGCTATAATTAGTGTTAAAGCCTGGTATATACATATATGCTTGTGTAGTCACTGGCTATCCCTAGCAGGAGTCATAAGAAACTGGTGACAGGGGTCGCCTTAGAGGCAGAAAGGTGGTGGGCTGGGCAGGCCAGGCAGGAAGGAGATTCAGGGTTCACTGAACACACGTTTGTACCTCTGAAGTCTGTACTATGTGATTGCTTGCCTTTGCCAGTGAGCCTCAAACTTTGTGGTTCAGGACTGCTGTAGACTGTTTGTGTCACCCCACCCCATTCATATGTAGGACCCTAGCCCCTAACCCTTAACCCCCAGTGTGATAGTGTGAGGAGGTGGGGTCTTTGGGAGGTGATGAGGTCATGAGGGTGGAGGCTCGTGAGTAGGATTAGTGCCCTCATAAAGGAAACCCCAGAGAGCCCCCTCACCCCTTCCACCACATGAGGACACAGGGAGCGAGGACTGTCATCTGTGAGCCAGGAAACAGACCTCACCAGGCACAATTCTCTGACCCCTTGACCTTGGACTTCCCAGACTCCAGAACTGTGAGAAATATGAATGTTTGTTGTTTAAGTCACCCAGTCTGTGGTACTTTTGTTACAGAAGCCCAAAGAGAGTAAGGCAAGGAGCTTTTTACATTCTTTAACTTCCTGAGGATCCCAAAAGCTTTTGTTTCCGTGGGTTATGTCTATCAATTAGGATTAACAGTAAAATTAGAAATAATTTTACAATATTAAAAATAAAAAGTGAGAAACCAAAAAATACATAACTTCATTTAAAAATAACAATGATAGGGGTGCCTGGCTGGCTCAGTCAGTTGAGTGTCTGATTCTTGGTGTCGGCTCAGGTCATGATGTCAGGGTGGTGAGAGCGAGCCCATGGGATTGGCTTGAGATTCTTTCTCTCCCTCTCCCTCTGCCCCTCCCCTACTCTAAAAAATTAAAATAAAAATGATAAACCCATAGCACGCTACCATAAACAACCTATTTGTATGGAAAATATCTATACTTCGGGAAAAAAAATCAGTGAGAAGAGTAGCATTGTTCTACATGTCTGCTAATCTCGAATGTCTAACTTAATCAAAGACTGCTGGCTCCTCAGCCCTGTGTTGCCATTCATCAGTTGCGATACCCTATCTGGTAGCCTCTGGAAAACCCCATTGCACATTTGCGACCGAATGAGAATGGAAAATGCAAATGACTAATTATTAATAGTATTTTATGTAACTAGAGGAACTCAGACCACACTTTGAGAACTGCAGGCTTATCCAAATGAATGAATGAACTATTTCCAAGCCTCCGAGGGCTCCTCCATGCAAAAATAAATTATATATATGTATATATGTATATATATATATATATATATATGCGCGCATGTGGGGGTAACATTCAAATGATTTTACACAATTCACGCAGGGTGTTCTAAGCAATACAAGAAAAGGATCTGAAAACAAAGGGAAGCGATGTTGCAGTCTTTTGAAATCTAAGTTGATATAGAGCACAGTTGGTGCTCGGTTTTGTCTGATTCCTGAGGCCAGAACGATTTCACTCTCCCTACGACAAGATCTTAAATCCTGGTAAAACAATGGCCTCTTTGAATAGAATAGGGCATCCTGAGACCCCCGAAAAACAAACGTATCCAGAAGATATCAGTGAAGCTGGGGGTTCTCCTGAGCATCTAATAAGCTGTAAATGTACATGAAGCTCCAACTTGCCCAGCACAGCTGGGGACAGGAGAACCTCCAAAGGCACGCATCTATACATTCTCATACTGTCAGGAGGAAAGATCGCTCCGTGTAAACGCTGACCATACGGAAGCTGCTCTCTGTGCCCCAGCGTGCGGTGGCACACTGGATGTGGATCAGAGCCACCGGGTTTCAGTCCTGGCTCCCCAACACTCCCTTTCTAGTTGTGCCACTTTATACAAGTTACTTAACATCTCTGGGCCCCTGAACGAAACAGGAATTCGTTGTAAGGCTTAAATTTTCAAAAAATCAATAAGCCGTAAAACAAACACAATTGATCCTTGCTTCCAGCTCTGACACTTTGGAGTAGAGAAGACGGTGGTTATTTGGTTTGGGGGGGGGTTAAGTTTTGTTTGTTTTTTTTTAAGGAATTTCTACTCTCATGTGGTGATCAAGAGTCACATGCTCCACCAACGGAGTCAGCCAGACACCCCTTGAGTTTTTTGATTGTTAGTATCTATAGTCATTGTTTCCTTAGGGTCACCAATGAACATCTCCATTGATGCAAGTCCCAAAAAACAAAAACCAAACAAACAAACAAAAAAACACATGAAAGCTACAGCTTCTACAGAAAGGAGATCCTGGAATGACTTCTGCCTTTAGGGAGGTAGCCTGCAAGACTGGGCTCTCACCCAGGTTCCCCGAGGACTGGCCATTGACCTTGGGCAATGTTCCTCAGCCTCTCTGAGTCTGGGTGATCCCCTTTGCATTACCAAGATAATCCTTTCTTAGCAGAGTGGTTGTGTAATTCTAACAAGCTGGGGCAGGTAGAGCGGAGCAGAGACACACACAGAAGGCTCTTAGTTTATATGACTGCTGTCATCCAGTCACCACCCCTGTCTCATCACCTCCTACAGCAACCTGTGGTGCTCTGGGTCCTGAAAACTCATCTCAAGGAAAACTGTCCCTTTGCTCACAACACTCTGGCACCAAACGTATGGAGTTTTCCCTCACATTAAGCAACTCTGACACTAGCTTCCCAGAATTAGTGCAGACCCCACGGGTTAAGAGCAGAGCCCCACAAAACCATCCCTTGCCTTCAGACGTCAATCCCAAGTTCAGGGACCCCGGGGTTGCCCTCACTTCTGTTCCACTTGGTGACATCAGAAGTTCCGTGACCGCCTCCTTGGGTTCAATAATTTGCTAGAATGGCTCACAGAAGTCAGGGAAACACGTTATGTACTATTACTGGTTTATTATGGCTTAATTAAAGATGGCCAGCTTTCAGTTGAGACGATACCTTTCAGTAAATGAAAAAAAAACTTTTTTTGAGAAAAAAACTGACCATACCAAGTATTGGTGGGGATGTAGAGGAACTGAATTCTTATACACAGCTAGTGAAAATGTGGGTGCAAACCCCTCGGAAAATGGTGTTTTGACCAATTAAACATATGCCTATTATAGGATTCAGCCATTCCGCCCCTAAGTGTTTGCCTAAGACAAACGAAAGAAAATGTTCATACAAAGATCTGCACGTACATGTCCACGGCAGCTTTATTTGTAATAGCCCCAAAACGAAACCGGCCCAAGCCCATCAGCAGGTGAACGGAGACACGGAAGTATATTCACACCGTGGACTACTACCCAGCAATAAAAGGGAGGGAGCTGCCCACACCCCCAACCTGGATGAATTTCAGAATAATTATTCTGAGTCAAACAAGACAGGATAGACTAGCAAGCACCTGCTGTTTGATTCCATTTATGTAAAATGCTAGAAAATGCAAGCGATGTGTGGGGACAGAGAAGCGACAGAGGAACGGGAGACTGGGGTTCAGAGGCGGGGCAGGAGGGACTCTGGAGGTGGGGGACGTGCTTCCTTTCTTGATGGTGGCCATGTTTTCACAGGGACAGAAATAGATCCAAAGTGATCAAAATTGACACCTTAAACATGCCTGATTCATCGTATGTCAATCACACTTCAGTAAAGCTGGGGTTTTTTTTGTTTGTTTGCTTTTGTTGTTTAAATGAAACAGACAGCACAAGAGCCCAGGCTGGGGACAGGGGCCGAGGTACCGCTGACCAGCTCGCCGCCCTGGGTATCAAGTAAACCACCTGCTGGCTGGAAGAAGCTGGTGGCTTTTGACAGAAGGGATAGCGGAAGTGGAGCCGGTCAATCTGTAAATCGAGGCCGGGTTGGGGGCAGGGCCGTGCGTGCGTGCTCTCGGGGGCTCTGTCGAACCGCGCTGCTCAGCCCAGCGCAGCGCCCAGCAGTGCCTCGTTTCAGTTAATGTTCTTCCTGCTCCTGGGACCTGCTCCCACCCCTCCTTTCCCATCTACTGTTTCACTGGATCTTTTTTTTTTTTATGTGCTCTTGCACAATGATTAATCACATGTATTTAATTCACTCAAATGGACGTTTTGGTATCTCGCTCTGGTTCCTACTTTGTCACCCAGCACTGCGGCTGAGGCTACTCACTGCTGTGCTGTCCTCCAGTGTGCGGTCCCTTCCCCTAAGCTGCTCTCTCTCCCAGGCGGGGGCCACCGAGGGGGCCTCCAGAGAGCACACCCACCCCACCCCCCACGTGTATTTAGCTCGACTATTCTGTTATGTTTGCTCCTGAATATTTGCCAAGGAAATAATGTTTACCACCCATGAAAGCATTTCGGTCCGGAGTGGGCTGGAGTCGTATACATCTATTGCAAAACCCTGTTAGGGTTGCTCAAATTCGCAAATAAAAATACAGGATTCCTGGTTAAATCTGAGTTTCAGATAAACAACCAGTACTTTTTTTAAGTATAAGTATATCTCATGCAATGTTTGGGACATACTTAAAAAAAGTATTGGTTGCGACGTGGATGGAACTGGAGGGTGTTATGCTGAGTAAAATAAGTCAATCAGAGAAAGACATGTATCCTATGACCTCACTGATATGAGGAATTCTTAATCTCAGGAAACAAACTGAGGGTCGCTGGAGTGGGGGTGGGGTGGGAGGGATGGGGTGGCTGGGTGATAGACATTGGGGAGGGTATGTGCTATGGTGAGCGCTGTGAATTGTGCAAGACTGTTGAATCACAGACCTGTACCTCTGAAACAAATAATGCAATATATGTTAAGAAAAAAAAAAAAAGAAGATAGCAGGAGGGGAAGAATGAAGGGGGGTAAATCGGAGGGGGAGACCAACCATGAGAGACGATGGACTCTGAAAAACAAACTGAGGGTTCTAGAGGGGAGGGGTGTGGGGGGATGGGTTAGCCTGGTGATGGGTATTAAAGAGGGCACGTTCTGTGTGGAGCACTGGGTGTTATGCACAAACAATGAATCATGGAACACTACATCAAAAACTAATGATGAAAGGCGCCAGGGTGGCTCAGTTGGTTAAGCGACTGCCTTCGGCTCAGGTCATGATCCTGGAGTCCAGGGATCGAGTCCCGCATCGGGCTCCCCGTTCGGCAGGGAGTCTGCTTCTCCCTCTGACCCTCCCCCCTCTCATGTGCTCTCTCTCTCTCTCTCTCATCCTCGCTCTTTCAAATAAATAAATAAAATCTTAAAAAAAAAACTAATGATGTAATGTATGGTGATTAACATAACAATAAAACATTTAAAGGAAAAAAAAGTATTGGTTGCTTATCTGAAATTCAAATTTAACTGGGTGTGTCTGTATTTTATCTGGTAACCCTCCTTCCAACTGAACACATCAAGATTATTTGACTCTTCTCAGACTGGGGAATAGAACCAGAAAATCATCATTACATGTCAAGATTAGGGAAGACTCCACAAATGCTTGGTCAGAAATAATGAAACATATTTAAGAAATGTGTACAACAAAATTACAATAAACATTTATTAAGCTGTAATTTTCACAATATTTTCATTCTGTTCCGAAATCAGTCTACAAATATCTCTACAGAACACTAAAGCCAGTGATTTAATAAATAGGAGGAATGTAGGTACCATTTTGCAAATAAAATAAGCCTTATACATTTATGTCTATATTTGATATTCATAGAATCAGTTTTCCAAGGCTTATGGAACTAAAGTGTGCACACATCACATACACACACACACCACCATATTCAAATCAAATGGGTTTATATTAATGGTGAAATCAAATGCTCTAGAAAATTTATAATCAGATACACAAAATATGAACTGAATCATGAATACACTGTTGATAATGGACACCATACCTCACAAATATGATTTCCAGTTAAGAGGGGAAGGAGTTGCTTCGCTGGATTTTAAGTGAGCGCTAATCACCGTCACCACCACAAGAAATCAATTTAATTACACGGTATCCAGAGATTTAACACACATGCGAATATTAAAGCTGACACTATAAAAAAACCTTTAAATCCGCAAAAAGACATTAGAACATAGGGTCAATGACACCATTAGCTGCCACAGGTTTTTCAGTAGATGATGCAAATGACAATCAGCTTTTTTATGCCACCACAATGGCAAAACCAGTCCTGGTGTATCTCCTGCAAATCGGGGAATCACTGAGGAGGAAAGCACAGAATTCAGTACGCTGAACTAAGTTTGTTTATCCCAGATACTGTACATCATATTGACGGCTGTCTAATACTAATTTTAAGGGTACTCTGTTAGATCCTGCAAAAAAATATATAATTCTATTATTCACTATTCACAAGTGAGGAGCAAAAGTCCAATCAGATGACCGTAAACAAAACTTTGCAGAATGGAGATCTATCTATCTATCTATCTATCTACCTACCTACCTACCTACCTACCTATAGATAGATAGATAGATATTTTTTTTTTAAGTTGGGGAAGGGGGATGACATCTTAGGGCCTTAGGAATTCCTTCTAACATGAGCCAGTTAGACGGCCAGAGCTGGCTTTTGGGTTAAGTCAGACAATCAAACCTCGTCAGGGAGGGGCGATCAGGTGCCAAACATCTAGAGCAGCTTAAAAAGCAGGAGGCGTAGAAATGAAGCAGTTCGGGATTGCCACCAGGCACAGGGTGTATTCACCATGTTTTCGATGCTGCATTGGCTATGTGACATTATTCCTCACCTCTCCATAAGGCTGCTGAGTCAGAGACGGACTAGCAGCCAACGGGGTTTACATCTTCCCCACTAGCCTGCCCTCAGCAAAGTCCTAGTATAATAATCCTCCCAACCACTGACCCCGATCCGCACGTTTGCCCTTGGCACCCAGGAGGGGATGTTCGAACCTGGTCACCTCCCACGACCACAGTCATCAAGCACGGACCCCCTTCTCTGCTTCCCGACCCTGCACATGACGGGCTTCGGGGGGCCCTGCGTGGCATGTGGTGCCCATTGGCTTTAGGGAACCGTGTGACAAACCTTCTTTCAATGGTATTGGCCTCCCGTGCCAGTCACCCAGTTACCTTTCTCAATAAAGACCCTGGCACAATGCACAAGACTGGCTTTCGAGAAATTCTATCGCTGCACTTTGTTACCAGAAGGGATAGGGGGTATCGCTGAAATAGAAAGCCCCAAGCCCCCAGAAGGCAGATGATGCCGATCCTGATCGCTACAGGGAATGTACTGATGGAAGGCCGGCGCACTGCCGAAACACCTTTGCTAGCTGTCAGGGCAGAGGTCATTGTCAATCCAGACTCCGGAGCAGCCGCACAAATCCAGCCAGTCAGAGAGAGAGAGTTGGTCCTTTCTCTTTTCTGTTCCTGGCATGTGTCAGGACACTGAGGCACTGGGAAATAAACACTGATGAACTTTAAGAGATCTAGAAAACAGAGTCGTAGTGACAACCCATTCACAGTAGTTCTCATCGGGATTTTTTACATCACATCGAAGGAAGTGTTGCACTAACATGTTCTACAGCCCGGGAGACATAAAAAAAGGGTTTCTCTTCCAGGTATGAGATATGGTACAAAAATACATTTTTTTCCCATGTACAAAAGAGAGGGAAAAGAAAGGGATGGGGAGCTCTGGGAGAGGCCAAGTACCCTAACAAGCTTCCATGGAAGGGAGAAAGAAAGAAAAAAAAAAATCCCAAACTATTTGGAGGTAGGAAGATGCCCAAAACAAAAAGCAAACGTGTGCATCAAAGAGCAAGATTTATCCAGATCTAACATCCACGATTCCTACCCAAATTTCAAATAACGTTCTGCCCTGAAGTGATACGTCTATTTAACTGTAGGTTCTTTCATTGAAAATAAAGCCATCTTTCACCTGAGTGTATCAGATTCTAAGACTAGCCTCAGCGCCCACACTTGGCTCATTGGGTAAAAGTGGTGCATCTTCCCAACAGCGATTTCTAGTTTTTGCTCCCGGTCTCGTCTCAGCGCACCAGGGCCCAGAGGCATGAGCCTCCCTTGATTTACTGGAGATTAAAACGGTGTTCCTGTCTACACCTTCAGGCTTCGTGTGGGAAGGTGGCTGGGGACATGAAGACCCATGATAGTTGAGGACTTTAAAGCTTTGTGCACCGAATGCCAATTCTCCCCCAGCCAACGTGGGCAAAGCAATGTTTTATTTAGTACCAAACACTCCCAATACACAAAAGCCAAACTGCACAACAGGAAGGAGGGCAAGAATGGCCTCCCCAGAGGCCTTATTCTGTATACCCTGTGCTAAAAGAGATTTGTCTGGAAGTATCTAAATGGCAAAACTGGAACGGCTTCGATCCAGAAACCACAGGTTCCAGATGCCCACGGATAAGGATTTGCCCGAGCACACCCTGGAGAACAGGTATGCATTTCAGGAAATGAACCGAATGCAGCCGAGTTTGGGTCCCATTATGTGCACCTTAAAAGCAGAAGTTTCATCAACATCCTCAAAAACAGCTGTTCCTGTTTTCCCGATACTTGCGACCCAAAATAAAACTTCCCGGGAATACCGCACAAGAGTTGGCAGACAGCTGGGTTTTCTCTAGAATGCTAGGTGGACCATGGGCTCTTGGTTCTGCCCAATCTGACAGGGGTCTCTGCAAATCTGTGTACAGGGGCTCCGTGAGGGGACCCCCGGGGCACAGAGCGGGGCCGGGAAGGATCATGGAGGGAGTCACCACCCTTGGCCACCTTCGAAACTGCCTTCCACCAAAGCCCAAGCCTCCTCTCCTTGCTGTGTGTTCCCCGGTGCTTACTGACAGCCCCGGGGTGGGGGGGCCGAGACTGGGGCGTTTCCCTGCACCCCTGACCCAGTCTCGCAAGGCGCCCCTGCCAAGGCCCCCCACCGCTGTCTGCCTGGTACGTCCCTCTCCGCCCCTGGGCACTACCTAAGACGAGGGCACCACAGACTTCAGACAGAAAGCACCGAACACATGGATCGTAAAAATTTCAGGAAAAATAATTCGGATCTTCTCCAAGGCGTGTTTCTCGCTGCTTGTTGTTCCTGAGAATGCCTTAGGAGCAGCGACAGACTTGGAAATGTTATCAGCTGCTACGGTTTGTCTTCCTTCCTTGGTCCTGGGTCCACCAAAACCACAAGGAAACAAACAACAACCCTGCAGGGCAGAACTTTCGTCTAGAGATCTGGCTGGCAGACGGCGACGTGAGGGCATCAGATAGACTCCTGCCCGAGGGAGCTTCGGTGCTCCCCCCCCCCCCATGGCTCTCGGCATCAAACCCCAGAGACATTTCTTTGCCTGGTCCTTGAATTTTCCTTTACAAAACGTGCTGGTTAAAATACATCAAAGTTCAGAAGGGAAACAAACCAACCAACCAAGTAATCTCAGGTTTTCCACAAATAATAATCTTTCCCTCTGAAATATAGTTGACAGGCACCTGGCTGGGGGTCACTAGGACCCAAAAGATGTTTAGTCTCGTCCTGGACCCGCCCACACCCAGAACCGGCCACCTCCATCAGCCCAGTCACCATCAACTGAAAGTAACATAAAATGAAGCCCGCGGTCTCGGAACCCGAGAATCACGCACCCAGACCTCCCCCGACCAAGCCCTGTGCTGTGAAAACAAACGCTAGCTTTGGAGCTTTTAGTCCAAAGTGTCCCATTAGCACATCCTTCCCCTCAATGTGAAGTTTTATTAAACTTGACTCGATCTGCCTTTATTAAAAAACCTTACAAAAGATGTATTTAAGTGCTTGAAAAAATTAACTTTATGCTCTATGCACAGATAAACTCTTACTGTACAGCTAATATGGTTATATCCTTTGTTTAAAAAATATTTTCCCCCCACTAATGACACTCGGTGGGGGGTTCTACACAAGTGATCCCGTCATTCCTCCGGGAACGTGTCCTCAGGGTCGACACGTGGCCGGAAAGACCCTCACGGAGCGCGCCCCGCCGTGCTCGGGAACGTTTATTGAGATTGCTTGGGGGTTGGTGCTCTTTTCTTCCTCCTCCGTTTTTGTTTTCTGAGAGAGGGCGCTGGCGTGAGGGGACCCGGCCGGCTGGCTGATTGTCACTTGCCGTTGGCGCGGTCGAGACTCTCCAGCACCTTGTTGAGGCGGATGTTGAGCAGTCTGACCTGGTTCTCCAGGTGCTCCAGCTTCTCCTCCACGCTAGGGCCGCTGGGCCCGCTGCGCCAGTAGAAGCCCATGGGCCCGGTCATGAAGTAGATGGCCACCACGAAGCAGAGGGGCAGGACGGCGTTCTCCGGCTCCCCCTCGTACTTGTGCAGGACATACACGCACGACATGGAGAACAGGATGACCCGCGCGACCCAGAAGAAGCGGCCGAACACCACGTGCAGGAGGCTGAAGGTGAAGCCCAGGGTCAGAGACAAGAACCAGTAAGCCAGGAGAACGACACCGACCAGCAGGAGCGCGCGGGCCGGGCTGTTGGCCACCGAGGCCGGGCTGAAGTACTGGGACAGGTTCGACACTGCGGCACAGAAAAGAGGGACAGTGGCCGGTCACCAGGAGCCAGGGCTTTCTCTCCAAGTGGGGCTCGGGCAGCTCGGCTCCCTTGCTGGGTCTCTGCAATAAGATGTCCCTAAAGTCGGCTGCCTCGCGATCCTTCGTGCTAAGCCCTGGGAGACTACCTGCCATATCCTGAGTTTAAGATGCCTTTTTGTGGCAGGGCACAGCTTACAAACTGACCTTGGATTTCCTCCCTTCCTGCCTTCCGGAGTCACAAACGCCCAATTTTAGGCCGGGTATGCGGCTGCCTAGGATGGAGGCATGTCCGGCCTCCCTTGTAGCTACAAAACTAAGCTTTGGTCAAGGAGATGTTTTGCGGTGGCCCCCAGGGGTTTTTCCTAAAAGTAGCAGGAATGTGCCCTTTACCTCCTTTTCTTCTGTCTGCTGGAATGTGGATGTGATGGCGGGAGTGGGAGCAGCTGTCTCGGGCCATGAAGTAAGGGAAGTCACCTATTGGGGAGCAATAAAATGGAAGGTGCCTCGGTTCTGAGGACAACGTGCTGCAAAGCCACCTACCTGCCTAACCACCTACCTGTGAACTTTCACATAGAGAAATAAGCTTCCATCTTGTTTAAGCTGCTGATATTTTGGATCTCTTACTCACAGTCAAACCTAATCATACATGAAGTTCCATCTTAAACATGGAGTGAAATGGAGGAGTTGCATCTTCTGTGTGCCCAACTTAAGAAAATTTTCAAACAGAAAAGTTAAAAGGATAGTAAAATAAATACTCCTATTGAAACCACTAGGTTTAATAGTGGTTAACATTTTACCATATCTTGTTTTGTCACATACTTTTTTTTTTTTTTACTGAGCCATTTGAAAGATGCAAAAGATCATACTTTGGCATATTTTTTTCCAGTTTTATTGAGCTATAACTGACATAAAGCACTGTATAAGCTCAAGCTGTAAAGCATGACTTATTACATATATTGTGAAATTACTACAATAAACTTAATTAACATCCATCACCTCATATAGATACAAAAAAAAAAGAATTTTCTTGTCCTGAGAACTCTTAGAATCTACTATTCTCCTAATAACTTTCAAATATGCCATACAACAGAGTTAACTATAATCGTTACATTGTCTGTTACATCCCTGGGTCCTTATTTATCTTGTAATTAGAAATTTGTACCTTTTGACCATCTTGTTTCAATTCCCTCACCCACCACCTCCTACCTCTGACCACAAATCTGATCTCTTTTTCTATGAGGCTTTTTTTTTTTTAAAGATTCTACATATATGTGAGATCATACGGTATTTGTCTTTCCCTGTCTGACTTATTTCACTTAGCATAATGCCCTCAAGTTCCATCCACGTTGTTGCAAATGGCAGGATTTCCTTCTCTTTTTATGGCTGAGGAATATTCCATTGTGTATATGTATCCTTTTTTTTTTAAGATTTTATTTATTTATTTGACAGAGAGAATGAGACACAGAGAGCATGAGATGGGGGAGGGTCAGAGGGAGAAGCAGACTCCCTGCTGAGCAGGGAGCCCAATGTGGGACTCAATCCCGGGACTCCAGGATCATGACCTGAGCCGAAGGCAGTCGCCCAACCAACTGAGCCACCCAGGCGCCCATATGTATCACTTCTTTACCCATTCATCCGTCGATGGACACCTATGTTGTTTCCCTGTCTTGGCCATTGTAGATAATGCTGCAATGAACACAGTGGTGCACATGTCTCTGTGACATAGTGTTTTCATTTCCTTTGGGTATATTCCCAGAAGTGGGATTGCTGGATCATATGGTCACTCTAATTTTTAATTTTTTCAGGAACCCCCATACTGTTTTCCATAGTGACTGCACCAACTGACAATCCCACCAACAGTGGACATGGAAGGGTTCCCTTCTGCACACATCCTCGCCAGCATTTGTAATCTCGTCTTTGTGACAACAGTCATTTCAGTAGGTGTAAGATGATATCTCATGTGCTTTTGATTTGCACTTCCCTGATTAGTGATGTTGAGCATCTTTTTACATAACTGTTGGCCGTTTGTATATCTTCTTTGGAAAAATGTCTGTTTGGGTCCTTTGCTCGTATTTTAATCAGACTGTTGGTTTCTTGCTATTGAGTTGTAGGAGTTCGTTATATATTTTGGACATTAACCCCTTAACAGATATATGGTTTGCAAATATTTTTTTCCCATTCCATAGGTACTTTTCATTTTGTAGGTTGTTCCTTCTGCTCTGCAGAAGTTTCTCGGTCTGATGTGCTCCCACTTGTTTATTTTTGCTTTTGGCATCAAATCCCAAAAAAATCATTGCCAAGACTGATGTCAAGGAGCTTACCACCTGTTTTCTTCTAGGAGTTTTATGGTTTCTGGTCTTACATTTAAGTCTTTAATATATTTTGAGTTCATTTTTGCGAGGGGTGTATTATAGGGGTCTAGTTTCATTCTTTTACACGTGAATATTCAGTTTTCCCAGCACCGTCTATTGAAGACACTGTCCTTTCTCCACTGAGTATTCTTGGCTCCCTTGTCAAATACTAGTTGACCAGAGGTCCATGGTTTATTTCGGTACTCTCAATCCTCTTCCGTTGGTCTGCGTGTCTGTTTTTATGCCAGCACTATACTATTTTGATTACTACAGCTTTATAATACAACGTGAAATCAGCAAGTACCACTTTGTTCTTCCTTCTCAGGATTCCCGGGTCTTCTGTGGTTCCATATAAATTTTAGGACTTTTTTTCTACATCTGTAAAAAAAAAGCCTTTGGAATCCTGATAGGGACTACACTGAATCTGTAGCTGGCTTTGGGTAAATAACAGACATTTTAACAACATTAATTCTTCCAATCCATGAACATGGGATAACTTTCCATTTATTTGTGTTGTCATCAGTGTCTTGCAATTTTCAGAGTGGAGGTCTTTCACCTCCTTGGTTAAGTTATTCCTAAGTATTTTATTGTTTTTGATGCTACTATAAATGGGATCATTTTATTTCTTTTTCAGAGCATTCATTGTTAGTGTATAAAAATACTGCTGATTTTTGTATGCTAATTTTGTACCCTGCAACTTTACTGAATTCATTGATCAGATCTAACAGTTTTTTGGTGGAGTCTTTAGGATTTTCTATAGATAAAATCATGCCGTCTGCAAAGAGAGACGATTTTACTTCTTCCTTTCCAATTCCGATGGCTTTTGTGTTTTAAGAATAAACATTCTCCTCAAAACCACGACACCATGACTGTAACTAAGAGTATTAAATCCCCTATTGTTCATCCCCCTGACCCCCACCACTCCCACTGGGATCCGGTCACAGTTCATGCACTGCCATTGGCCGTGCCGTGTTTGCATCTTTAACCTAGAGGAGTCCTGTGACAATGACTTTCTGAAGACCAGTTTTCAAGGCTAGTTTTCTTGCAAGAAGGTCCTATATCCTGGAGCGGTCTGTCTCCTCATGGTGTCGTTTACCCCGTTCAAGGGGAGTTCTATCCTAAGTACCTTCAATGTTCAACCAAAGTTCTCAACTCGAGTGTGTGCCTCAGACTTCCCTGGAGGGCCCTCCAACACACACAGCTGAGGCCCACCCCCAGGACATGGGATTTTGTAGGTCTGAGGTGGGCCTCGCTTTGAGACCTGCTGGCTGATGCACAACCGAGTCCATGCACGAGGGGGAGGGCATGAGGAGAGAGGTGGGGCATGAGGATTGGAAGTGAGCATGAGATGGAAGACTTGAGCCTTTCTGATGCTCTAAATGCATCCACAGCACAACTGTCTCCCATCCTCCCTTCACCCCCCGCCTGCCTGCCACCTCCAAAGTGATCAGATTACTGTGCCTCAGCTGGCCACTTCACGGGACCCAACCTCGGAAACAAAAACCTTGTCCAAGCCGAAGGCACGGGGTCACCCAGCACTCACTCCCCAAATGCCAGGGCACTGCACTCCTTCATTGTGCCTTCCGGAGGGATCAGGAGCATCTGGCTGAGTATGGCTTTGACTCTGGAGTTTTCACACTTAACCCCAGCAAAAGATGAGACAAAACCAACTGTTTTGGTCTCAGGATTCCCAAGAGATTTTGTTTATATGGGTTCTATCTATTTATATTTATTACAGTAGAAACTAAAACTAATTTCTAACCAATTGTTTTTTAAACACTGATGCATTTTATTTTAACTTTTATTTATTAAGTAATCTCTACCCTGGATGTGGGGCTCGAACTCACAACCCCGACCTCAAGAGTCACATGCTCTTAGGACTGAGCCAACCAGGCGCCCTTAATAAATTCTTAGTTTATTTTAATTATTATTTTTTTAAATAAATTCTTAACTTAGGGGCGCCTGGGTGGCTCAGTTGGTTAAAGGACTGCCTTCAGCTCAGGTCATGATCCTGGAGTCCCGGGATCGAGTCCCGCATCGGGCTCCCTGCTCGGCGGGGAGTCTGCTTCTCCCTCTGCTCCTCACCCCACTCTTGTGCTCTCTTTCTCTCTCTCTCTCTCTCTCATTCTCTCTCTCAAATAAATACATAAAATCTTTCTAAAAATATATAGATAAGTAAATAAATAAATAAATAAATTCTTAATTTAAAAAAGAATTTCACTGTGGGTGTCTGGGTGGCTCAGTCAGTTAAGCCTCTGACTCTTGATCTCAGGGTCTTGGGTTCAAGCCTCATGTTGGGCTCTACACTGGGCATGGAGCCTACTTAAAAAAATAAAATAGGGGCGCCTGGGTGGCTCAGTCTGTTAAGCGACGGCCTTCGGCTCAGGTCATGACCCCGGGGTCCTGGGATGGAGCCCCGCGTCGGGCTCCCTGCTCCGCGGGGGGGTCGCTCCCCCACTACTTTGCCCTCTCCCTCTGTCGCTCCCCTTGCCTGTGTTCTCCTGCTCTCTCTGTCAAATAAATAAATAAAATCTTCTTAAAAAATAATAAAATAAAAAAATAAAATAGAACTTCATTATGATTTTGTACTTAGATATACCTCATATTTTAAGGCTAATTTTTTCTTTAAAAAATTTTTTTTATTAAATGGCCTTAATTTTTCAGAGTTTTAGGTTTACAGAAAAATTAAGCAAAAGGAATAAATTCATTTTTAAATATTATTATCAATTTGTTTAAAAATAACAGTGAACCCATTATAGGTTAACACAAATAATATATTTTTCATGAAAAATAACTGCTTTCCAAAACAAAACCCCAAAACCCCCCACAATGAAAACAGTGGAGTTGTTTTGCGATTTTACAAATCTCTGTAATATCTGCCTTGAGAGAGGAGGGCTGGATCCTCAGATCTGGTTTTGAATCCACAGAAACAGGATGCCAGCCACAAAGGTAGGCCACAGATGTAATCTAAATATTTCTAGCGGCCAAATATTTTTGCCCATTAAAAAGGGCAAAAAAGAGGGCGTCTGGGTGGCTCAGTTGGTTAAGCAACTGCCTTCGGCTCAGGTCATGATCCTGGAGTCCCGGGATCGAGTCCCTTCTCCCTCTGACCTTCCTCCCTCTCATGCTCTCTCTCTACCATTCTCTCTCTCTCAATAAATAAATAAAAATCTTAAACAAACAAACAAAAAAAGGGCAAAAAAGAAACAGGTAAAAATTAATGTGTAGAAAGCCCAACGTATTCAATATATTATCGACGTGGAATCGATGCAAAAAACTATGGAAGCACTCCTTGAATGCCTAACCTCACAATTTTCCCTGAGGGGCCTCAGGGAATCCCCCCCAGGGTTCCTTAGAGCATACTTTGAGAGCCGCCAGACTAGCCTCTTACATCCAAAACCATATAACATGTACTATCAGGTTATCAAGGGGCCAAGTTCGGTGACCAGTGGGCCCAAGGACCCCCAGGGGGAATACCGGACCGGGGCAGAGAGTGGTTAACACAGGTAAAGAGACCCTTATAAAAACTGTGCTTCTCTCCAGCGAGGCTCCTAAGGAGCACCCTGCCTCCCGCGGAGACCCTAAAAGTCCTAAATAGGACATGAGCAGCTCTGGATGTCCTGCCTGTATCTGCTTCCCAGGCCTGCCCCAGTGAAGAACCACTGGCTGAGTGGCTTAGACAAGAGGATCATATTCTTACACAGCACGGAGGCCACGAGTGTGAGGCCAAGGTGCCGACAGGCGGTACCTTCTGAGGCCGTGAGGAAGAACCCATCCCAGGCCTCTCCCCGGCTTCTGGGGTGTGCGGGCCATCCCCAGCCTTCTTGACTCAGGGAAGCATCCCCCGATCTCTACCTTCATCTTTGCGTGGCCTCTGTGAGGTCGCCGGTCATACTGGATTAGGGGCCCACCCGGTCCAGAGCCCAGGGAGAGCTGGCTCTGAGCACAGCCGGGCGCAGGTGGCCCTCAGCCTCGAGAATCGGGATTACGTGCGCCCCAGAAGTGCATGGTGACGTATTTTTTGGAGCAGAGCCCCTTCGTAAGCCATGCAGTGTTCACGAGGCATTTACCGTGGGCCAGGCACTGTTCTAACGGCTCTGCACAAATTGTCATCTGGTCCTCACAACGCGCTGAGGATACGTAGCATTTCCCACGTGGGGACTCGGGCGCAGAGCGTGACTTGCCCTAAGTCCCACAGCTAGAGTGGGGAGGGGCTGGGATTGCGATGCAGGGAGTCTGGCGCTTGGAGCCACCCACTACCTGCGCTATCCTGATGCGTGGTCACAGCATGTGTGGGAAGTGGCTTCCAAGCCTTCAGAGAAAGTAAACAACTTGATGAAGGCACAAGACTTAAATCCATCCTTCCGACTCTTGGACAAGGGCTCCACTTCCCAGAACAGTGGCTTGAGCTACCAGATCTAGAGAAGGGCTAATGCCATGGTGTCCACTATGGTAGCCACTGGCCACGTGTGGCCACGGAGCACTTGAGACGTGGCGAGTCTGAACGGCGATGTGCTGTGTCAAATACAGGCTGGATTTCAACGGCTTAATACCCCCCAAAATGTAAGATACCTTAATAATTTTTTGTATTGATCAAAAGTTGAGATGACAATATTTTGAACCTATTGGGGCAACTAAAACACCTTATTAAGTTAATGTCTTTTTACTTTTCTAATGTGGCAACTGGAACGTGTAATATCATCTGGCATTCTATTTCCATTGGACTGCTCTGGCTCAGGAGGCTCCAGGACCCTGAAAACTCCTGGAGTCGGAAGTTAGAGGATTGTACTCATGGAAACATTTTAGAAAACTTCTGGAGTCGGAAGTTAGAGGATTGTACTCATGGAAACATTTTACACCAGAATATCCAACTTTGGGATACAGGTTCCTGCCTTTTGCACACTCAAACTTCTAAGCCTAAGATGCAAATTCCAAAGGCCTTTGGATGCTTTGAAGCTGATGCACCAACTACGAGGGGAAAACACGACGTGGAAGGGAGTTCTTTCACCTCTGGGATGTCCAGCGACCCTGGCCGTGAACACAAGCATGTGGGGCCTCCGTGGAATGACGCTGTTCTGATCTGTCCCACGTAATCAGGAGGCTGTCGCTACTCTAGCTTTCCACTCCAAGCTGCATGAAACTTTTGGCAATCAGGCTGGCTTCTCCAGGGCGCGTCGGTCGGGGATGGAATCTGGGCAGGTGGTGAATATGGAGCCTGAGCAGGATCGCACGCAGTTGTATCTGTGCTATGTGTTGACTCAGCCTGACTCCCAGGAGGGGTCCCCAGCAGCCCCAGGAGGCTGCAGGTGGCACAGCATCCTCTCAAAGGGTCGTCCCGCTGCCGCGGAATCTTTGCCCAAGCCGTGAGGTGCCCTGAGCTGGTCTAAGGTCTCTCACAGGTTGAACTCGGTGATTCAAGGCTGGAGTCAGATTCCCAGGGGCTGAAGGGGATGACAGCGGGTGTGAACCAGGGAGCCCCACCTATGGGGCCAGTCTCCAGTCCGTCAGGTGGGAGTGTCAAAGGCAGGCAGGAGGACTCCCAGAGACCCTGCACGTGGCCAGGGTTTCCCACAGCTGCTGTAACAAATGACTAGATGAGGTGGCTTAAAGCAGTAGGAATGCATTGTCTTGCCGGCTGGGGGCCAGAATTCCGAAATCAAGGTGTGGGCAGGGCTGCTCTCCCTGAGCACTCCACAGGGGTCCTTCCTGCCTCTTCCAGCAACTGGGGGCTCCAGGCGTCCTGGGGTTGTGGCCGCATCTCTCTAGTCTCTGCCAGGGCCATCTCTTCTCTGGGTATTTCTGTCTTCTGTGTCCAAATTTCCCTCCTCATACAAGGACATTGGACGTAGGACCCACCCTGATCCAGGATGACCTCATCTTAACTTGATCATATCTGCAAAGACTATTCCCAAATAAGCTCATGTTCACAGATATGGGGCTTCTGGCGCGCTTCTGGGGGCACACAAGTGAACTCACACCAGCAGCAAAGTAGTGGGGCCAACAGTCCTCCAACTTTTATGAGCGATGAGCCCCTGTGCACCAGAGGCAGAGCAAGGCAGAGGGGGCAGTCCGGAGGAGATGGGCAAAACCCCACTCACAGAAGCAGAGATTCCAGAAGGGAGATGAGCAATAAACACACATGCGCACGTGTGTGTGCACACAGAACATCACAGCTGGTGAGGGGTGGTGGGTGTGAGAACAGATGGGGTCCCTCCTGTACACGGGTTAGTCAGGATGGGCCCCTTGGAGGAGGTGTCATGTACCAGAGAGCAGAGGATGGGAAAGACTCAGCAGGCAAAGGGCTGAGGGACTGCTCCTGGCAGAGGACACCTGATGGAACCAAAGCTGCGTCCAAGAGCAGGATGGAGGCCGGGGACTGGGTAGGGAGGCTGGGCAGATCCTCGGCGCTGACTATCCTCGGCGGGAGCCCTGTGTCAATTCCAAGTGCAACAGGAGTCACTGGGCAGTCTGAAGGTGAATGATGACCCGACTAATTTTTTTTTTTTAAATCACTCTATGCAGCAAAAGTTGTAATAAAAACAAAAAAACACCCTGGCTCTCGGTTGAGAAGGAACCACAGGGGCCAAGAGAGGACACCAAGTTAGGAGGTGTGCAGGAAGGGTTAACACAGTGGGCCTGAGGCTGCTCTCTAGAAAGGTGTGCAGGTAAGAAGGGCCCTTGGCTGGCATTTGGGAACTTGGATTTCTGGAGTGTGATATGGTGATTTATAATAAGAAGTATATATATTCGGTCTTTGTCCCCATGCCTGGCACAGAGCAGCTAAATCCTTTGGAGTTTTCTAAGGGACGAGAGCAATAACAGTATCTTGATAATTCAGAACAAGCCCCTTTCAGCCTCACCTGAGCACAATCCGAGGCAGTGACTTTTGGAAAGGTCCTAAGGATGGGGGCTGGGTGCTAGGAGAACCAACCGTGAGGAGGGGGCTGGGATTTCTTTCCCATCCCCTGACCTCCAGGGAGGGGAGAGCGGCTGAAGGTTGAGTCAGTCACCGATAGCCAAGGACTTGGTCAATCATGCCTGTGTCACGGAGCCTCCATAAACACCTGGACAGGGTTTGGGTAGGTTCCAGGTTGGGGAGCTCAGAGAACATTAAAGCTCCCTGGCCCTTCCCACGGACCTCGCGCTGCATATCTCTTCCATCTGGCTGTTCCTGGGTTACATCCATCTATAACAAACTGGTAACCTAGTTAAGGAAATGGGTTTCTGGAGTTCTGTGAGCCACTCTAGCAAATCAGTCAAACCCAGGCAGGGGCACGTGGGAACCTTCGATCTAGAGCCGGTCAGTCAGAAGCACAGGTGGGCTTGCAACTGGCGTCTAGAGAGGAAGGGGCAGTCTTGTGGGGGGAGCCCTTGCCCTGTGGGTTCGCTCTGACACTATCCAGATAGACAGGGTCAGAATTCAGTTAAATTTGCGGGACGCCTGATCAGTGTCCATGGAGGATGGAGTTTATTGGTTGGTGGTGTGGAAAAAACACATGTATGGAGGGGACTTCCCTCCATTCCCTCATAAGGGACTGTGCCCGGACTGTTTGTACGAATCACGTGGTTTATGCTGACCACCTGCTTTCCTGCGGGCAGTCGGGAGTTTTGGTCGGTGCCAGGCAGAAAGTGCCTAGGTGACCAGCCCTAAGAAACACCCCGGGCACTGGGTCTCTAACGGGCTTCCCTGGTAGACGACACTTTACACCTGTTGTCACAAATTGTTGCTGGAGGAATTAGAGCGTCCTGTGCCCCTGGCTCATGGTGCTTTGTGTCCTTGCACTCTAATAAGTCACAGCCATAAGCATGACTATAATGCTGAGTCCTGGGTTTTCCTAGTGGCTCACCGAACCTGGGGCTGGTCTTGGGGACCTCAACACAGGCTAATGGAGACTTCCCGGCAAAAGAGGTGGCAGCCTGGCCCAGGGCCCGTGACCTTGAATTCAACCGTCCCAGAGGCAGCCTCCTGATTCCTGGGGCTGAGGAGCAACTCCCCTCTCAGGCCAGTTCGGCAGTGTTCTGGGGGCCACACACCACTTCTTCTGTCCTTCTGATAACTCTGTGAGTGCCCCAAGCTCTGTATGAAATCCCTTTCTGCCTAAATAACTGTCTAGTCTGTGATGGATCCCAACAACCCAGAGGTTCCTCCTCTGGTCCGTGCGGCTTTGCAGGGGGCAGACAAGTCAGCACCACCCACTTGTACCTTGCCCTAAACAGCATCTGTGAATCTCAGTTTGGAGGGGCAATTTCTTTATGCAACTATTACAAGAAAAAAATGTTCATTTGTGTCCCCCTGCCCCCCTCCAAAGGGTCCCCTGTGCCACCCGCTGCAGATACTGCGTCCACACCTTGAGAACCACTAGAATAAAACAGCGCCTTAAATGAATGGCCCCCCTCCACACACGTACCGTCAAGTCCAAGAACATCCAAGAGCTCCATCCAAACTTTCCACAACGTTTCGACAAACATATCCACCCCCAGCACGAACCTCTCGGTCAGCCTGGTCAGGAACTGCAGAAAGAAGAGAATGGTCACTAAGCTGACTTGGACAACTCCCCCTTCTCCTCGTCCAGCCAGGCCCAGTGGTATACATGTCAACAGGAAACAGAGCCGGGTAGCCTGGGCGCCGTCATGAGCCCGGTCGGCCAGGAGCTGGGAGAAGTCTGGTCAAGCCTCCTCCGCCACAGGCCGAGTGGCACACCTATGGGAGACGGGAGGTCCCCGCAAAGCGGCTTCGCTCCACTTCCAATTTCTCCTAGAGCCCTGCTGCTCACGACAAGGTGAAGGTCTCTGCTTTTCTCTGATTTCTCATTTTTAAAGAGTGGGAGTTTCTGCCCCCCAACCCATTTCGCCTGGAGTGTGGGTGCTGCCTCGAGGGACGAGGACCAGGATGATGGTGGCTCTCACATGTGAGCTGTATCCCGTGTCCTGGGCACGTGGAAACGCTAGAGCCCCACGCCCCACCTGGCTGTAAGGACCTGGGCCGTCGGAGGGCTTTGTGAGCTCTCCGGGTGATTCCGGAGGAATATGAATAGGAGGTGCAGCCTCGTTCCCCTATTTTTCTGGAGTAATACTCTGCATACATGGTATAAAACTCAAAGCTGCAAATGGGAACTCAGTGAAAAGTAAGCCTCCCACTTCACTCCGCATGATGCAAACCTCCGTCCGGAGGCACCTGCTGTTATCAGTCGCTTCTGTGGCCTCCCTTAGTGGCGCCCAGTGAGCCACGGCGGACAAACATTCTTCCCACCAGCAGCAGTGAATGTTCACGGTTTTGCAGTTTTTCTCCTGTGCCACTCTGTCTTGGTGATTACTCAACCTCAGCCTGTACAGAGCTGCCTCATTCTCCATAAAGAGGTTTAAGCAATCCCTCCCCATGGGCACCTCGGTTGTACCCATCTGCACTGTTACAGCAAACAGAAGTGACGAGCAGAGCCCTGGACTTGTGCCCTTTGACTCACATGTGGGCAAGAAGTGCCTCGGAGTGAACTGGCTACGGCATTTGGAATCAGACTTCATGGGTGGATCGCTGCCCCAGGACAAGGGTAAAAGAAGCAGGGTTGAATCAGCAACCAGGAGAGAGGACTCAAATAACCTCCACATCCGTTCTGTGGCTTGGCTGAGAGTGCGTGCGGCTGGGAGTCTGAGTGCCTGGGTTCAAATCTCAGATCTGCCTCTTACTGCTATAGCTACGCAGCCATGTGTGTGGTACCTGGATATACAATACGATACACAGCAGGGCTCCAGCTAAGAGATACGTGCCCTTGTCCCACCCCACCTGGTTTTCTGAGCAGTAAGTGCTCTATTCACGTGAAGTGCCTTGAGCACCCGGTAAGTGATCGCAATTCCTACTGACATCCCATATTCTCACAGAGCACTGACCCCAACATGTCCTGCAAGGAATCATCCTTTTATCCTGAGGTCATTGCCCTAACGGGGTTTGTGCATGTAAAGACCATGTGGCCATCAGCTGATGGATGGACGAACAAAGCCTGGTCTATCCAGACAACAGGATATTATTTGGCCATAAAATGGAAGTACTGATGCATGCTTCCACGTCAACGAACCTTGAAAACGTGACGCTCAGGGAACGAAGCCAGACACAAGAGGCCACACAGCAAATGATTATGTTTGCATGAAATGTCCAAGAGAGGCAAAGCCATAGGGATGGAAAGTAGTGGGTCGCCGGTCATACTGGATTAGGGGCTGTGATAGCTAAAAGGTACACGATTTTTCTAGAAGTGATGAAACGTCCTACCACGGACTGTGGTGATGAGTGCACAACTCTGTGAACAGACTAACAAGGGTTGAATGGCACATTTTAGGGGGATGAATTGTATGGTACTTGACTTATACCTCCATAAAGCTATTTTAAAATGGAAGGGTAAAAAAAAAAAAATAGAAGACCTGTGATTAAAAAAAACCAAAAACCAAAAAACAGGGCACCTGGCTGGCTCAGTCAGTGGAACATGTGACTCTTGATCTCAGGGTCCTTAGTTCAAGCCCCACGTTGGGTGTGGAGTCTCCTTAAAAAAAAAAATAAAAACAAAAAACAAAAAAACACATACACACACAAATGAAAAGACTGTGTGGAGCACACCAGAAAGAAGCATCCGTGTCACAAAAAAGAGAGGGCGGCTGTCCCTCTTCTCAGTGGAGGGAGGTGGTGCAATGCACCTTCCCCCAGGTAGAAGGCCCATTGGTAATGGTCTAATTAAAACTCTGTTTTTAGGGGCACCTGGGTGGCGCAGTTGGTTAAGCATTCAACTCTTGGTTTCGACTCGCATCGCGATCTCAGGGACATGTGACTTAGCCCAGTGCTGGGCTCTGTGCTCAGAGGGGACTCAGCTTGGGAGTCTCTCCTTCTCCCTCACCCTCTGTCCACTCCCCTCTCTTTCTAAAAAACAAAAACAAAAACAAAAGGCTCCTTTTTTAAAAAGAGCTTTACTGGCATATGATTTACATACCATTAGGTTCATGTCTTCAAAGTGTCCAGGTGGCTGGTCTTTGGAATAAGTCACGAGGTTACAAAGTTATACAACCATCACCATAATCTAATTTTAGAACATGGTCATCGCCTCCAAAGAAACCCCCCCATCCCTCCACCCCAACCTAGGCAACGACTTATCTGTCTCTACGGATTTGCCTTTCCTAGACTTTCCATGCAAATGGAATTGTACAACACGTGACCTTTCATGTCCGGCTTCGTTCTCTCATAATGACATTTCCTATGTCGTACCAGGAATCAGGAGTTCATTCCTTTTTATGGCCACATAGCATTCCACTTTGCAGATACGCCCTGTTTTGCTCATCCTGTTGCATAATGGGTGTACGACCCATACATGTTGGTCTGGAATTGGGTAGCAGTTTTTATACTTTGTTCAAATGGAGGAAAAAGGAAGGGCGCTAGGCTTTTCTAGAAGAGGGTATTGGGCCTTTGAGATGGCACCAGCTCCCCCAGAAAGGGTGTGAGGAAGCAACTATTTTGGAAGGAAGAGGCACCAGTGCTCACACCGCTGAAACTCTCTGTGCCTCAGTTTTGTCAGCTGTCAAATGGGGCCAAGACAGGATTGGACACTGCAACCTGGAAAGGCCTCTGCACAGGGTGGGCACGCACCGGGGGCCCGGCATCGGAGCTGCTAAGGATGCTTCTGTCACAGCGCCTAGACACACAGGTCTCCAGGTAGGTGCCTGCAGACCCACCATCCTGGGAAATCCTCATGCCCACGCAGGACGGGCATTGCTCAGAAGGAAGAACAGGCCCCTTCCTGAAAACTGGCCAGGGCAGGAGAGGCTGAAAGCAGAGAAGGGCCCACCCTTGGCCTTTTAACCACGCACTGGGCAAGCTCGCTCTCTGACCTGTGGGCACGCTGTTGCTTTAGCAAGAGATGTAGTTCCTGAGATGTAGGACACCTTGGCCCACTTCACCTGGCAAAGACACGCGAGCCCTGAGGGCGATGAACTGTGTTCTCCCTAAACCCCTACCTTGAAGCCCGAATCCTCAGGACCTCAGAATGTGACTGGAGTTAATGATAGGGTCTTCAGAGAGGTAAGTAAGGTAAAACCAGGTCACTAGGGTGGGCCCTAACCCAATGGGACCCATGTCCTTATAAGAAGAGGAGATCAGGACACAGACACACAGAGAGGGAGGGCCACGCGACGACACGTGTGCGCATCAAGGAGAGAGGCCTCAGAAGAAACGACCCTGCCAACACCGTGGTCTCGGATTTCTAGTAAATTCCTATTGTTGGAGCTGCACCGTGTGGCCCTGTTCGGGCAGCCCCGAGCCACTACTACAGGGGTTATACTGCAGCCCGGGCCCGGAGCGCTGCACCTGCCCAGTGCGGACGGGGACTCGCCCCAGGACGGGGGCCCGGCTTGTCCACCACAGAAGCCACAGGGGACAGAAGAAGCAGTGAGAGGGAAAGAGCCCTTCAAACTAAGGCCACTTGAATCAGGCTGAGAGTCTGTGCCCTTGATGTGTCTTCCACTCAAACCCACACGAGAAAAACCTCAGACCCATCACAGCCGACGGGTGTCTTGCAGAATCCTTGACCGGGGCTCCTGCAAACTGCCCAGGTGGCCGCCACCAAGGAGAGGCCGAGAGATGTCCCAGCTCAAGGACAGCTCGATCCAGTGCACTGTTCTGGATGTGATCCTTGGACACAAAAGGATGTGGGGTAAAAACCAAGGACATCGAAAGAAAGCATGGGCTCTGAACTACTAATAATCTATCAATACTGGTTCATTCACACAACAAACGTGCTCTAGGAATGTAGGACGTTCCCAACAGGGGAATCTGGCTGCAAGGAATGAGGGGATTCTGTACCATCCTCTCAATTTTTCTATAAATCTAAAACTGTTCTTAAAAAAATAAAGATATATCTATTTTTAAACATTTTTTTAAAGTCATCCCTAAGCCCAACGTGGGACTCGAACTCACAACCCGAGATCAAGAATCGCGTGGTCCACCGACTCAGCCAGTCTGGCGCCCCTTAAGGGAAAGATATTTTTTTAAAAGGGTGACTTAACAGACACAGTGGTTAAATGCAGGGTAAACTTTGCTTGGATCCCAATGCAAAGGAAGTAATTTTGTCGGGAGACCTTTCAAGTCCGTCGAAAAACTGGAAAATGGACTGGGGTTAGTCACTACAGAATATTGCCATGAGCCGTGTGTTTTGTGGTCATGTTTTTGTTGTTTGTTAAAGATAGACTAAGGGGCACCTGGGTGTCTCAGTCGTTGGGCGTCTGCCTTCGGCTCAGGTCATGGTCCCAGGGCCCCGGGATCGAGCCCCGCGTCGGGCTCCCTGCTCGGCGGGAAGCATGCTTCTCCCTCTCCCGCTCCCCCTGCTTGTGTTCCCTCTCTCGCTGTGTCTCTCTCTGTCAAATAAATAAATAAAAATCTTAAAAATAAATAAATAAATAAATAAATAAGATACAGACTAAAGTATTCTCAGGTTAACTAATATGTCTTGGATTGGCTTTAAGATATTATTGCAGGTCAAACGTCGTTTTTGGCGAGGGGATAAATGTAACAGGAATGGCAGAAGGTTGATAAACAGAAGCCATGGGTGTTGGGTGTGGGGTTCATTACAAGATTCTTTCTCCCTTTGTGCAGGTTGTACAATGTTCGGGGTGAAAAGTTAGAACAAGGGGGACTCAGGTGAACGGACTCAGGAGGCCCACAGCTGTCCCCGAGGGAGGAACAAAATTACTCAAGCCAGGATTTCATTATCCCTCTTCTTGCAGCAGAAAAGCCTGGACACCCACCTCCGGGCAGCGTCCTGCACCCCAGTCTCACCCCTGTCACCCTCTGGCTTATGAAAACTGACTCCAAGGAAAATCCGCAAACGTGTCTTGATGAGCAAGTCAGAGAAGGAGTGACGTTTCTGCGGTTTCGAGTTTGCCCGAGCCTGTGAAGGACACGCCAACTGCAAGGACCGCAGGAACGAAAAACACTAGGACATACACAGAGATCACAAATGAATCACCAAGGGGAAGGGCAACCACACAGGCCCCTTCAGTAGAATTCTTGCCGGATAGGTGTGTGTGCCCCTATGTAAACTGTGAGGGAACAAGCAGACAACACACGCTGCAGGACATTTCAAGAAACGACTGGTCTGGGGGCACCTGGCTGGCTCAGTCAGTGGAACTGCGACTCTTGATCTCGGGGTTGTGAGTTCAAGCCCCAGGTTGGGGGTAGAGATAACTTAAAAATAAAATCTCAAAAAAAAAAAAAAGAAAAGAAAAGAAAAGAGTGGTCTGTCAAGACCACAGTGAGATACCCTTTCGGCCTCACTCCGATGGCTATAATCAAAAAGACAATGACGAGTGTTTGCAAGAATGTAGAGAAATGGGAATCCTCACATGCTGCCGGTGGGAATCCAAAATGGTGCATCTGTACAGTGATCGCTTGAAATGTCAGTTACCACGTGCCCCAGCAATTCCACTCCTACTTACACACCCCAAATGTTGAAAACGTATGTTCATATGAAAACTTGTACATGGGGCCACCTGGGTGGCTCAGTCGGTTCAGCGTCTGCCTTTGGCTCGGATCGTGCCCCCAGGGTCCCGGGATCGAGTGCCACATCGGGCTCCCCGCTTCTCCCTGTCCCTCTACCTGTTGCTCCCCCTGTCTGTGCATTCTCGCTCTCTCTCAAAAAAAAAAAAAACAAAACCAAAAAACTCGTACATGAATGTTCACAGTAGCATTATTCATAGTAGCCAAAAAGTGGAAACAACCCAATATCCATCAACTGATGAATAAATAAAAACTTGTAAGAAGAGATGAGGTTCTGATGCAGGTCACACCGTGGATGAATCTTGAAGCAGCCAGATACTCCGTGTGATTCCCTTTGTATGAAACGTCCAGAATAGGCAAGTCTACGGAGCCAGAATGCAGATTTGGGGTGTCTAGGGATGCGGGAAGAGGAATGATGGCTAATGGGTACAGGGTCTCTTTCTGGGGTGAAGAGGATATTCTGAAATCGATTGTGGTGACGGCCATACAGTTCTCTGAATGTACTCAAAACCGCTGGGCTCTCCATGACCCAAGTGTATGGTACCTGAATTAGCGCTCCCTAGAGCTGTTACCAAAACAAGGGGGAAGAAAAGGCAATTGGTCTGCGTTGTTCAAAAATGTCAATGTCAGAAAAGCTCTCCACACCCCCCCTCCCAAGAAAGTGAGGGAATTTTGACAAACTCAAGGACACTAAGGAGACGTGAAACCTAAATGCAGTGAGCAATGCCTGATTACGCATTAGATTTTTTTGGAAAGCTGTAAAGGAAATGTAAATATAGACTATATGATGAGTTCTTATTGTACTAAATGCAAGGTTTTTTCTGGCGGCGTGGACAACGGTATCGTGGTTCTGTAGGGAGAAAGTGTCATGACACCTGCAACTCACTTTCAAATGTTTCTGTGAAGAAAAAAACATGCCTGTGCATGTGCACACGTGAGCCCGTATGCACGTGTGTGCTTGTGCGTGTGTGTGCGGTGTGTGCAAAGAAAAAGAGAAAAACAAGTTTGCGGGAAATGTGACCCAACGGGGGCCAGGGGAGGAGTTTCTAGCTGTTCTTTCAACTGCTCTGTACTTCAAAATTTTTCAAAATAACAAGTTAGAGGAAACATTTTGATTGTGGTGATGTTTTCACAGATACATCAAAATGTATCAACTTGTCCACTTTTGGACACTTTCACCCTACTTTAAATAGGTAGTCTCTTGAAGTGTAATGTCAGTTACACTACTCTGTAAGGCTTTTCGATGGGGTGGGGTGGGAAAAAAAGACTGGGAAGTGTCAGAGTTATTTTGCTCAGAATACTTTCTTGCAAACAGCTAACAATGCAAGCCTCTCAAAAAACAAAAACACAAGACGGACAGCTCAATAGAAAAATGGCAAAGAAAACAAAGGCAGTTTCCAGAAAAGAAAACGCCAATGGATTCTGAATAAGTGAAAAGACCATCTATCTCAAAGATAGTAAAACCAAAAATTTAATGACACACTTCATTGGAGAAGGTTGGAAGCCAGCCTTCACGTGTCTGGGTGGAGTGAAAACGCGTCATTCTTTGGAAAACAATCCAGCAGTCTCTCTTGGTATTAAAAGTATATATGGGGCGCCTGGTGGCTCAGTCGGTTAAGAGTCTGCCTTCAGCTCAGGTCATGATCTTGGAGTTCTGGGATCGAGTCCCGTGTCGGGCTCCCTGCTCAGTTGGGAGTCTGCTTCTCCCTTTCCCCCTGCTCGTGCTCTCTTTCTCTCTCTCTCAAATAAATACACAAAATCTTTTTTTTCTTAAGTGTATATGGAATTAGAACTGGGTGTAAAGACAAAACTAATTTATGTTGTCAAAGTCAGGAGAATGGTTGCCTTGGGTTGGGGGGGTAGAGGGCCTGGGACAATCCATTTCTAGATCCACGTGCCGGTGACACGGGTGCATTCAGGGTATAATGATTCACTATGCTTTATACTTCTCATGCAGAAAAGTACACCAACTAGAACTCAATTTAAAAATTTCTAAATGCACAGACCCTTTGACTCAGCAATCCCATTTCTAACAGTCTGCAGATGAACTTGTCTATGTGCACACACAACACTCTGCATATGGAGACCTTTATTGCCGCCAGGTTTGGAGGGGCAAAAGATGTGAAGCTAACAAATCATCGACTATTAGGGGGTGGGTTAAGTTACGGTACATCCTGAATGATAGTTTGCTTTTTGCAGCCCTCCAAAAAGAAGGAATCAAAGCTTTATGTACCAATAGGACCTGGTCTCCAAAACTCATTAATTAAAAAAGAAGAGGAAGAAGGAGGAGGAGGGGGAGGGGGGAGGAGGGGGAGGGGGAGGGGGGAGGGGGAGGAGGGGGAGGAAGGGGAGGAGGGAGGGGAAGAAGAAGAGTGGAAGAGCATGCATAATGAAACACAAACAGAAAACCCATGAAGAGGCAGGATCTGTCTGTATGCTCAGAATATCTGGCTGCTCTGGGAAGGAGAACGGATGGGGTCAGAGGTAGCAAGCAGATCTCTTTTTCTTTCTTTTTTTTTTTTTAAAGATTTATTTATCCATCTGAGAGAACAAGAACGAGAGAGAGAGAGAGAGAGAGAGAGAGAGCACACGAGAGGGAAGAGGGTCAGAGGGAGAAGCAGACTCCCTGCCGAGCAGGGAGCCCGATGCGGGGCTCGATCCCGGGACTCCAGGATCATGACCTGAGCCGAAGGCAGTCGCTTCACCAACTGAGCCACCCAGGCGCCCCAGATTTCTTTTTCTTAACTTTTGAACTATTTGAAATAGCATTCCATGCAACTGTGGCCTTATTAAAAAAAAAAACAAAAACAAAAACAGAAAACAAAACTTTAAACTTAAAAAAAAAAAAAAACTAACTAAAAAGCAAAGGGGTAAGAAAAAAACACCAGCTCTCAGCTTAGCATTCAGACGTTCCCACCATGTGAGTCCAGCTATAATTTTTCTCTGTGCTCCCCAAGATCTACACCCCAGTGCAGCCAACCTGTGAACCGTGCCCCAACCTTGCCCCAGCCCTTTCCTTCCCTGCCAACCCATCTTCCCAGACCCAACTCATGGCCCCTTCCTCCACCCCCTGCCCAATGCCTCCAGGCAGGGCACTCCACCCCTTTCTCCTGGCTCCCCACAAGGCCTTTCTTGCATCACTGTTGAGCCTGTTTTGTTAAACCCTAGGTCCTGCCTGACATGTTTGTCTCCCTCTGTTCCTTGCTCTGTCACAGCCCTACAACTGGCCCTCCCTGGCCCTCATACACCAAACCCATTCCCATCGCAGGACCTTTGCTCATGCTGTTCCCTTTGCCTGGCATGCTGTGTCCCTCCACCTCCTTCTCATTCAGCTCACTCTATTCCACGTATTTCCAATTCTGCAGAGGTTACAAGTGTAGGCACGCCCAGCCCTCTCCCTCTGATTAGCTAGACCGGGGGCAAGAGATTCAACCTTTCCATGCCTTGCTGTCCTCATCTGTAAAACAGGGAAGGTCATCACAGAGCCTCTCTCTTAGAACAGTACAGACACACACTAAACTTAAAGATTCTTCTTCATTATGATTACATCATCTTCTCTTATTTCTGTAATGGCACTTATTACTCGGAAATAATCTTGTTTTATGTGTCTGACTTATCTATCGCCCGTCCTGTGAAAGGTCCACAGGAGGGGCCATTTTGTCTGGCTTGTGCTCATATAATAGGCGCTTAAGAAATTTTTTTAAGTTGTTGTAAAATACACACAGCATAAAATTAACCATTTTAAAGTGTACAGTTCAGTGGCATTTAGTACGTTCACACTGTTGTGCGATCTCTACCTAGTTCCAAAACATTTTCATTGCCCCCAAAAGAAACCCCTTATCAATTCAGCAGTCACTCCCTATCCCCCCCCTCCCCTTAGCAACCATTTTACCTAATTTCAGGCTCTACGGATTTGCTTGTTCTGGATATTTCATACAAATGGAACCATACAACATGTGGCCTTTGGTGTCTGGCTTCTTTCATTTGTTTTTCACGTTTCATCCAAGTGCTTTCTTTATTCCTTTTTATGGCTGGATAATATTCCCTGCTTGCACAGGCCACAGCTTATCCGTTATCAACTGATAAATATTTGGGTTGTTTCCACTTTTTGGCTAATATGCAAAGCACTATGAACACTCATGTACAAGTTGCTTAATAGTTTTTAAAAAATAAATGAGTTGATCACTCTCCTACCAGATGAACCTGTTTCTTATATAATAAATATCTTCTACCATGTACTAAATGCTTATTCAGTACCTGGTATTGTACAATGTGGCTCATTGCATTCAACCTCTAGTTCATCTCCCCTGTGCAAATGAGACAGAGAGGTCAAACAACTGGCCCGCGGTCACAGACCTAGGGATTCCGACCCATGTCTGCTGGACAGCAAGGCCCATGCTCCAAACCAGAACATCACGGGTTTATTCTAGTCGTGGCCCAGATTAGAATACGGGGTGTGTCTTTAAACACCCTCAAACTTCACAACCCACCAAGCCGGTCTGGCTCCAATTAGTAACCCCAGGCATGCTGAAAACTACAGTTGCCAGCAGACCCAGTTTTTGTTTAATTAAGAGTAACAAAACAGCCTCCCCCAAGCCTGGCCAGTCTAGGCTACACGCAGCAGGAAATGTCAGGTCAGCCTCATTCTAGATGCTGGATTGATGGGGGGAACCAGAAAGGATCATGAGGCAAGAAGACCTGGGAAGGTACCACTGTGGACTCCAGGCCCACTCTGCCTGGGTTCAATTCCTGGCTCTGGCACTCAGTTTGGCTTGAAGCCACGCACATCACCACTCTGTGCCTCAGTTTCCCTACCTATAACATGAACACATTAACAGTACCTACTCATAGGGTTGTTCTAAGAACTGAGTTACCTTATCTATAAAAGCACTCAGCACATTTCAAGCAAATAACAGTTTATCATCCCTATTGAAGGCACAAACCCTGGTTTACCCCAGGAAGAATTCTGAACTTGAGATTCCCAGGTTCTTTGCCGGAATAGAGCTGTCTTATTGTATCAATAACCCAGAGCTTAGGCCCTTAAGTATCATTCTGTATTTCATGCCCATAGAACTTAGATTCTCACCTAGGACCATCTGCTGAAACATGAGTTGCCTGCCCTTATACCTGCACAAGTCAGACTTTCAAAATTTTTGCTCCAAAACAAAAGATTTTTGCCTTCAAATCATTCAAGAACAATGGCACCTTGCTCACACCCTTTATGCCCAGGCAGACAGGATGAGAATCTTTTTGCACCCAGGTGCTGGGTCATGCCCACCTACAAAGTGATCTTCTCCCCACAGAGCCCACAACCTCCACAAGTGTCTGCACACCCATAGGAGAGGGCAGTCAGAAGTCAGTTTTCCTACTAAATTAATCTTTTTATTTCACCCAATAAGAATATCCAGCTAATCTGATTTGGGTTTTAATTTTTTTTCCCACCTCCATCTCAAGCACCAGAAAACTTTTTTTTTTTCCCACCCTGGAAGTCCTTCCAACAGGGCTAAAAGCAATGTGGATTTGCACCTTGGCCAGGGTGTAGGTGATACTGATTCAGCCATTATTCTGGGCCAGGAAGGCACCAACGATTCATAATTACCACCTCATAATGAAGGGGATATTATGATTAACCCCTTTTAAAGAATAAAGAAACTGAGGCTCAAAGAAACGAAGCCACTTGTGCAAAGCCAGCCGGCTTGTAAGCTGTAGAGCGAGAACTTGAGTTCCCAAACCCCAGGGCTAGCTTAGAGCAATGATTTTAACAGGAGGAACAGCAAGCGCTGCGCTCAGGGAACCACATTACCACATGCAACTGTCCCTCATTCACTTCCCCTTTCTCAGGGGACTTGGCCCCAAATGAAGCCCGTCCCACCAGGCTCCAGAGGGCAGACAGGGTGTGGGGAGAAGTTCCCGCGCTCCTCCTGGACGCTCAACATACAGGGGTCTGCAGATTGATAAAAGCTCCAAAATAAAAACGCTCCAAATCAAGGGGCGGCACACAGTAGGAACTCAGGAGACTTACTGGGCCAGGTTGCCAAAGCAACAGAGCAGACCGCACTACTCCCCTTTCTTTTCTTGTAAAGTTAAAAAAAAGGGGGGGCTAAATATCCTCAAAGCAGAAGGAGGAGGGCCTAAGGTGCTCAGGGTAAGTGGGTCGGTGCGAGGCTAGCAGAGATGTGGGGTTGCTGGGGAGCGGGCAGGGCGCCCCCTGGGCAGCCCGCGCGGCGCCTGGCTCATAGTAGGTGCTCCTTCAAACGCGCTGAATGAATGAATGAGAGGCGCGGCCGGCGTCAGCGCAGCCCAGGGGCCGCCCTGCCCGCGCCGCGCTAGCGGGCAAGGTCCAAGGAGAAGTGCCGGGCGCTGAGCCCAGGGCGCCCGAGGCCCTGCGCCCCCGCCGTGCGCGGGCACCCGCCGCCGGTCCCGACCACGGCCTGGCGCGGGCGCGGGGGCGGGGGCCCGCAGGCGGCAGGCCGCGGGGCGCAGGCCGGCCTCCCCTCTCCCCTCTCCCCGCCGCCCGGCAGCCCCGGAGGCCGCGCACGGCCCAGGCCGGACCCGGGCGCCAGGTGCGCGGCGGCCGGGGCAAGGTGACCGCAGGCTCGAGCCCGGCGCCCACCTTCTGAGCGGCGCGCACGTTGTCCTCGCCGAACAGGCTGCTGACGCTCTGCGAGAAGGTGTTGACCGTGCGGCGGTAGCTGTTCTTCTCGGTGCCGCCGCGGCCCCGCGCCCCCTGCGCGCCCGGGGCCAGCAGCCCGAGGAGCAGCAGGAGCAGCAGGAGCCCAGCCCGGGCCCGGGGCCCGCCCGAGGCGCGCGCGCCCATCCTGGGGCCGGCGGGATGCGGGGTCGGGAGCGGGGCCGAGGGCCGCACCGGGGACGCCGCGGTTCCGGCGGGGACCGCGTTGGCGCGCTCGGGGGGCCGCGCGCCGCGCCTCTGTCAGCCGCCACCGCCGCTGTCGCAGCGCCACCTGCCCCGCCCCGCGCGCAAAGCCGCGACGGCCCTGCCCACGCCTCGCCCCGCCCCCGGACGCGGGGTCCCGGCCAACGACCCCGCCAACGTCCCCGCCAACGTCCCTACGAGGGGCCGCGGAGGCCGGAGGCTGCTTTTTCTCCCCGCCCCCACTGAATGTGTGTGTGGGAGGTTAACCTTTAGCAAGTATATACTAATTTTTTATTTTTAACTTTTCGGTAAAAAGCAGCCCGCGCCCGTAAAACTTGAAACGGCCTCAGCAAGGATAATGACCTTAATTGATTGGAGACCCAGATACAAACATGTCACGGAGTTTATAACGATTCCCCAAACCTTGGCCACCGTTGGCGATGGCAAGGGCCCCAGCTCATCCACTCCTCCGTTCTGAAATTTTGAAATAAAGGGGAAGCAGCGAGCATCCCTCCTGCCCTTCCTGAACGAACTGTAATTCAGCATCACGGAATAGGTGAGGAGGGAAAGTTTTCTGAAGATGAAGTCCAGCTGGTTAAAAAAGGAGGGCGCGAGAGAGTTAGAGAATCACGTTGCACCCCGTTCGTGAAATGATGGATGCAGGAGCCAGGCAGCAAGAGACTGAAACCAAAAAGGTGACTTGAAAATGGAGAGGCCTCGCTGTCCTGACCGGGACGCGCCCTACCCTAGTAGCAGGAAGTACCTGCGCCACCTACGATGGATTCTTGCCAAAACACTTTGAACCCTCAGCCGATCTAGCCTCTATATCTAACCCAACAGTTTACAGGAAATAGGGGGGCATGGAGGAGAAAATGAGGAGAAGCCTCCGGTCAAATCCAGCATACGGAGCCTTCTACAGGGCAGAAGACCCAGTTTCTTCAATAAGTAAATGGTATAAAAAGTGAAGGAGGATGATTGATTTTAAAGGACTGAAGAGCCATCATTAACCAAATGCAACACAAGGGCCTAAAGCAAACCGTGACCAACCAGACATTTTTTTTTGAGACGGCCAGGGAAATAAAACTTAACCTTTGCCAATCCAAAGAGTGAAAAATTGTATCTTATTTTTGAACTTACACTTTCTCTGGATTCCTGGTGAAGTTTTCATATATTTATTGACCACATATTCTAAGGTTTGTTTGTTTTTTTTTTTAAAGATTTTATTTATTTGACAGAGAGGGAGCACTAGAGGGAGTGTGAGAGGGGGAAGCAGGCTCCCCGCTGAGCAGGGAGCCCAATGTCGGACTTGATCCCAGGACTCAGGGACCATGACCTGAGCTGAAGGCAGATGCCTAACCAACTGAGCCACCCATAAGTTCTTATTTTTTAAGAAAACTTTTTTACTGAAGTATAGCATACAAACAGAAAAATACCCAAATCGTAAGGTGCTTTTGTATGAGTTTAAACAAACAACACATGAGGTAACCAGCACCCAGACCAGTTTACCAGCCTCTGGGGAAAGCTCCCTTTGTCCTCTCCCACTCACTATTTCCCCTCCAAAATGTGGGGAATTTATTTTGCCTGTTTTTGAACATGATGTACATGAGATCACACAGTATGCTCTTTTGTGATTGGTTTCTTTTTTCAACATATTTACGAGAGGTCTTTTTCATTATATTTTCTGGAGATAATCCTTTGGTATATAATATTTTAGGAGAAAATATAGGATAATGTACTATTACCTACTTAAGTTTAAAATGGGCACACTTTTTATTTATTTAAATAAAGATATTTAAGGGGAAAACTGCAGACCACAATCATTCTAAGCTATAAAACCCAAGGAACCAGAGGTTTGATATGCTAATTATGTTTTCCCCCACAAAATCCATTTAATATATATCTTTATAAACATGTTCATACTACCATCAAAAAAAAAAAAAAAAAAAAACATGTTCATACCTTCACTACCGAAGTCCTCTCATGCCCCACCTGTGTGTGTGTGGAGATTTGTTTTTGCTTTTGTTTTTTGGGGGCAGGAGGGAAGCTAATGCAGTCACATTCTTCGTTCCTTCCTATATTCAATAACTACTTATTATCTGCTCTGCAGCCAGGTCTCGTTTTAGGTTCTAAAACTCTAAAATCCTAATGCCTTCACCTTTTTTTTTTGTAATATATTTTAAATGTCTGCCCTTTACAGATTAATGCTTTTAACAGAAAAAAATGCTGCCGATATAACTGTTCTGTATGCAAGATAATTACAGGATCCAGAAAATACATTATTTCCGTGTGCGCTACAGACAATGTGATAGGGTAATGAGAGTTTAAAGCCGCCTAATAGATGCTTTCTGCTCTTAGTGCTTCTGTCCCTGTAATGGAAACATTTGTGCCTTTTTACTACACAACTAATTACGTCTCTTATAGGAATATCAAAAAGTGCAAATGAACAAAAGACAAGAGGGAAGACGTTTGCAATGGGGGCGGGGTTACATTTCAAAAGGTGACAAAACAGTCCCACTCCCAAGTAACTAAATTAGTATTAGCAGATGACTCAGATTTTGAGACTCAGCCACACCACGTGCGAACCGCTCAGAGCTGAAACTCAGGCCTCCCCGGCGACCTCAGGCTTCGCTCCCGCCTCTAAATTGGCCCCGCCCCCAAGCCCGCTCGCCAGGCCCCGGTTCTTCGCAGCTCTCGCGAGAACGCATCCCGGAAGTTTCGGGGCCTGAGCCGGGGGTCTGAGAGCCCACGTGGGCTGGGCTTCGGGGTGCGCTGCCGACTCGGCCCCGCCGGAACCGGGGCAGTACTGGGCGTCATGGGGAAGCTGCGCCGGCGCTACAACGTCAAGGGGCGCCTGCAGGCGACCCCCGGCGCCTCGAAGGGCGCCCCGGAGCCGCCCCCCGTGCGGCTGGAACTAGAGGGTAAGGCGTCCGGGCCGGACACTGGGCCCGGGCTGGCCTGCGCCCTGCCTCCGCGACTCTGGGGCGGGGGGCCCAGGAGGCACCTCCTCTCCTCAGATGATCCAAAGAGCAGGACACCGTGACGGTCTAGTTTTAGCGGTGATTTTGGGGCAATCCCAAGGCTTTCTCGCCTGTGGAGTCCGGCACTAGTTTTTTTTAAGTTTTATTTAAGTTCTCTCCACGCCCAACGTGGGGCTCGAACTCTGAGATCAAGAGTCCCCCGCTCTTCCGACTGAGCCAGCCGGCCGCCCCCAGCCCTAGTTTAGTAGCACGGGGATTGTGGACAAGACAGTAAAGTAACCCCATCTACATCTCTGGCTTCTATTATAATCTTCTTGCCAGCGACCCCTGAATATGTTTTTTAGCCCAGACATTTCTGCTCAGCTCCAGGGTGCTTGACACTTCTGCTCGGACTCCCCCTCGTTAGTAGGAGCGCCCACTGTGTGCCAGGGTTTGTTGTAGGAGACGGAACAGGGGTTTGCTTTGTTTTGTTTTTAATCTCTGCCCTGCTGAGCTTAGATGCTTGTGGGAGGAGACAGCCAGCCTCTCCTAACTTCGTGACACGAGGACGGACAAAGCCAGAGGCTAGTGGAGTCAGATGCTGCCCACAGGGAGCACAGTTTTGACCTCAGGCGTCCGCCGAAAGCGGGACCACATTCTGAGGGGAGCGCTGTTGCAGCATGTACCCTCCCTACTGGCGCCCCGCCCCCTCTCCCCTGACCACTAGGACGGAGGTGCCCTGGCTCACCGAGGAGTCTGACACGTGGCGGGTGCTGGGCAGACAAGTTGAGAGAACAGTGACGGGCCTGCACCCCCATTCCTTTGTGGGCATTCAGGGGGTCTCACACATGGGGCAGGGGTGCCCATGAGAGGTGGCACGGAGCCACCCCAGAGAACATGGCATTAATGTGGACTCTGGTCCCTGGGCTGGGGGTTCAGGCAAGTGTGTCTTTTCAGATAAAGACACGTTGAAAGGAGTAGATGCAAGTAATGCACTCGTTTTGCCGGGAAAGAAGAAAAAGAAGCCTAAAGCCCCTCCCCCGTCGAAGAAGGAGAAGAAGCCTCTGACCAGGAAAGAGCGGAAAATGCTGCAGAAAATCTTAGAACAGAAGGAGAAAAAGAGCCAGGTAGGCCTGTTCTGACAGGGTGTGCACACAGCTCCCCACATTGGGGAGAGACGGGGTATGTGTCCCCCAACTTGATCTCTGCCGCATGACTGGCCAAACTTTCTGGAATGAGGGGCATGCTTTGGGTCTGCATAATCCCATATAGTAGTTACTAGTCACGTGTGGCTAGCATGGTTGAGGAATTGAATTTTTTATGTGATTTATTTTTAATTCGAATGGCTTCTTGTGGCTAGCAGCCCCCATACCTGACTCAGCTCCAGAGCCTTCAGACCCTCCAGGCGCTCTGTCAGTCTGGATGAACCCAGGTTTGTTGAGGCCAGATGTTCGTTAACTGGGGAGTCAGCCCATCAGCATGCTCATCTCTTCTTTATTTGTCCTAATCCTCTTGTGTCCCTTATTTTTTAACTTTATTCTGGAGAATTTCAACCTTTCTCCCTTCATACTTTTTTAAGGAATACATTTTACAATGAGAAATTCCAGCATCTACAGAAATGGAGAACCTAACGCACTGAGCTCACTTGTACCTGTCACCAGTGTCAGCAGCTGTCAACCCACGGTCCCCCGGTCGTCTCCACAGCTGACCACTTTCCCACCTCCTGGGTCAAAGCCCGGGTAGCATAAATCTGTATTTGGGTCCCGGGGTTGCTGAAAGAGAGGACCACAAACTGGGTGGCTCACAACAACAGGGATGTATTCTGTTGTAGTTCTGGAGGCCAAGGGTCTGAAATCAAGGTGTTGGGCAGGGCCCTGCTCCCTGTGAAGGCTCTCGGGGAGCAGCCTTCCTACCATCCAGCTTGGGGTGGCCCCAGGCATTCTTGGCCTCTGGCCACGTCCCTCCAGTCTTGGCCCCTGTCTTCACATGGCTGTCCCCTCTCTGTGTGTTTTAGAAGGACACTTGTCTTGGGATTTAGGACCCACCTGAATAATGCAGGATCTCACCTCGAGATCTTTGACTTAATTACATCTGAAGAGACCCTTTTTCCAAGGAAGATCACATTCTGGGACATGGCGTATCTTGGGGGGGCACTATTCAACCCCGTATGCATAATATTTTATCCATATATATTTACAATTGTATCTCTAAAATAAGGACCATTTAGTACACCTAAATTTTTTAAAAATATCAAATATCCAGTGAAGGTCAAGTTTCCAGTTGTTTCATAAATGCTCCCCTACCCCACCTCTTTTGTTTTTCCCCCCTTGTCATTTATTTGCTGAAGTTAATCAGGTTGGTTGTCTGTAGAGTTTCCCGCAGTCTGCATTTTTAAAACTTCATGTCTGTGGTAAAGTTAAACACATTCCTTTGCCCTTCCAAATTTCCTGGGAATGGTATTTGGCTCTGGGGCAGCAATGCACAACCAGGACAGTTTTGCCCCAGAGGATCTCTGGTGGTGTCTGGAGACACCCAGTGGAGGCATGAGACACTACCACACGGCCTACAGCGCACAGAACAGCCGAATGCTCTCTGGCCCGCCGTACCTACAGCACAGACACTGAGGAACCCCCACCTGGAGACTTCATGGGATTCCCACTTGCCTTTCTGTCGAGGCCACCACCCAGGGTCCCCTGTTCGCAGCCCTGACACTCAGGCCCTAGAGCCCTTGGCACAGGGAGGCTCATTTTGCCGCAAGGGTGTCCTTTTAAAATCCTATGCTATATTTTTTTTCCACCGTTCTGTACCTGGTTTTTCCTTTTATTGATTGCAAAATACATAGACATATAAAAGTACGTAAACATAATTTCAAGAGTAATAAAACTCCTGACCCGCTCACCATGGGAAGGAGGCCACCTGTCCCTGCCCCCACGTGCTCTTGAAGGCAGCGTGGGGACCCCTCGCCGGCACACCAGAGCCTCTCCTCCCTGTGAGACAGCTGGGGAGCGCCGCATCACACACACGGGCCCTCCTTTATTGGGTCTCCCTCGGATGGGCATCTGGATGGTGGATAATCCCTCCTGACACGCAGTGATGCAGAGATGGCCTGGTTCATGCGGCGCCAGACTCTGTCTGGGGCTAGAAAGCCACCCCGGCTCTCGGGGAGGCGAGACTGCCGTGCAGCACTTGTAACATGACCTTTGGGTTAAAAAGACTAGTTGTTAGCAAGGCCAAAACCTGATGTAGAGTCTCGCTTCCTTTCTGACGAGAGGGTCGTCCTGCCAGATGATTGACACACTCGTTTCCTTCCCCAGCGAGTAGAGATGCTGCAGAAATTGAGCCAAGTCCAGGTTTCGGAAGCCGAGCTGAGCCTGTTCTACACCACGTCCAAGCTGGGCACGGGGGACCGCATGTACCACAGCAGAGAGTGAGTGCGCCAGGCCATCCTGCCAGCGCCCTGGGGGCGAGCAGACATGTGCAGTGGCAGCGGGTGGAGGCCCCGACACTGCCAGAACCCTGGTGACACACAGGCTGCAGAGTTTCTCGGTCCAGCCACGTGGGGGTTCCTGTGACGCAGAGTCCTGCAGGACAGGTTTCCAGCTCTGGCACACACGAGGAGGCTAGCATTTGCTTTTAAGGCGGTCAGGGGTTAGGTTTGGCCTATCAGCAAGTTTTGTCGGGTTAACATCCTGTCATGAAGGCATTCAGGTCTTCCGCCAGCGTGTTTGTCCAGGTTCCCGGGGCGGCCGTAACAAAACTCTGCAAACCCGGTGCCTTAAAACAAGGGAAATGTATTCTCTCGTGGTGTTGAAGGCCAGAACCCCGGCCGTCAGGGTTGGGCCCTTCTGGAAGCTGGAGAATTTCTTCCTTGCCTCTCTCCCAGCTTCTGGTGGTCTCCAGCAGTCCTGGGCGTCCCGTCCTTGCCAAGCTGACACTGAGGTTGGCTTGTCTCCCGGCACGTCTCCATGTCTTCCTCGGTCTTCTCCTGTCTCTGTCTGTCTCTCTTTTCTCTCCTTGTGAGGACACCAGGCATTGGGTTTAGGGCCCACCCTGATCCAGGATGCCCTCATTTTACCTTACTTACATCTGCAAAGACCCTTTTTCCAAAAGGGTAATATTCTGAGTTTCTGGACATGAATTCTGGGGAGGCACTGTTCAACCCAGTACAACCACATTAAAATCCAGGTTCCCACCTGGTCTTGAGCCACACTAGCTGGCCTTCCTGTAGGGCAGCTGAGCCTTAGACGGAGCCCACGCGCCCCTCCTACCCTAGACCCGCCCCACACACTGCTGTCTTACTCTTAACCTTCTCCCTTAAGCATTGTGCATTTATGGCTGCTGTGGGTGCAAACTAGGTCCCAAGTTCTCCTCCAGGTCCTGGGGGTAGAGGGGTGCACAAGAGTAAAATAATAAGTAAGCTTCCCTTAAGAAGCTTACATTCTAATGGTGGGGAGATGGACAATAATCAAATGAATATGTCTATATCTAGTGCTGAGAGGCCCTAGGCAGAAAATAAAGCAGGGAAAGAGGGTGGAGGGAAATGGGAGAGTCTCCCTGTTGGGTGACATTTGGGTCAAGTGAGGGAGAATGTATGTGCAGAGAGCAGGAATAGCAAGTGCAAAGGCCCTGAGGTGGGAAAGGGTGTGGCCTTTGGATCCTGACTTCTGTGGGATAGATAGCAACACAGAGCTGCGTCAGGTCCATTGTAGGACTTTTGTGCCTGACTTTTGGCTGTTCCAGCAGGAAGTCTGACAGGATCGAAGCCCAGGGGCAGGAGAAGATCAGCAGCCTCAGCGGGGCCCACCGGAAGCACTATCACCAGGAAGAGGAGGAATCGGAGTCCTCGGTGGAGTCTGAACCCGATGAGGCCCCTGCCGCTGAGCTGGTGGATACTGGTGCAGAGAATGGGAGCCCAGGGCCCAGTAGCCAGCCCCGTGTGGCCGGGACTACCTCGGCACCTCCCGCAGCGGCCTCCACCCCGGCCAGGGCCCCAGCAAAGCCTGCCGTCTTCATTCCTGTGAACCGCACCCCTGAAATGCAGGTTTGCTGCTCTGGTGTTGGTGATCGGCGCTTAGGCTAGCACAGTGGGGGTCTGAGGATGTGGAAGGGGGGGCATGCCTGATTCGAGCAGGTCACATCACCTCCTGTACCCCAGCGGCCTTGCCTGGAATGGGAACAGCTGTTCCTACCTGGTAGGGTTGTCGTGGAGACGAGACGCAGGAGTATGTGCACATGTGTCTACAGCAGACCCGGCACAGGGCCAGGGCTGTTGAGGTGGGTGTCAGCTGCTTCTGTCGTCACCTGCTCACCATCACCCTCGGCCCCTGACCACGGGTCCTGGCCCAGGGGGCCACTCGGCCAGACAAGAGCCAACAGCTGTGGAGTCCGTTGACCTGAAGTGGACAGCTGGTTCCACCACTTTCTAGCCTATTCCTGGGCTTTCTTCATCTGCAGAACGCGGGGCACAGGGGGCCCCCACCTCCATGCCCAAGTGTGTGCTGTGGGCCAGGCCCCGGGAGTGCGACCATCTGTAGCCTCCGCTGTCAGCCCACCAGAGGATGCGGACATGGACCCCTCACTGTTGTGAACAGGGATGAGCCACGTCGGAAAGGACTGGGGGCCGTGAAGGGGGAGAACAGGAGGGCCTGGGAAGCCATCTAGGGCCAGCACTCAGAGCCCAGCAGGAGCCAAGGAGAGGGTCTATCCCACACTTAGAACCACGGAGCTGAGTCCCTGAGGCAGGCGGCCTCCTGGGTCCAAGAGGGGCTGTTTCAGACCTCAGATTGTATTGTGGATATCCGTGGGACGTGACCGGCTCCTTTTTTTTTTTTTTTTTAATGGGGAAAAAAAAAACCAAAACGAAGATATCAGTGCAGTGTTCTACGTAAGAATAAATACTATTTATTGAAACTGGTTTCAGTCATAGGTAAATTTATGTGCTTACGTGTAGTTAGGGCAAGCTGACTGACTTTTTTTGAGAGAGTATTTATAAGCAGGGGTGGGAGAGAATCTTTTGATTTTATTTATTTATTTAGAGAGAGCACAAGTGGGGGGAGGAGCAGAGGGAGAGTCCCACGCAGACTCCCCACCGAGTGCAGAGCCCCACGTGCAGGGCTCGATCCCAGGACCCTGAGATCATGACCGGAGCCGAAACCAAGAGTCAGACGCTTAACCGACTGAGCCACCCAGGCGCCCCTAGATTTCCCTCTAGGTGAAATCAGAGCGCAGTGCCATCTGATGGCTGGTGGTGGTGTGGGGTTTTGCCTCACACCATCATTCAGGGATCCGGGCTCCACCATCAAGTGTCCCTGCTGCCCGTCCCGGCTTTGTCCCCTCTCTCTGCTTGTTCCACATACATGTTCCCAAGCCATTTATTAGGTTTACCTGGTTTTATCAGGGACATGTCATTTTTTTCCCTGCATTTTGCTTTTTTGTTAGTTTTATGTTTCTGAGATTGATTGATCCACGTTGATGCATGTAGCTGAAGTTCATTTGTTTGGGGGTCCCCCCCCCCGCTGTGTAATATTCCACTATGTGAATAGAGCACAGTTCAAGTATTCTTCTCTCGCAAGTATTCCTTATACGTGCAACATTTTCCCTTGGGCAGTGTTTGCAAACTGAGAGTCACGGCTATCACTGGTCATGAGATGACCAGCACTTTTTGTTTTTGAAGCAAATAGAATAGAAATAGAGTAGAATTTTTTTTTTTTAATTAGCATGTGAGCATTCTTCACATAGTGAAGGTAAGCAGTGGTTCTTAAAACTTTTTCAGTATATGATACAGTTGACCTTGAACAAAACGGGTTTAGGGGCACTCCCCACGCAGGCAGAAACCCACATTCAACTTTGACTTCCCCAGAAACTTAACTGCAAATAGCCCCGTTGACCAGAAACCTTATCAGAAGCATGAAACGGTCGATTGATAGTGTTTTGTGCGTTACATGTATCGTATAATGTATTTTTACAATAAAGTAAGCTAGAGAAAAGATGGTATTAAGGAAGTCATAGGAAGAGAAAACACATCTATCGTTCTGGACTTTTTTTTTTTTTAAGTAAACTGTATGCCCCACGTGGGCTCGAACTCATGACCCTGAGATCAAGCATCGGATGCTCTCCTGACAGCCAGCCAGGCGCCCCTAGTCCTGTACTTTATTTATAGGGAAAATACCTGTGCATAAGGAAGCCGACCCGCGCAGTTCAAACCCAATGCATGTGCGTGTCTGTGCACATGTACATAGTGAGTCACCACAAAATGTGTTCTGTGTGTGGGTTGTAGGAAAAGGTTTGAAAGTCACTGCTCTGGGGGCCCCTGGGTGGCTCGGTAGGTTAAGCGTCTTGACTCTTGATTTCGGCTCAGGTCATGGAATCAGGCTCCACACTCAGCAGGGAGTCTCCTTGTCCCTTTCGCTCTGTTCCCCCTCCTTAACGCAGGCGCTCGCTCACGTGCTCTCTCTCTCTCTCAAATTTTAAAGAAAGAAAGTCACTGCTCTGGAACACGTGTCTAGGGGAGGAATTGCCAGGTCGCGCATCCTTGACTTGGATAAAATTAGCGCCAGGTTATTTACCGGAGTGATCATATATCAATGACCCCACGCTGCTCCCTGCAACAGCCGAGACCGTTGTGTCTCAGGGGCCTCCTCTGCACCGGCCAAGCCGCCCCCACCAACGTCTGCTCGGACACTGAAGTCCCCCACCCATATCTCTGTGTCCTGTGGGCTGTGGCCCTCTGTCCCACTCCCCAGCGGTCAGGGGCTCACCTGTTCCCCTGTGGCAGGGCGTCATTGACTTGCTAGGAAGGCTCACAGCATCTGTGTGCCCACAGGCACCTTTCCAGAAACTGCGTCACCCTTCGTGGTCCTGTTGATGCCGTCTGCCATTCTGCAGGGGACTCCCCACCCGCCCCCCCCACCTTCCCTGAGCACTGACTGCCTCTCTTTAACCAGGAAGAACGGCTGAAGCTCCCCATTCTCGCTGAAGAACAAGTGATCATGGAGGCGGTGGCCGAGCACCCCATCGTCATCGTGTGCGGGGAGACCGGCAGCGGGAAGACCACGCAGGTGCCACAGTTTCTCTACGAAGCAGGCTACAGCAGGTGGGGGCTGGCCACAGGGTCCTCCGTGGGTCCCTCGCGGGACAGTAGAGGTGCGATCCCCAAAAGTTATTCCAAACATGAGCCCCCATGGATCTAGTCCTGGCTCTGCCATTTATGTGCTGTGTGGCCTTGGGCAAGCTGCTTAACCTCTCTTGGCCTCCGTTTCCTCAGCTCTGAGATAAGGACAGCCATGGCACCTACTTCACAGGTTATGTAGATGGAATGAGGGAATTTGTGTAAGATGCTTAGATCAATCCCTGGCATGTGGGGCCATGCATTCGCTAATGTCGCCTCCTGTTGGCACTTTTGACCCGTGTGTGTCATGGGTCCCCAAGACAACCCAGCCTCATGGATTTGCTGGGAAGGTTCATGGCACCCAGCCTGTAGCTGTACGCATGAGAGTGATTTATTAGAGCAAAAGAGCACAGAACCTAGCCGGCAGAGGGGAGAGGCACGTGGGGTGAAGTCTGGGGGATCCAGGCACAGGCTTCCAGAATCCTCTCCCGGGAGAGTCACACAGAAGCAGCAAGTTGTGACAACACGTGTGAGGAGTTGTCACCAGGGAAGCCTAGTAGAGACGGAGTACCCGGGATGTTTGTTTGGGGTCACCTCGGCACCCTCTGCCTGGTACCTCCCCGAGTCCCAGATGCCCAGAAGGAAAGCAGATGGTCCGGCATCAGCCACATCGTTTGTACAAACAGTCCAGGCACAGGACTGGGAGTCCTCCCGAAATTCAGATCCCACACGCCAGCCACCACCAACCCAGTACGCAGACCTTTCCCAGGAAAGCAGCCGTGGACCTGCTGCACTGTTTTCGGCACGGCCTGGAATCCGGCCCCTGTCCTCTTGGCAGGTTCTGTGTCGGGACGAGCACGTGCTCCCCTGGCTAAGGGCCAGCTCCCCCCGGGCCCCGTTCTAGCAGCTGCTGCCTGGTTTCTGCTGGGCTGCAACCACCGAAGCGTCTGTGTGCTGACCGGCGGGCTGGTCCCTTTTGCTGTTCAGCTTGTCTGGTGCCCGTCCCGTCACCCCTGGAGAGGGCCTCTCCACACCCCGAATCCTGGCATGGACCCGCGTGTGACTTTGGGACGGACGAGTGGGCCCGTGCACCACTGATGTGTTGTGCTCTCCTCCTCCAGTGACAACAGCATCATCGGCATCACCGAGCCCCGCCGAGTGGCTGCTGTGGCCATGTCCCAGCGAGTGGCCAAGGAGATGAATCTGTCACAGAGGTGAGGGCTCTGCCTCCTAGAGGAGGGGTCAGGGTGGTCCTCTGGCCTTGTTCGTGGGCCCTGTCCGTCCCAAGGGTGCTGGGTGGGAGTGTTGCTTCCGCATCTGAGTACGTGGAGATCCTTGTGCAAGAAGGCTTCCCACACTCTGGACAGCAGGACCTTCCTGGGGAGGGGGCCACAGAGCAAGGACCAGGCAGCCAGGCCCTGGTGGTCACTTCATGCGCAGTGCGCTGAGGACCCTGACGGGTTCAGGGGCGGAACAGAGTGGCAGGCGCCTGGTCAGACACAGCCAGGCAGTGATGAGTGCTGGGCATGGGCGAATTATGTTAGGCGAAGTTCCTGAGTACAGACCTTCTGCTACAGTAAGCCTGTAGGACATGCTTCATCAAGTACAGCACTTGCTTGGGAATGGCTCGGGGCCGTGTTTAGAATGCATGTGCCTGGGCCCCAGCCTAGACCACGGTATTCAGGTTCGAAGGGGTAGCTCGTCCAGTGTGGTCTAAAATTGAGAAAGCACAGAAGAACATAGAGCTCCCTTCATCTGCCTTGTTAGTGAATGTTTAGGGAGTAGTACCTGCTGTGTACCTGGCCCCACCCCGGACTGGCATGTGAGTGGGGAGGCTTGTTCTGGTTGCTGGGGGCCGGGGGCGGGGGGCAAGGTGCCCCCAGCATATTTCCTGTGGAGCCTTCTAGACTTGTAGGCACAGACAAGCAGCTGTGTGCATCTCTATTTCTTCCCGTCTGACTTTTACAGAAATGGTTCCTACTGCCCACGCTTTTCTGTGTCCTTCCTGTCGCATTCAGTGGTATATATTTGAAAATACCAATACATACAAAGCTGCCCTTTTTTCTCATCCTTTTTAACTTCTTATTGTGGACATTTTAAGCACGGACAGAAGTAGAAAGACTAGCGAATGAGCCCCTGCGGACCCTAAACCCAGTTTCTTTCTTTTTTTTTTTTTTTTTTTTTTGAGAGAGAGAGAGAATGAGAGAGAGCACGAGAGGGAAGAGGGTCAGAGGGAGAAGCAGACTCCCTGCCGAGCAGGGAGCCCGATGTGGGACTCGATCCTGGGACTCCAGGATCATGACCTGAGCCGAAGGCAGTCGCTCAACCAACTGAGCCACCCAGGCGCCCCCTCAACCCAGTTTCAATGATTGTCAAGTCATGGCCAAGGTTTCATCTGTGCCCCACTCACCCCCCGGGGTTTAGAAGCCAGTGCTGGCTGCAGAGAGTTCATCCTCAAGGTTCCACTGTGTGGGGCTGCAAGGTCAAGACTGTTTGGTTTTTTTAATTAATTAATTAATTTATTTATTTATTTTATATATATATATATGTAATAAGAAATAGAGAGGGAACACAAGCAGGGGGAGTGGGAGAGGGAGAAGCAGGCTTCCCACGGAGCAGTGAGCCCGATATGGGGCTCGATCCCAGAACTCTGGGATCATGACCTGAGCCAAAGGCAGCTTAACGACTGAGCCACCCAGGCGCCCCAAGACTGTTTTATTTTTGGAGATAAGGACTCTTGAAAGCACTTGTAATACCCTTACCCTAACTAAAACTGGAGGAACTCTGGAGCATTCTCATGTCCGCGCTCTTCTAAAAGGTTTCCACAGTTGGTTGATTGAATTGCGCTCCAGCCGAGGTCCGTGTCTGGTTGGTGTATCCGTCAGAGGGCTGTGACAGCCCCCTCCACATCACGTTGGCGCAGGCCGGGTGGCGTCCGTGCCTTGCTGGGGGGAGCTGCTGGGCCAGGCCTCTGCTGTCTACCTTGGTGTGGCCACGAGGCTGCAGCTGGTCGGGGCCTTGCTCGCCCTGAGCCAGAGCCTGTCTCTTCAGGGTCGTCTCCTACCAGATCCGATATGAAGGAAACGTGACCGAAGAGACCAGAATCAAGTTCATGACGGATGGCGTGTTGCTCAAGGAAATCCAGAAGGTTAGTCGCTCATCTTATCTCACAAAGCAAGGCCAATGAGCATGGGGTGGGGAGCGCGCATGTCACTGTGCGAGGGTGAGCAGTTGGCATGCTGACCGCCGGCAAAGCACCACACGGCATGGTGCCACTGTGTGACCATGGGTAAGTTACTTAACCTCTCTGAGCCTCAGCTTCTTGATCTGCAAGCCTGTACTTTTCTCATATAATTTTCTCGAAGCAGAAACTTCATGATGCGTGGAAGCACCTTAGCATAACACCTAGAAGGTGCTCCTTACTCGCAAACTCCTGTTACTGTGATTTGGTTCACTGACTTTGTGCCTCGGCCACATGCATACTGCTCCTTGCTGGCTGTGTGACGTCCACCTGGGTTGGGACCTCTGGGGAGGGCAGAGGTGATGCCTGTCTCTGCCAGGACACAGGGGTCACCCAGGAAGGTGGCTGTGAATGTGGCTCCGGTGTGGCTGAATACGGCTGCTTTGTGTCTGGTGTACGCTGTCTGATTGCCCTCAGTCCCGCCTGCCACCTCTCCGTTTCTGTTTCCTGCCTGCCCTCCCTACCCGACAGGTGTCTGGGTTTGGCAGCTTGGCTCTTAATGCATGGGGGAATACATTTCTTCCTCCAGCAATTTCTTTGCCGGGTTCCGGGCCCCAGGCCATGCACCTTGTAGTGACTGTCATGGAAACCTCACCGTGACCCCGTGAGGTGGGTCCTGTTGCCCCATCTTACAGAGGGAGAAATGGGCACAGGGAGGCGAAGTAGCTTGCCTGAGTTCACGGACCAGGTGCTCCAGGATCCGTGCGAGCTGTGACGGGCTCCTTAAGGGGGAGCTGTGGGCTGTGAGTGACCCTGGAGCAGCTGGGGCCTGGGCTGGCAGGCCTCACCGCGCTGCCTCTCCCCAGGACTTCCTGCTGCAGAGATACAGGGTGGTGCTCATCGACGAAGCCCACGAGAGGAGCGTGTACACGGACATCCTCATCGGCCTTCTGTCCCGCATCGTGTCTCTCCGGGCAAAGGTAGGGCAAGGGGGGGAGCCAGGGAACCCCCCCAAGAGCCAAGGGCGAGACTCCTGCGCCTTGTCGGGAGCATGGGCTCCCTGGGCCCAGCGCCAGGGCTGTGGCTCTCCGTATGAACAGCCACCGTGGGACTCCACCCTATTGAAATCTAGCCTTGTGAGCTGCTACCCTTCCCTCCGTCACCGAGTCTGTCATCCCCCAGAGGCACGTGCCGCTGAAGCTGCTCATCATGTCGGCCACGTTGCGGGTGGAGGACTTCACACACAACCAGCGGCTCTTCCCCCAGCCGCCCCCGGTCATCAAGGTAGTGCCCGGGCCAGAGCCTCGGGCTGGCAGGGGCAAGCGGGGCCTGTCGGCATTCACAGTCGGACGCCCGGTCAGAGGAGGCTGAGCGCTTGGTGGGGGGGGGGGGGGGGGGAGGGGCGGGCCTCTCTGCTGGTGGAGGCCCCACTCCGGGGAGTGAGTGCTGGGAGGCGTTAGGGAACTGCTCGTGCTGAGCTAGAAGCTCCGAGGTTGGACAGGCCAGGGAAGGGGGAGGCACCAGGCCGCGGCGGAGGCTCAGCGTGCAGCCCCGGTGCCTCCTTGGGGTGTGTCCCAGGTGGAGTCCAGGCAGTTCCCGGTGACGGTACACTTCAACAAGCGGACCCCGCTAGAAGACTACAGCAGCGAGTGCTTCCGGAAGGTCTGCAAGATCCACCGAATGCTGCCAGCAGGTGAGGCCTTGGGGACCAGAAAGGCCGGACCTGCCCTCAAACCCCCAGTGCGCAGGCTCGGGGTTCCGGGCCTCCCGGTCACTGCTCTTTTCCCGTGGGGCACCCTTCCCCTGGTGGTGGGCCGTCCATAACATAAGCTTTACATCCTAACTGTACGTAAGTGTGCAATCCAATGGCATCGGGCGTTCACAACACAGGCAGGCCCCGTTTGCTGTGCTTGGCTTTATAGGCTTCCACAGACACTGCGTTTTTTTTCCACACTGAAGGTTTGTGGGCAACCTTTAGTCAAGCAAGTGTGTCCGTCCTGTTTTTCCAACAGCGCTAGCTCACTTCCTGTGTCAAACATCCTGGTAATTCTCGCAGTATTTCAGACTTCTTCATTATCGCGTTTGTTACAGCAATCTGTGGTCCGTGATGGCTCACCAAAAGCTCAGGTGATGGTTAGCAGTTTTTAGTAATAAGGTATTTTTAGTTAAGGAGTAGGAGTTGGTTTTTAGACACGATGCTATTACACACTTAACGGGTTACAGTGTGGCGTTCACATAACTTTCATAGGCCCCGGGAAAGCAGACATATTGGCCGTATTAGGGTGGGCTGGAAGCAGACCCGCAGTGTCCCTGAGGTGTGCGTGTGCTGTGCAGCTGTCCCCTCCATCCCTCTGCGGAGCGTTTTCGTCACCACTGGCAGAAGCTCCGTCCGCACTAAATGCAAACTCTCCACCCCCTCCCCTGGCCCCCACCATTCGATTTTCTGCCTCTCCGCCTTTACCCATCCTGGACGTTATATACAGACGGACTTAGGCGATAGGGGCTTCCGTGCCTGGCTTCTGTCACAGAGCATCTTGTCTTTGAGGTTCATCCATGTCGTGGTGGGTGTCCGCGCGTCACTCCTGTGTATGGTGGGACCACGTTCTGCTGTGCGGATGGGCCACATCCTGTCTAGCCATTCACCAGTTCGCGGACACTGGGTGACTTCCCCCTCCTGGCTCTTGTGAACAGAGCCGCCATGAGCACCCGCGTGCGGGTTTTGGGTTGCGTCCCTCTTTCCTGGTTTTCTGGGCTTATGCCGAGGAGTCAAGCAGCCAGGTCATGCAGGAGCTCTGTCCAGCTCCCCGTCACACGTCCCCCGTCTGGGAGGCCACTGTCCACTGCTCGTCTGTGTCTCTCAGGGCTGCTGTGACCAGCTCTCCCTCACGCCCAGCTCTTGGCAGCCTGCTCCGGGAATGCACGGATAGCAGAGGAGTCTCGTTCTTTCCACAGGCGGCATCCTGGTGTTCCTGACGGGGCAGGCAGAGGTGCACGCACTGTGCCGCAGGCTGAGGAGAGCCTTCCCACACCACAGACGCAGGCCGCCAGGTAATCAGCAGCGCTTGGCCCTGATAGCCGGCAGGTGGTCAGCCTCAGCTTCACAGCCTCCCTGTGTGAGCGCCGGCACCTTTGCCTGCCCTACCAGTCCCTGAGGAATGGCCAGCAGTGGGCGCCTGGGTGGCTCAGTCGGTGAAACAGATGCTTACAGCTCGGGTCATGATCCCGGAGTCCTGGGATCGAGTCCTGCGGCAGGCTCCCAGCTCAGCAGGGGGTCTGCTTCTCCCTCTGCCCCTGCAGCTCCCTCTGCCTGTGCGAGCACATGGGTGCGTGCGCGCTCTCTTTCTCTGTCTCACTCTCAAATAAATAATTAAAATCTTTAAAAACAAAGAAAGAAATGGCCAGCAGTGCAGCGACCTTACCCTTGACGACGAAGAACAGTCCTCGTAGCCTGGGTCTGGCCTCAAGGTGTTTTCCTCCTCAATCTGTTCCTCTTGCAGAAAAAGAAGATCAAGAAGATTCAGTAGAGGAAATGCGGAAGTTTAAGAAGTCAAGGACAAGGGCAAAGAAGGCCCAGGCGGCGGTATGTAGAGGCTCGTGTGGTAGGGCCAGCTTGGGGCTCTGAAGCTGCCTTGTTTCTATGGCAGCTGACAGCCCCATGTAGCTGTGTAGAGGCAAATTTAATTAAAACGAAATAAGATTAAAATTCAGTTCCACAGTCGCATCAGACATGTTTCAGGGGCTCAGTAGCCACCTGGGGCTGCTGGTGACCATATTGGGCAGCATGGGTCTACAACATTCCTGCCGTGGAAGGGAGTTCTGTTGGATGGTTCGGCTCCAGAGGCTGCAGGGTGGGCTGTGATTTCAAATATTTAAGCTTCCCTGTGCTGTGGGCCAGGAGGAAGCTTCTGGAAGGCTGGCCCTGAGCAAGGCCTGTGAGGATCTCTGGGAGGGCAAACAGAACAAGGGCACAGGGTCCCTGGTGTTGGCTGTAGAACTGGGGAGGGGGGTGCTCTCCCCTGGTGTCCCCACGTTGTCGTCGTGGATCCATGGGTAACAGCGTCCTCATTTGGAGCTCACTAACCCCCCTGCTGCATTTAGGACCCACCAGGCGGCGCCCTAAGTGCCTTCCGAGTGTTGCCCCGGTGCTCATGGCAGGCCTGCAGCCCTGTGAGATGAGTCCTGTGGTTCTCTCCAGTGTTAGGGCGAGGACGGTTGCCAGGGCTTCCCGAGGCCTCGTGGCTCATGGGTGGGGGGATGGGGCCTCGTGCTTGAACGTGCTTGTCTTTCTGGCCTGTGACCTGCGTCTCCTGCAGTCTGTGGTTCCGACGTTTTGTTTGCCGTAGACGTTGCCCCAGATCCGTTTGGACAACTACTCGGTGTTGCCAGCAGGCGAAAGCGACCAGGACAGGGAGGCAGAGATGGACGAGGAGGAGGAGGCAGCCCTGGGCTCCGACCTTGATCTGGACTTGGGGGATGACGGAGCAGATGGAGGTGTGGCCTGGGCAGAGCCCCTGCTCACGCTCCTTTGGTCATTCACTCGGCAAGTGTCTGTTGAGCGCCTGCTGTATACCAGGCCCCGTTGTTAGGCCCAGACGTCTTTGTCTCGAGCCTCAAGAGAGCTGGGCTTGCTGCTGCTTTGTACCTACTGTTTGCTGAGCTCCTTTAACTGCCTGGCAAAGTAGACCCTCAGATATTTGTAGTGTTGATTGTAATGGGGGTGCTCAGCTTTGCTGGGTAAACGCAGGCCTCAGACCTGGCTGGGAGGGCTGCCCAGTTCCTGGGCCCCCTGTTCGGAGATGGGTCCAGGGCTGCATGGGGTCTCCCGAGGGCGTCCAGCAGGCGGTAGGGCTCATGGCCAGACTTCCAAGAAGGAGACTATATAGTGAGGCGGGCATTTCCCACCTGGATCAGGATCATGGAGCCTCTCAGACTGTGACCCAGACTGTGCTCACCCACTGTGCTGGTCTGGAAGGTAGAGGCCCCTGGCAGCAGGCAGAACAGGTCCAGGGGGAGGCGGCGCTGGGCAGCCTGAGGTGGGCGCCTGCCGTGGGCGTTTGGGAGTGGCAGCAGGCCTATGCTTTCCCTGCAGGTGAGCAGCCAGACGCCTCGCTCCCCCTCCACGTGCTCCCACTCTACTCTTTGCTCGCCCCAGAGAAGCAAGCTCAGGTAACAGCGTGGGGCCTCGGGTGGATGCTGGGTGGATGCTTGGCTGGGGGCACCATCCTGCCTCTCGGGGGCACCTCCTTAGGGCATCGAGAGAAGGGCAGGGAAGGCCCTGGGTTGTCCTTGTCATCAGATCAGCACCCCCAGTTTTAAAAGGGTGTTGGGATCTCTCTGGAGAACAGGAGCGCTTCCCTGCATTTATGCTGAGGAGTATTGTGGCCTGAGGCAAGGAGAGGGCCTGTCACCCTCGCCACCTCTGGGGTCCCACCCATCCTGGCCTGACTTCTCTCTGATCAAGAGAAATTTCTTGGCTCCCCCTCTGACCCCCACCCGCATGTGTCGCACAAATTCTTTCCTGATTCTGGTGGTTTTGGCTGCCTCCCCTCCCCCACAATCCCAGGTCTTCCAACCTCCCCCAGAGGGGACGCGGCTTTGTGTTGTGGCCACCAACGTGGCCGAGACGTCCCTCACCATCCCGGGCATCAAGTACGTGGTGGACTGTGGGAAGGTCAAGAAGCGGCACTATGACCGTGTCACCGGCGTGTCATCCTTCCGGGTCTCCTGGGTGTCCCAGGCCTCAGCCGACCAGCGGGCGGGCCGAGCGGGCCGGACAGAGCCGGGCCACTGCTACAGGTGGGCTTCCTTGGGCCTGTCCAGTGATTGGCGGGGGGTTGGCGGGGAGTCACCGTGCAGCAGCAGCCACCACCAGGGGCAAGGAAAGGGGGTCCCCTCCCCAGTCCGCGGTGAGTGCTGTCCCACTGGAGACAGCCCTTGGGGGCTCTGCGGGGCCTCGGTGGTGCTCAGACGCTTGTGTCCTTTCTTTAATCTGACCCCAAAGTAGACACTTATTTTTAGTGGTTTTCTTTTCATTTTATTTTGCGACAGCTTCACGGCGGTGAAATTAACCTGCCAGAAATGTCGCCATTTTGAAGCACGCAGTTCTGGGGGGTGTAGTGTTCTCGGGGTGTGCAGCATCGCCCAGCCCGCACCCAGCGTTCTCATCACCCTGAAAGAGGCCCACACCCCCTCCTGTCCCCACTCTTGGGCATGTGTCCCCATCTCCCCAGGTCCGTCCCTGGGGAAGGGTTGCTGGGTCCTGTGACCGCTCTGCCACCCTGTGTCCCGCAGTGGCTACACCGTGTGCCACTCCCACCAGCGCACGAAGGTTTTCCCTGGTGGCCGCACGTTCTCACTGACACCTGTTACTTCTCCGTTTTGATGCACTGTGGTCCTGGTCTGCGTCTCCCCGATGGCTGGTGACCCTGTGCGTCTTTTCCTGTGCTTGTTGGCCACTAGTCTGTGTTCTTTGGAGAAATGTTTTTTTCAGATCTCTTATTTTTTAACAGGGTTATTTGTGTTTTATTGTTGAGCTGAACAGGTTCTTTTCCTAATCCGGATATTAGATCCGCATCAGAGGTGCCACTGGCGAGTGTTTTTTCCCAGTTCTGTGTCCTGTTGCTAATTTTCAATAGCTTTATTGCTGGTTTTGTTGATGTTGTTTTAAGTGATAAGGAAGAAAATTGAGAAATCGTGCCCAAAAACCCAGTGAGAACTGATAGTGGTTGCTGTTTGCCGGGGACTGCGCACGAGGCGCTGCTCTCCATCGCCCACGTGGCGGCTGGAATATCCTCCCCGCCCTGGGGGTGCACCTGCTGCTGAGCCCCAGCCGCGGGAGAGGAACACGAGGTAGGGGCAGCATACGTGCCGGCCTCAGTGGCCGAGTAGAGATCCAGTGCCGGGTGGCTTGCTGAGTTCCCCTCTTATTTATTTCTACAATAATTCTGTTATCGTTGGTGCCTCTCCTGGCCCAGGCTCTATTCATCGGCGGTTTTCGGTGACTTTGAGCAGTTTCCTCCTCCTGAAATCACCCGGAGACCTGTTGAAGACTTGATCCTTCAGATGAAAGCACTCAACATTGAAAAGGTCAGCAGCAGCCCCAGCCCTGCCCGCACCCCACTGAGCTCCCAGTGTATGTACTGTGTCTACATGCCCCCCACCCACGCCCCGGCACAGGCCGCCTCCCAGGACGCAGGGAACCCCGGAGCTGAGCCCAGCGGTCCCTGCCCAGCCGCCTGGTGCTCTCCCGCGGGACACTGCGTCACCACATGCCTCCAGGGTGTCCTGGAGACCCTGCTTCCCCAGGGCCACACCCCTCCAGCACCCAGAGGGCCTGCCCACAGCACAGAGGGCTGTCGTCGTCCTGGGGCGCACAGAATGTTCTGTTGACACAATCCTCTGCCTGACGAAGCAGCATCCTCACATTGCCCCATCCAGGGGTCCCCGCTTCTCTGCTGCTCCCCGGGGGGGTGGTGCAGGCAGAGCAAGACGAGACCCTGGGCCCATTACTAGTCATTCCTGTTCCTTCCTCCCCAGCCCCAAAGTCTCTATGGCTCCGTCTGTTTTGGACATTTCATATAAACGGAATCATTCCTGTAAACGTCCTCAGGGGTCACCCCCAATGCGGCATGTGTCGGTACTTCAGTCCTTTCCGGCTGAGTCAGGCCCCATCATGGGCCCGGGCCGGCCACCTTCCGTGCAGCCGTTCATCTGTCAGTGGGTGCCTGGGTTGCCTGCACCTCCGGCCGTTAGGGACAGAGCGGCTGTGAACACGGGTGTATGCGGATTTACCAGATGAGTTTCTCAGGTGCCACCGTCCCTGAGCCCGGTCCCTCTGCCCCTCACCATGTCCTCGTGCAGGCATGTTTGCACCTATTTGTCTCTGTGCTCACTCCCTTCCGGCTGAGGCATAGCCCTTGTTGTGTGCTTTCTTGGTCTCTGTGGCCAAGAATAGCCGTGGCCCACATTAGGTGCTCAGTGCGTGCTTTTGAGTACGCGGATCGTGTGTATAAAGGAAGGAAGGGGACATTTGGGGTTCCCCTGGCTCACAGATGTGGAGAGTGCCTGGGGCTGTGAGTGGTCTCAGGACAGGTGCAGGAGCACCGTCTTCCTGCCAGGCCTGCCGCGCTGCCCCTTGCGGTCACTGCTTCCTTCTCTGTGTTCATACTGCCCCCGCCCCGTCTCCCCCTGCCCAGGTCATCAACTTCCCCTTTCCAACCCCTCCCTCCGTGGAGGCCCTCATTGCCGCCGAGGAGCTGTTGGTCGCACTGGGTGCCCTGGAGGCACCCCAGAAAACAAAGAGGTAGGTGGGGGGTAGGGGGAGCCAAGAGCCCAGCTCCCAGCCCGTTCTCGGCCCTCTCCCTCCTGAGCTGCCCTGAACACCAGGGCCACTTAGCTGCGACACCCCTCCCCTCACCACACACCTCTATCCTCCAGCATGAAGCAGCTGCAGAGGTCCCGGCTGAGCTGCCCCATCACTGCGCTGGGCAGGACCATGGCCACGTTCCCCGTGGCGCCCCGCTACGCCAAGATGCTGGCACTGAGCAGGCAACACGGCTGCCTGCCCTACACCATCACAATTGTGGCTGCCATGACAGTCCGCGAGCTGTTCGAGGAGCTGGACAGGTGAGCACTGGGGGCCCCGCTCAGGCCGGCGGGAGCTGCCCCGCACTGGGCAGCCGGAGGTGCAGGCAACCCAGGCACCCACTGACCGGGAGCCCGGCCTCCGGGGGGAGTAACTGGCACATTGGGTGGCCTCGTGCTAGTGCTCATCCTCCCTGAGCCCAGCAGCGACGTGATCCCTGCAGAGCTCTGTCTTCATTTCTGGAGCCCAGGCTCTGGCCCATAGCACCTGGGTTCAGATCTCCCTCTGCCACTCCAGGCTCTGTGGCTTCAGGGCGGCGACTTCACCTCTCTGCGCCTCATCTTTCCCATCTGGAAAATGGGGGTGAGACGTTAATAATAGTGGAGTTGTTGTCAGGGTTAAAGTAGTTAACACAAGCTAAGGGCTCCAAACCATGCCTGACGCATACCTTAACCCCGGTGTCAGCCCTTTACGGGTTGGGGAACCGTGATTCACTTACCCAGGCCGCCGTCGGTGTCCGTAACAGCGGCATTCAGGGTTTTTTGTTGTCACAAAAGCGGTGCAGCCACGTGTGATGATTATTCGGTTGTTGGATTTTTTCTTTGTTAATCAGTCTCTAGACGTGGAATGGTTGGCTTAGGAGACACACATATTTTTAATCTCCTGGGCTGCAGGTAGTGCATTTTGAGCCCAAGACCTTAACTGTGTTAGTCAGTGGCTCCCCCAGACATTTTCTCTGCCCTGAGGGCGGCCAGGCCAGTAGCCCGAGTGGTGTGTGTGTGTGTGTGTGTCTGTGTGTGTGTGTGTGTGTCTGTGTGTGTCTGTGTGTTTGCAGACCTGCGGCCAGCAACGAGGAGCTCACCAAGCTGAAGGACAAGCAGGCCCGGGTGGCCCAGATGAAGAGGATCTGGGCGGGGCAAGGCGCCTCTCTCAAACTCGGAGACATCATGGTGCTGCTGGGTGCGTGCCCCCTGCGGCGTGGAGGGGTGGCGGAGGTCAGGCAGGGCTGGGGTGGGGCAGCAGGTGAGTGCACCCCTCCTCCGCAGGTGCTGTGGGAGCCTGCGAGTACTCTGGCTGCTCACCCCAGTTCTGCGAGGCCAACGGGCTTCGGTACAAGGCCATGCTGGAGATCCGGCGCCTGCGGGGCCAGCTGACCACTGCAGGTACTGTCCCCCACGCCAGCCTGTGGGGACTCCCCGGGTCCCCCCATCTCAAGCAACACCTGCCAGAGAACCTGACTATTTTAATGATTAAAGTTGTTTTGAGCAGCATTAATGACATACCACTAATCCCCATTATCCACGGCTTCCACATTTACAAATTCATCTACTTACTGGGACTTACTTGTAACCCCAGAATTGGTCCTGACCACTTCTTGGACGTGTGTGCCAAGGGAGGGGTGAGGTGCACCCTCTCTCCCCTGAGCTGTTCCTCGGTCTCTTTTCCTTACTAACATCCCTCTTCGTCACCCTGTGTCCCCAGGGCAGGCCTGGACCTGCTGCTCACCGCATCTTCCCAGGAGCCCCTGGGCCCCCCATAGTCTCATCCGGGGTTCCCCCCTTGCACCAAGTGGAGGCCCCCTTTTGGGAGTCAGGGGGCAGATGACAGTGTGGTCCCCCGTTTTCCAAGCCGGTGGAGACCAGACCTCAGGGAAGCTCGGTGTGGGAGGCAGGGCCTCCGGCGGGCATCGAAGTCGGCTGGCCTTCTGCGTTCTGTCCTTGGGCCTGCTTCCTTTCTCTTTCTTTCCTTTTCTCTCTTTCTTTACGTTAAACAACATATGTTTTGCCAAGGGTTTTGCGGAAAAGACAGAGGGCGTTTACGTAACACATCTCGGAACAGAGACGATCTTCCTTCTAAGTCCTGAGCGTCTTGTTCTTCTCCCTGCCGCGTTCCCCTCTGAGCTGCAGGGCCCAAAGCCCCATCTCCATTCTCCCCTTCCAGGGTGTCCCCACAGCTTCAGGCCCTCCGCCGCCGCCCCCCTGCAGAAGGGTGAGGCCTTACCTGATCTCATGCCTGGCTCAGCAGTGCCTGCAGAAGCTCCAGAGGAGACGGTCTTGCCTTGCTGGGCACACTTGGGGATGACCCGCTCATCGGGTCCCTTCTGGGCACACATGCTCCTGTGCTCAGGCCAAGGGGGAAGTCACATGTGGGCCCAACAGGTTCTCCCTTAGCAGCTCCCTCTGCTGCCCGCTAAGGAATTGGGGTTTTTTCCTAAGGGAGAGAAGGACGTGGATTTGGGGCAGGCAGCTAGCTGTGCCCTGCTGAGGGCCTTGCCTCCCCTGGCAGCCTCCTCCTGGAGAGGAGCCAAAGCGAGCCGGCAACCGCGTCTGGAGCTGCACGTTGAGTGGTGTGAGGCCTTCCAGAAGGTCAGGGCAGAGGCAGCCCCGGGCTCCGCCGTCCTCACACCTGCCTCTCCCTGCAGTCAATACTGTGTGCCCTGAGGCCGGGCTCTTCGTGGACCCCAAGATGCAGCCGCCATCTGAAAGCCAGGTGACCTACCTGCGGCAGATCGTGGTAGCCGGCCTGGGCGACCACCTGGCCCGTAGGGTACAGAGTGAGGACCTGCTGGATGACAAGTGGAAGAATGCCTACAAGGTTGGCCCCGGGCGCTGCGCCAGGCTCCCTGCCACCCCGCCCTCCACATCTGTCTGGAGTCCTGCCAGCCTGGGCCCTCAGCCCCCCTGGTGAGGGGCTGCTCGGGGCCCCCTCCTCCTCACACATGAGTCCCTGCAGCCTCTGGGAAAGTCCCCACCAAGGATCAGGGTGGGGTGTGAGGTGGGGTCACATCTTCCTTTGGGCCTTAGCTTTGCCCCCAACTTTGTTTTTGGAACCGCTTATTTGAGAGGGAAATCATATATGCTACAATTCCCCATTTTAAGGTGTGCAGTTCAGTGGTTTTCCGTCTCCACAGAGCTGTGTGGCCACACCCACAGTCAGCTTCAGAGCATCCACATCCTCCCCCAAAAGACGACAGTGCCCATTAGCAGTGGCTCCCCGTTTTCTGCTCACTCCCCACCCCATGAATCTGCTTTCTGCCTCTGTGGATTTGTCTGTTCTGGATGTTTCACGTTAGCAGTTTGTGTGTGGCTTCTCTCACATGGCACCGCGTCGTTCAGGGTCATCCCTGGCCGCCTGGGTCAGCACGGTGGCTGCAGGGCTCAGTGCTGCCCGGCTTCCAGATCCGCCCCACGTGCGTGTCCACGTCCAGACCACACGCTCTCCCGCCTCCGGGCTGAGTGCCTAATGGAATTTGCGTGGGCTCATCTCACTGGTGTTTGCACCTCTCCTAGACTCATACTCACTCTCCCTCTCTCTGCAGACCCCTCTCCTTGATGACCCTGTCTTCATCCACCCCAGTTCCGTCCTTTTCAAAGAGCTCCCTGAATTTGTGATCTACCAGGAAATTGTAGAGACCACCAAGATGTACATGAAAGGTAGCCAAGCTGGTGGCCGGCCCCTCGCCTGACCCATTGCGGCTCCGTGAGCTGTGTCACCGGGACCCTGTTGGGGGAGAACCTGGGCACCCCTCCCGTGCAAAAGCGATGTCCACGGCAACCCCCGGCCCTTCCCTTCCTGGTTCCCAGGCGTTTCGGCCGTGGAGGTCCAGTGGATCCCGGTCCTGCTGCCTTCTTACTGCCAGTTCGACAAGCCCTTGGAGGAGCCGCCGCCCGCCTACTGCCCGGAGAGGGGGCGGGTAATCTGTCACCGGGCCAGCGTGTTCTGTGAGTCGGGGTGACTTCCTGCCAGCCCTGGGCGCCAGCAGACACATGGTCGCACGCCAGGGGCCCTGAAAATGCAGGTCACAGGCCGTGTCACCTCAGGCCTTCTGCCTCTTTGCTGGGTGGGACCCGGGGCTCAGGGTCAGGACTAGGGACCTGTGGGGACCCAGCCCAGACCCTCGCTCATGGGCTCTTGCCCTCCAGATCGTGTCGGCTGGCCGCTCCCTGCAGTGCAGGTGGATTTTCCAGAGGGCATTGACTGTTACAAGCACTTCGCCCGGGTTCTGCTGGAAGGGCAGGTAGGCAGCCCAGCAGCTCCCTCGGCCCCTTGCCTGGTACTGTGGGCAGAAGGTGAGCCAGGATCCCTCACCCCGTCCTGTTGTCTCTCCTCAGGTCTTCCACAAGCTGGCCTCCTACCGGGGCTGTTTGCTGTCCAGCCCTAGCACAATGCTGAAGACGTGGGCCAGGTAGAGGCTTCCCCAGGAGCAAGGGTGGCAGATGGTGGGGAAGGGGGCCGTATGAGTGCCCCAGGGCGGCCATAACAAATTACCACCACCGAGTGGCTCAGAACACCAGAAATTTATTTCTCACAGCCCTGGAGGCCAGAAGTTGGAAGTCAGGGTGTCAGCAGGGCTGTGCTCCCTCTGCATGCTCTAGGGGAGGATCCTTCCTGCCTCTTCCGGCTCCTGATGCATCCGGGCATTCCTTGGCTTGTGACCACGTCCTTCCAATGTCTGCCTCTGTGTTCAGGAGGCTGTGTTTCCCTGTCTCTGGGTTTTCTCTTCTTATAAGGACACCAGTCACTGGACGTGGGGCTCACCTCAATCCAGTATGAGCTTCTGGGTAATTACATCTGCAAAGATCCTCTTTCCAAATAAGGTCACATTCTGAGGTTTTGGGGAGATCCTGGTCAGCCCATTTTGAGCTCCAGGCTTCAGCAGGAGGCATCCTGTACCAGAAGCCCTGGGGGCCGCCTGCCGGCTCAGCACAGACCCCCCCCCATCCCAATAACCTTCTCCCTATCCCTGCCCCTCCCTTTTGCTTTCTTTCTACCCATGGCCCAGCTCCAAGAAGACACTTCCCCCTTCCTAAGGCAGCATCCTAGATAGTGCAGGGGGCTTGACCAGAGGAGGCAGGCAGGCGTGCACATGCACCAGCGTTCCCTGGGACTCGGGGTGGGGGCATGGGGCCAGGTGCCCCCTGCCAATCAAGTCATTCACCCAGCAGACAGTCTGGAGCACCCGCTCTGTGCCAGGCATGTCCCTGTGCTAGGACGCAAGCACAGCCCCGTCCCTGTGGAAGCTTAACACCAGAGAGAGTGTAACTAGGACAGATGGCATGTGGGGCCTGAGCTACAAAGGGACAGAGCAGGACATCCAGTGGAGTAAGTTTGGTCAGGGGAGTCTGACCAAGCAGATGGGGAGGGGGTAAGGCTGTGAGCAGAAACGCAGAGGAAGGTTCTAGGTGGGATGAGCAGCATGTACAGCAGCAGCCTGGGTGGGAGTACTCAAGGACCATGAAGAAAGCCAGGGTGGCAGATCAGAGGCAGCAAATATTCAAGTGTGAAGAGGAGATGAGGTTGGAGGGGTGATAGAGTCTAGATCCTTCTCTTTGGCCAACACCCCCAGCATGACAGAGGCAGACCATTCACCGTCCTAGGTAAGGCTGGCCCTGGCAGCGGTACCTGCCCCTTCCCACAGCTTCTGGACACAGTGATGCCCTACAACCTGCGTCCCCACCCACAGGCTGCAGCCCAGGACAGAGAGTCTCCTGAGAGCCCTTGTTGCTGAGCAAGCCAACTGCCGAGAGGCCTTGCTCGCTACTTGGAAGGAAAACCCCAAATGTGAGTGTGGCCAAGGGGTTGCGAGTGGACGGGATGGGACCCACTGAGGCATTGGAGGGTTGGTGGGAGGATCGGCCCTGTAGCGGGCAGCCGGGTCCAGAGCCCCTCTGACTGTCGTCCCTCCTGCCCCCTGCAGACCTGCTGGCTGAGTACTGCCAGTGGCTTCCACAGGCCATGCACGCCGACGTCGAGAAAGCCTGGCCCCCCACCTCTGACCGCTGACCTGAGGCCTAGCTGCAAGGCCGGGGGCTGGTCTGGGGAACCATGGAGGCTGGCAGTGGCCGCTTTCCAGCCTGGTCCCCCTGGTCTGTGTACTGCTCCCAGGAGGTCGGTCAGGCCCCTGGAAACCCTCACTCATCTTGGATTCAAGACATCTGGACACAGCTTGCTGCTGCCCTGGGCAGTCTGACCCCGGGGAGCTTTTTTACAACTATTTATTATGTGGCAGAGAATGGTTTTACCTCACATGCCGCTCTGGGGACGACATTAGTCCCTCGCGGAGCAGCAGGGCTGGAGAACCAAGCGGCGGCGAGCAGGAGGGTGCCCGTGGGCCCTTCCCCTGCATCCCCTCCCCAGCGAGGGTGGTGCTCCCTTGCCATGCATGTCGCTCTAATAAATCTCAGCTGTCAGAACAACGGTGTGCGAGTCTAGTGGATCTCTTGAGTGGGCATGGTCTGGGGGACTCCGCCCCCCCCACACGCACACACAGGCACATACGGAAACTGGCCTGGGTGGGTGCTCACCCAGCTGTCCACCTTGCCTGTAGGGCTTGATGCCGTCTCCTTCACCCAGGTGTTTGTCCTAAATCAGTTTGTTCTGATATTAATAGTATCAATGCATAAAGTCCATTAATGCAAATACGTAAATAAAACAACAGGGGTACATGTTTAACATTCCAAAATTACTCACTTTCTCCACAGACTGGCCACTAACCCCAGTGTACCCCCAAACCGGAAGGTCTCCCCTACTCTCCCCACATTCAAGCCATCTTCAAGTTTTGTGGGCCCTACCCCAGAATATGTCCAGAGCCCCCTCGTGCTCCCCAGCTCCACACCCGGGATCTCAGATTCCCACCCCTTGCCCAGCAGACCTCCAGCAGCTTCTGCCTGGCCATGGTGGTGACTTCCTGGCTGGTCTCCCAGCGTCCACCTGCCGGCCTATGGTGTATTCTCCACATGGCAGCCAGAGGGAACCGTGTAACACATATGTCTGATCATGTCCTTTCACATCAGGCCTTCTGGAATCTTTGATGATAAAATTCTAGCCCCTCATACCCTCATTCACCAAACTCCGGACACAGAGCTTGCTTTCTGTCCCTTCAACACAGAGCGCCCCTCCCCCTCCCCCTCCCCCTCCCAGCCTCAGGCCTTAGCACCTGGCATTTCCTCTGCTTCTGCAGACAGACCTCCCTGGCAGCTCTGCACTGCAAGCGCCCACACCCTACCCCTTCGGTCTCCAGCCCATCAGTGTTACTGTGTTGGCAAAACCTACCACTACTCGCTGAATGCAAGTCTCTGGAAGTCAAACTTTGCTTGTCTTATCCGAGAATACCAGGGTACTTAATTAGCACTGTACCTGGGCACACAGTTGGTGCTCAACCAGCATTCGGCGCTTAGGACTCACTGAATACACAGCCAGTTAGTTGCAAAATCCTCCTTAGAAATCAGGGCCTTAATTCCAGTTAAGAAATGGGCAGAGGATCCGAGTAGACACTTTTCCAAAGACATCCAGATGACTAACAGACACATGACAATTTGCTCAACATCACTGCTCATTGGGAAAACACAAAACCACAATGAGATAATCACCTCACATCTGTCAGAATGGCTAAAATTAACAGAAGAAACAACAGGTGTTGGCGAGGATGCAGAGAAAGGGGAATCTTCCTGCACTGTTGGTGAGAATGCAAATTGGTACAGCCACTCTGGAGAACAATATGGAGGGTCCTCAAAAGCTCAAAACAGAACTACCCCACAATCTGGCAATTGCCTACTAGGTATTTACCCAAAGGATACAAAAATACAGATTTGAAGGGATATTTGCACCCCAATGTTTATAGCAGCATTATCAACATTACCCAAACTATGGAGAGAGCCCAAATGTCCACCGGCTGAGGAATGGATAAAGAAGATGTATATATGTACCATGGAATATTACTCAGCCACTAAAAAGAATGAAATCTTGCCATTTGCAATGACATGGATGGAGCTAGAGTGTATTATGTTAAGTGAACTAAGTCAGAGAAAGACAAATACCATATGATCTCACTCGTCTGTGGAATTTAAGAAAGGAAACAGTTGAACACATGGGAATTGGTGGGAGGAGGAGAGAGGGAAACAAACCAGAAGATTCTCTTCACAATAGAGAACAAACAGGGTTGATGGAGGGGGCGGGTGGGGGATGGGGTAGATGGGGGATGGTTATGATGAGCGGTGGGTGTTAAATGTTAAGTGATGAATCACCGAATTGTACTTCTGAAACCAGTATTTCACTGTATGTTAATCTAAAGGTGAGGGCGCCTGGGTGGTTCAGTTGGTTAAGCGACTGCCTGCGGCTCAGGTCATGATCCTGGAGTCTCGGGATCGAGTCCCGCATCGGGCTCCCCGCTCAGCGGGGGTCTGCTGCTCCCTCTGACCCTCTTCCCTCTGTGCTGTCTCTCATTCTTGCTCTCTCAAATAAATAGATAAATATTTTAAATAGTTAATTAATTAATTAATTAAATTTAAAGGAGAAAAAAAAGAAATCACTGCCTGACAGCTCGAATAACTAATAGGAGTGTAAAAACGCAGATTCCTGGGCCTACCTCTGTTCAACTGGAATCTCCAAGGGGGAGGGAGTTACCTGAGCGTCCGCATATGGGAGCAGGCCAGGGAGGTTTCCCGGCGCTGCCCCGGGCGTGCGAGCTTATTTCTCAGACCCACTAATTGGTAGCATCTGGGTCTTCCTTCCTGCTTTGCCCTCCAGTGTGGCGACTTGATTTTAAGCAAGAAAAGGTGGAGATGCCGGGGATTGAACCCGGGGCCTCATACATGCAAAGCATGCGCTCTACCACTGAGCTACATCCCCTGACCGCGAGAACCATCTTCTCGGAATGAGGATATCGGAAGGCACACCTTCGTCCCTTTTGTGCGTTTCTTCCCTCGCAGAGGTTCAGTGTCTCATCGATTCCGAGAGGCCTCTTTGCGCCCAGGAAAGTCCATCAGCCAGAGGCACTAGGCGCTTCATCCGTAAAAGCCCAAGGGGAACGGACAGGTGCAGTGGCAGGACAGCTCTATGTCTATATGAATTGAACCAGACAAATGCCAGCACGGCTCGTCCTCGTTAGTATAGTGGTGAGTATCCCCGCCTGTCACGCGGGAGACCGGGGTTCGATTCCCCGACGGGGAGGCTGATCAATCGTTTTAACAGTAAAACAGGTTTTCCCGGCATTCTTCTTAGGCATTACCGGAGCATGCTACGGGGTTCTCCATAGGTTCCCTCTTAACGTATAAGATATGTGTATATCGTGACCGTGTTATTTCTAATTCCGACGGGCATTACAGTAACGATAACAGCTGGTAACTCAATAGCTCTTACCACGCACGGGGGCATTGACAAGCACAGGTGTGCACTCCTGTGATACCGGCAGGGGCTACCTGGTCATGTCAGGCAGGTGAGGAAGTGCACGCCGAGAGAGCAGCTCCGAAACTTGCCCACGGTTGCATCAATCACAGTCTTCTTGGGACACTGGTTACCTCTGGAAGGAAGGACTGGCATTGGTGGGAACCACTCTCACCTTCCATTCTGTACCTGTTTGCACTGTTTGAATTTTATTTTTCTCCCTCCCTCCCTCCCTCCTTCCTTCCTTCCTTTTTCTCTTCTTTCCTTCCTTTGTTCCTTATTCGGTTTTTACCAAAATGATATACTTAAATGGTTTTTAAAGTACTACAGAGGTAGGGGTTGCGCAGCATTGTCAATGTACTAAATGCTACCAAATTGTTTACTTTGAAATGGTTATTTTTATATTTTGTGAATTTCACCTCAATTTTAAAAAATTACTTAAAAAAAAAGATCAAGACTCGTTTAGGGAAGAAAGGAATGGAAGGGGTGGATGGGAGTGTAAATGGCTTCAGCCCATTCAGAAAGCGCCTGGAAAGCTGTACATTCCACCAACTAACTTGATGATCCTGTGCATGAAATTTTGCCTTTAGGGAAAGGATGCAAAAGGAAAAGCCTACTACAAACAACCTTGGTTTATTTTGCTTCTTAGCATTGTTATTATACGGAATATCTGGTTAGTGTATTTGTGACTGGGCCAGGGGATCATTAGGTGCTTAGCAAAAACACTTATTAAGTGACTTCATCATGAAGCCTCCCCACTCCACATCCTCTCCCAGACATCACTCCCCTTCCATTTCCCCAAAGGAGGGGAAGCAGGGAGCCCCAAACCTGGACGACAACCTGTTGATTTCTTCATGCCTTGAAGCTGAGCAGGTGCCACAGGTATGGCGGCCATGCTTGGAGGCTGGATCTGAGTCACTCACTGCCCCGAGGAAATCACAAACCGGCCAATGTGTCCTCCACACGCCTTGGCTGGTCAGCATCCCTGTCACACCTTAGGCTGCTTGGGGAGTTGCACCCATAGGGTGACCTTGTTCCTATCACAAAGAAGAGAGCTTGAGAAAGTGGAGTTCTGAGCCAGGTACCTACCGTTCGTTCATTCATTCATTTGTTCATTAATTCAAAACATATTTATTAAGCACCTACTACGTGCCAGGTACTGTTCTAGACCTTGAAGGATACAAAATTGACCCTCAGGGGTCTGTCATTTTAACTGGGCAGACAGAGAATGGACAAGGAAAAACAATATGTAAGCTAACAGTAAGCAGTAGGGGGTTGGGGTCGTGCTGGGAGGCGTGATCGGGGAGGTCGTCCTCGGAGGCGGTGACCTTGAAGGACGAGAAGGAGTAGGTGCCTGCGAGCCTGGCAGGCATGCGTCCCAGCTGATCCCGCACTCCCCGCATCGATCCCCAGGCGGAGCGCCCAGGGCTGGCAGCACGACCAGGAGGAGCCGATCGGAGCGCAACAGCACCGGCCGCCGAAATAGCTCAGTTGGGAGAGCGTTAGACTGAAGATCTAAAGGTCCCTGGTTCGATCCCGGGTTTCGGCAGCTCAGTTTTCCTTTTTTCTTTTCCCCCCAAGTGAAAAGGGGTTAAAAAAAACAACACATGAAGAGACGAAGAGAAAAGAGACGACATTAATTCTTTCCAATAAGTTAACGGGTTTCAGTTTATTTAAAAAAGCTCCGAGCGGTATCCATGGGAAACCAGAGCGGAGGGAAACTTCCTTGCAATCTGGGGAATTCCAGGAAGGCTGTGTTTTTCCTGATTCCTTTGCTCCTCTTTCGTAAACGTGTGCTAATCTCTGTTACATGTTTGCTGATGTCTGCTCGTTAATTTTGGCTTCCAGTTTATTAATTTCTGTTCCCCGAATCCTCGCGACTGAATTAAGGACGGAGCAGGGAACAGCCTCTCTAAGGCGGAGTTAAATCGAGGGGGACTTTTGTTCTTCAGTTTTGAAGAAAAAAGAAGAAAACATGGAACCCTTTGATGTGTATTGATACTCAGCGGAATTTGTATGTGCCTTAAAAAGAGTACCTGAAGGGAGGCTGACAGAGCCGGTCCTCGTTAGTATAGTGGTGAGTATCCCCGCCTGTCACGCGGGAGACCGGGGTTCGATTCCCCGACGGGGAGGCTGCGAAGCGTGTTTTTATCCTCATTTCATATTTTTTCCATTCTTCTCCCAAACTAAATTTTTCCACTTTTGCAGAAACTCCTTACTTTGGGAAGATCAACCTGACTAGCCGTCGAGATTCAGTGTGGCAGGCGTCCATCGAGGACCCGGCTGCAGTCACTGTCCAGCTCCCCAGTGTCACATGGTTAGGAGAAAGAAGACCAAGTTCTCGCCCTGCCTGCCGCGGTATTTCCATGGTCTGCATGCCCACAGCGCGGCTGTGAAGTGCTCGGTTTGGACGGTGCTGTCCCGGAACAAGACTGCCAACTTCCAAGGCCAGGAAACGCTCCTTCTGTCGCAAATAATTCCATCCTCTTGTATCTTGCTCGGGGCCCAGGCTGGCCCTTAAAAAAAGGTTTATGGATTTCGGGCAGGAGGTAGGGGGACGCTGCACTGAAACGTCTTCTTGTCTTAACTCCATTGCAGACTCCTTCCTGAGTAGCTGTCAGCCTTCCCAGGCCCCTACTCTTTTCATTTGTTTGTCTGGATTCTCCCCGCCCCCACACAAGCCAGGTACTGTTCTAGGCACTGGGGCTGTAGCGGGAACCGGAGTGGCCTGGCCCCTGCCCTACTAAGCTTATGACACAGACAATAAACAAATGCTATAAAAACAGTCTCCCAGAGTGATAAATGCTGTGAAAACAAAACAAAACAAATGGGAGGGTGTAGAGGGAGTGTGTGGAATGGGCAGGCCCCATTAGTGATGTGTCCCGGAAGGTCTTGCTGAAGACCTGGACAATGAGAAGGAGCCACTCACCAGAAGATCTGGGGAGCACCCCTGCTGGCAGAGGAAAGGGCAAGTGCAAAGGCCCTGAGGTGGAAAGAAGGGGTCGTGCCTGCGGAACAGCAAGGAGACAAGTGTGCCCACAGGAGGGGGAGAGAAGGAAGGGATAAAGTCAGAGAAGTGGATCAGAGGGCCTTGAAGGCCAGACTAAGGAGTTTGGATTCGACTTTAGGGTTTTATGCAGAGAGGAAACACAGTCAGGTTTGTTTTGAGCAGAGTAGTGTGGCAAGAGAGAAAACAGGGGCACCTGCTGAACCGAACACAATCCCTTAGCTTGTTACCAAAGCGTGTCCAAAATGTCACGTATGGCCAAGGCCTCTCCCCACCAGAGTTCACATAATAACAACGGCATTTACCATCCTGAGAACCCACACTAGGGCCAGACCTTGTAGCAGGCGCTGTTCCAAACATTCCGGGCGTAGCTGCTCAATGGCCGCACCCACCTTAGGGAGTAGGCACTACTCAGATCTCCATTTTATGGATGAGGCCCAGGGAGGTGAGGATATGAAATCACAGATGCCAGTCTGGTGTCCTGGGCTCCAGCTCAGTTAGGCCTTTACCCGAGGAGGGTGTCAGGCATCAGCAGGGCCATAAGGGAGCTGACTGGACCAAGGTGGCAGGACAGTTCGGGGTGTGTTCTCCCCATCACAGTAAGTGACTGTTTCCTGCCAGGAAAGCTCAAGCGCTGGTGGAAAGAGGTGAAGCCCCCGTTTTCTGCCCTCTCCTTGCCTTCAGCCGTTCCTTCACCCCTGAGTGACCCCCTGAGGACCTGGAGGATGTGATATAGACATATTCTCTCCCCTGCTGTGCTTCATAAGCACTCTGCACAGCTGTGCTAAGTGACAGTTTAAAATGGTTCTTTTCAGTGGGCTATGCAAAGCGATTCCTCCCTCAAAGCCATGATTCTGGAGCTGGATCTGTTTCTTTTTAATTTGCTTATTTTTATATTTAGAAGAGTTCTCTGGGAGATGGGCAGGTCTGCAAACCTCAGGCTTACTGAAGACTGGATTTTTTTTTTTTTTTAGTTTTTCTTGTAGTGTTCCATGATTCATTGTTTGCGTATAACACCCAGTGCTCCATGCAGAACGTGCCCTCTTTAATACCCATCACCAGGCTAACCCATCCCCCCTCTAGAACCCTCAGTTTGTTTTTCAGAGTCCATCGTGTCTCATGGTTCATCTCCCCCTCCTATTTCCCCCCCTTCATTCTTCCCCTCCTGCTATCGTCTTCTTCTAACATATAATGTATTATCTGCTTCAGAGGTACAGATCTGTGATTCAACAAGACTGGATACTTTTTATTAAGTCTTTTGATTCCAGTATAGTTAACATACAGTGTTATGTTAGTGTCAGGTGTACAATACAGTGACAACACTTCTATACGTCACCTGGTGCGCATCACGACAGGTGCGCTCCTCAGTCCCTCCCCATCACCTATTTCACCCTGGAATGGTTTTAAAGGACTGGCAACCAGACATTTCTGGATAGAGGTGTAATTAGGGCAACACCCTTATTTATTGGAAAGAAACTCATTTTCCTTCCCTTCTTTTCCGTGATGAGCAACATTCAAAAAATAGGTCAATTTCCCTTTGTTCCTCAGTCCTGAAAGCAGCTAGAATTTCAGCTGCAGGGCTATACAGAATGGGCCTATTTGGGAATATTTATTTTGGTTTGCTTATGCTAATCCCCAACACACATTTAATTATACAAAATTTTAACTTAGGAAAACAGGGGGAAAAAAATCTCAAGTATAGAGTATAGCAGAGAAATTCAGAGAACAAGGCAAAAGGGGAGGGGGATGTAGCTCAGTGGTAGAGCGCATGCTTTGCATGTATGAGGCCCCGGGTTCGATCCCCGGCATCTCCACCATGTGTTTTTCTGATTCTTTTCTACTCCTGTTCTTCATCATTAAAGCGCCATTTAAGTGATTATTACTCCTCCTCTAGTCACTACTTGGAGGTGGGATTTTCACAATAGGCATGATCCTGTGTTTCTGAAACCCATAACACCCCTGATGTACTTTTGTTGGAAGAGGCTAAGGGGAGCTGTTAGCAGACAAATGCAATGCAGCAAAGATCACCTGATCACTGAAACCACAGTGAGAAAGATCAACTGGCAAGGTCACAGTCCTTTTCCTGGCACTGTGACTGCAGTAAAAGGCCCCCAGCCCTGGTGACTGATTCCTCGCCATCAGAGGGCAAGTGCGGAAGGTGTGACGGTGTTGGCCCTTGCCCTTTATTTGTGCTGTTAATAACCAACCAGTCTGGGAGTGACCCAAAAGGAAACCAGCATTCCTGGCAGGCAGGATTTTGTTTCCTGCTTCATCAGCAACAGGTCACTAATGAATGAATGAATGGCTTTGATGCACATACTGTTCATGTTTATATTTACACATGATCTGTATTTTATCATTAAAGAACAAAGATGTATTTTATTAAAAGAAGGGATCCTATTGCATTCTGTGGGTCCCGTTCTTTGTCTGCAGTAATAATGAATTCCTCACCCATCAAATCCTGTCTCTCATGTGACTTGGCCTCATATTTTAAAGCATAAAGCCTTCTCATCTTAGATGTGGGGGGACGTGACTCTTTGCAAAGCGTTCACTTCTGAGATGAAACTGAAATTTGTGAGATGACTCACCTGCTGTGTGGTGGCGTTTTGGTGAGCTTCTGTGAAGGTTATTTCTCTCCAAATGTCAACAAGGTTTTAAGGGAACAAAATGTTGAGGTAATTTCTAAAGTTATCAGGCCTAACATGAAAGTAATTATATGCTTCTCTTTTTACTTTGTATCTTATAAATATTTCTAATAGCACACTGACAAGCACACGCATGATGAGGCATGTTGGGGAATGTAGCTGCCTAGAAAAGCTGTAGTGAATCTTTGAAAAATATGTCTTTTTCAACTATTACATTTTATTTTACACTTAAAAAAAACAAAGCTCATTATATGACATCGCTGGAGTAGTCAAATTCAAAGAGACGGAAAGTAGAAGAGTGGATGCCAGGTGCTGGGGGAAGGGGGAATGGGGAATTTTTTTTTTTTTAAGATTTTATTTATTTATTTGAGATGGCGGGGGAGGGGGGGGGAAAGAGAGAGGATCTCAAGCTGACTCCATGATTGTAGAGCCTGCTGCGGGGCTCGATTCCCTGACCCGGAGATCACAGCCTGAGCCAAGATCAAGAGTTGGAAGCCCAATGACTGAGCCACCCAGACACCCCAGGGAGATTTTTTATTACCTATTTTTAAAGATTTTATTTATTTGAGAGAGAGAGTGTGTGAGAGAGCACAAGCAGGGGGAGCAGCAGAGAGAGAGGGAGAAGCCGACTCCCGGCGGAGCAGGGAGCCTGATGTGGGGCTCGATGTGGGGCTCGATTCCAGGACCCTGAGATCATGACGTGAGCCGAAGGCAGACTGAGCCACCCAGGCGCCCCACAGGGAGCTTTGTTTAATGAGGGCAGAGGATCAGGTTTCCAAGATGAAAGAATTCTGGAGATGGATGGTGGTGATGGTTGCACAACAATGTGAATATTGAAGGATAGTAGCATATGCCAGTCCCAAATATGCCACTTTGATATTACTTTGAGCTGAAGTCACTTGAAAAATAGCAGACAGGAGGAGAGGATGTCTGTGAACTCCCTTTTGTCTTACTTGCAGAGCCTTCCAACGGGCTCAGCGGTTGTAGAACCCCTCACTGGAGCTTCACCAACCAGGGAAGACTGGCTCCTGTCACAGGACAGGAGACTAGAAGTAATGCTATAGGACAGACTTTAGGGTTTGAAGCCGATGGCAAAGAAAGAATTCTTGAGACATCTTTGGTGCACAAGGGTGGTTTTATTCAAGCACAGAGACAGGACCCGTGGGCAGAACGGTCATGAGGAGTGGCCCATTATATACTTTCACGTTGGGAGGGGGTTAGGGAGAGCGTAAGTCTCTAAGGAATTTTGGAAGCAAGGTTTCCAGGATCTTGAGGGGGCTAGCTGTTGTTGGGAAAAGGTCATTTACTGCCGTCTAATAAAACCTTAGTCACGAACCCCTTCAGATGTATATCGGTGGGCCATATGCTTGGGGGGTGATTGCCAATACGTATCTCGGGGGTTTAGAGATAAAGGAAATTTCTAAAGAAATTTTTATATGTTAAAGTAGACTTACAGGATCCTGGGGGGTGCGGGTCCAGCTAGAATTGTCTTTTGCCCTTAGCAAAGTATCAACTTCAAGGCAGCTGAGTCCCCAGAGAAATGTCACTCTGCCTGTTTCAAGGACTTGTCAAGGGACTGTAGGTAGTAAGGAAATTTAATAATTTTTCGTCTGCCTTTATTTCCCACATCAGTTAGACACTAAACTGTCACAGACTATCCTACCTCCCATCTATTCTATTCATCTTTCCTAAAAACCATTTACTTTCCACTGAGAGGCCTATATTCCCCTTCTCTTTCCCTATTAAGATGGCATTTGAGCCTAACTTCTTAAAACCACCTCTGAGTTACTCATTTTCCCCTGGGTATCTCCCATGTATACCTGAAATATACATGTTAATAAACTTCTGGGGTTTTTTTTCTCTCTCTTGTTTATCTGTCTTTCATTACAGGGGTCTCAGCTAAGAACTCCGAGGGTAAAGGGAAAATTATTCCCCTCCCCGCCCCGCAGTATACCTAACACGACTGAACTGTCCTCTTAAAAAATGGTTAAGATGGTAAATTTTGTTATGTGTATATTTTGCCACAACTTAAAAACAATGAATTAAGAACAAAACAAATCCACTGTTGACTAACTTCTCAATCTTCCTAAAGTAGGCAAATTTGGGGACTGGAACTGAAGTCTGATTTTCTGCCTGGCGGGGGATAAAACTGGTTATTTTTAAACTGGAGCAGCCGACGCTCTGCCACACAACGCAAATGCGCTCCTGTAAGGAGGAAAAAAGAGAGTCCCTTGGGCTTCCCCACCCCACGCTGCAGATACCTTTAATTACCTTTTATGGTTATATAACCAATGACAAAGCAAGACAAACATTCCCCAGCCAGCTCTCGATTTCACTCTTTCTCTTGGGGGGGGGAAATGTTTGCTGATCCTTTTGCTCTTGGACTTTCTTATGAGGCTGAGTTAAGTCCCATACATGGTTGTGACCTTCAGGGGAACCGAATCCTTCAGGCAAGGAAGTAAAGGCAGGCTGACAAGCAGGCACCAGGCCACCAGCACCCCCACCTCCCTCCCTCCAGCAGCCCAACACCCAGGCCCTTTGTGAGCTCAGCCCATCACGTGCTCACTCCTGCCCACCAATCCCGCTGTGTTGCTGGGCCTCTGTCACTCTTCCATTGGTGTCAGTTCTGAAGCAATCTCTTCTGGGGCGCTTGCAAAGGACGGATCTGTGGGTGGAAGGAACTGAAAATGGATCCAGTGACTCACCCTGCATCTCGCACATTCTAGCACATTACATTCTAGGTCAGGAGATTTTAGGTTTCAGGGACGTGACTTGATACCCAATTCCTGGGTCCAAGCGGGACATGTAGGTTTTGGGAGGTCTTCTCAGCAAACAGAAAAGCAATTGTAATGAGGACAACAAAATTCCTCTGTAGGGCAGGGTTTCTCATCCTCCTTGGCATTACCGACATTTGGGGCTGGGTGATTGTGTCGTAGAGGACGTGCAGCAGCATCTCCCACCTCCGCTACCAAGTGCCAGTGGCATTTTCCCCTCCCCACTAACACCACTGTTGGGACAACCAAAAATGGTCTCCGGACATTGCCAAATGTCCCCTGAAGAGCCAAGTCACTCCTGGTTGAGAACCACTGCTCTAGAGAAACACCAGCCACTTGCCTCACTTTCTCTTTCCCTCCCTGGCACCTCAGTGCCCTTGGACAAATGGTTACTTGTATTTCCTCTCACACGACCCATTGTTGGACTTAAGGAATGAAGGGGAGTTTCAGAGCTTTTTTTTTTTTTTTTTTTTCCTGCTGGAGACAACATCAGTGTTCCCAGCTCCTAAGAATGTTGTTTTCTCCTTGGAGATAACCCTGGACGCACTTCCCACCCTCTGAGGCTCTCTTCTTCCTCCTTCCTCCCCTTCCTCCTCCTCTCCCTCCCCTGCCTCTGAAATCAGGCCTGTTTTTCTCTGTACCGTTTGGACTCTGGAAAAAGCTATGTCACAAAGCTCATGACTCAGCCTTTAAACAACATGATTCATGAGGCTGGCAGCAAAAGCCACAGCCAAAAGCGAGCGGGGTGTGGTATGAAGCCAAGCCTGGTTACCTTAGAAAGAACCTCGGCGTTCTGCTTCTCTGAAACTTCTGCCTGAAATTTGGGGAGAAATACCCCTATAAAGAGCCTCCATGTTTTGTTCCTTTAAAACCTCTTTCCAGAAATAACCTTCACAAAAAATCTGGATAGGAAGTGACTGGGGTCTCCTGCTAACCTGAAAAATGACATTTTGTTTTTCCTGTTCGTTTTAATTTTCCAGTAACCAATTCATTCTCTTTGAAAAATGTTAAAAATTGCACAGTCTATTTTGAACGTTCCTCGGGCCTTTTTCAAAAATACCTACATACATGGATCACCGAAGAAAATACATAGTTTTGTTTTGATTCACATTTTAAGAAAGTTTAATACAATGTTCATAATTTAAAACAGGAATGAGTCTTTTTTTTAATGGCAAAACATTTTTTTAGGCAATTTTTTTTTTTTTGGAAGGCTTTGAGGATGGAAATTAAAAGATCTTTCCCCCCTCTATATTGTAGAAATGGGGACTATTTCTAGAAGAGTCCAGAAGGGGCAGTGGCTGGGGAATTGAGCATGAGGGAAACTTTTCACTGTAAACTTCCAAAAACCTCTTAAGTTTTCACATATTTTTTTCATATTCATGTATTTTAAAAACAAAGAATACGTTGAAGAAATGACACCTAGAAACCCACAAAATGGGCGGTGGTAAAAACGGAAAAGATCGGGCCGGCAATCTTTCAATCTTTTCCTCTTCTCTTATCCAAATGGAATTTCGCCGTAGAATTAAATTTTATATCTGGGGTATAAAACTGTGTTTTTCTCGCCCCGCCACAAACGTACAGCACTGGGGTTCAAGTAGTGTGTTGAAAACCTCAGGCCTAACGAGGCTGGACTTCGGGGCTCCGCCGAGTATCAACAAGAAGGAAGACGGGACGCCTCCGCGCTCGCACTCAAGCACCCTCTTCTCGAACCCAAGAGGGCGCAGACGAAGCAGGAAGGCCAAAGAACAATCCAGAAAGTTCGGTCGGCTTCCAGAGGCATCTCGAGGAGGTGGACAAAGCGTGTGGGGTTTCTGCGCCCCCTTCTCAGACTGCGGCTGGGGCAGCCCCCCGGCACTCCCCCGGCCTCGCTCCTGCGCTGCCCCGAGCGCGGGCTGGGGGCCCAAACCCGGCCCGCGCCCGACCACCGCGCGGCGACCTTGCCGAGTCATCCGTCTTGTCCGCGCGCCCGCGCAGGGGGGATGGGCGCGCCGCCACAGCGGGCGGTGGGAGTGGGGGAGGGGACGCCGCCTGAGCGTGCCCCGGCGTGAAGACCCCTGGGTTCGCGGACGGGCGAGGGGCGCATGACGCCTGACCCCGCTCCGTCCAGCGCGGGTCTCGAGAGCCACGGGGCCCGTTGCGGCTGAGGGGAGGGGGCGTCGGGGTCGGGCGGCGGGGACAGCCCGCTCCGGGCGTCCTGTGGTCTCCGCGCCGGGTTTTCGCGCCTTCCGCGGGCCCTTTCCCCTCCTCCCCCTCGCCCCCGCCCCCGCCCCCGCGGCCGAGCGCCGGCCACGTCCGCGGACGAAGCACTCAACGAACGCGCTGATTCCTCCGCGCGGGCGCCAAGTGCAGCGGCCCCTTCCTCACCAGACTCAGCTCTACAGCCCATCCTTCACGGGTAAACATTTCGGCGGGGCTCTTGGATGATTTGGGGGCGCTGGTTTTCTCTCCGGAGGGCAGTAAGCGTGGGAAAAATAGTCCCTTCTCGGCGTTTCTGCGGAGGGATCCATCAGAGCCGCGCTCCCGATCGCTATATAAGGAGGCGCCGGGTGTGGCGCAGGCAGTTCCGTGGAGGCCGGGAGTCCAGTGGGCGTTCTCGTGTGTGCCGTGCAGTCACAGCAGCTTGGTGAGGGCCGGGCCGCTGCGCTGGCCCGGGGGTCTTGTGGCGGTGCGGGTGCAGGGGAGGCGGGAGGCCGAGCAGCCAGCCGCCGGCGGAGCAGCGGTGGAGGCTTTTAGTCGCCCGGGCGCGGGAGCGGAGCTCTCTGAGGGGGAGGGGCGCAGCAAAATGGCGGCCGCTTCGGATCCCTGGCTGGGAGAAGCCGGGCTGCGAGGCGGGCTGTGAGGTTGGCGAGAGAAGCCTGGGGGGGGGGGTGGTTGTGGGTGGATGAGAACGCGGCGGGCCCGTGAGGCCTTAACGGGGCTCATTGCTCAGTGTGGGTGGGGAAGCCCAAGTGTGTTGGGCGGCCACGCTGGCGCCCCGCTGCGCGCCTCGTCGCAGCGAGTGGGCACCAAGTGCGGGTGCCGTTCAGTCCTGAGCCCGTTCCAGGGGAGGGGCCCCGCTCACCGTGCCGGTCACGTGATGTCATCCCTTTGTCGGTTCACAATCTGGGGTGGGGCCGCCTGGTCCTCTGTGTGCAGCCGGTTTCGGTCAGTCGCGGGACACGAGGGTTAGGCCCGGGGAAGACGCTGCCGAACTGTCGGGGCAGACGTCGGTGAGGGGGGAGGGGAAGATAAGTGAGGCCCGCGCCTTCGCTTGGCTGGGATGCATGCTTTTCTCTCCTAGGGGTCTGAAACTTGGCTTTGGAGCTTGCTTGAGCTTAGGGAGCTTGTCCTTTTTTTCTCGTTAGCTTGCTTATGTGAGGCTTACTTTAGTTGGGTAAACGTAAAATGATCAGTGACCAGTAGGATCGTGTTCCCATGTGAGTTGTCTGCTACACTTCTGGGTTCTTTTTTGTGTGTGTGTGACAGACAATGCAGATCTTCGTGAAGACCTTGACCGGTAAGACCATCACCCTGGAGGTGGAGCCCAGTGACACCATCGAGAATGTCAAGGCGAAGATCCAGGACAAGGAAGGCATCCCCCCTGACCAGCAGAGGTTGATCTTTGCCGGGAAACAGCTGGAGGACGGGCGCACCCTGTCTGACTACAACATCCAGAAGGAGTCCACTCTGCACCTGGTGCTCCGCCTCAGAGGGGGCATGCAGATCTTCGTGAAGACCTTGACCGGTAAGACCATCACCCTGGAGGTGGAGCCCAGTGACACCATCGAGAATGTCAAGGCGAAGATCCAGGACAAGGAAGGCATCCCCCCTGACCAGCAGAGGTTGATCTTTGCCGGGAAACAGCTGGAGGACGGGCGCACCCTGTCTGACTACAACATCCAGAAGGAGTCCACTCTGCACCTGGTGCTCCGCCTCAGAGGGGGCATGCAGATCTTCGTGAAGACCTTGACCGGTAAGACCATCACCCTGGAGGTGGAGCCCAGTGACACCATCGAGAATGTCAAGGCGAAGATCCAGGACAAGGAAGGCATCCCCCCTGACCAGCAGAGGTTGATCTTTGCCGGGAAACAGCTGGAGGACGGGCGCACCCTGTCTGACTACAACATCCAGAAGGAGTCCACTCTGCACCTGGTGCTCCGCCTCAGAGGGGGCATGCAGATCTTCGTGAAGACCTTGACCGGTAAGACCATCACCCTGGAGGTGGAGCCCAGTGACACCATCGAGAATGTCAAGGCGAAGATCCAGGACAAGGAGGGCATCCCCCCTGACCAGCAGAGGTTGATCTTTGCCGGGAAACAGCTGGAGGACGGGCGCACCCTGTCTGACTACAACATCCAGAAGGAGTCCACTCTGCACCTGGTGCTCCGCCTCAGAGGGGGCATGCAGATCTTCGTGAAGACCTTGACCGGTAAGACCATCACCCTGGAGGTGGAGCCCAGTGACACCATCGAGAATGTCAAGGCGAAGATCCAGGACAAGGAAGGCATCCCCCCTGACCAGCAGAGGTTGATCTTTGCCGGGAAACAGCTGGAGGACGGGCGCACCCTGTCTGACTACAACATCCAGAAGGAGTCCACTCTGCACCTGGTGCTCCGCCTCAGAGGGGGCATGCAGATCTTCGTGAAGACCTTGACCGGTAAGACCATCACCCTGGAGGTGGAGCCCAGTGACACCATCGAGAATGTCAAGGCGAAGATCCAGGACAAGGAGGGCATCCCCCCTGACCAGCAGAGGTTGATCTTTGCCGGGAAACAGCTGGAGGACGGGCGCACCCTGTCTGACTACAACATCCAGAAGGAGTCCACTCTGCACCTGGTGCTCCGCCTCAGAGGGGGCATGCAGATCTTCGTGAAGACCTTGACCGGTAAGACCATCACCCTGGAGGTGGAGCCCAGTGACACCATCGAGAATGTCAAGGCGAAGATCCAGGACAAGGAAGGCATCCCCCCTGACCAGCAGAGGTTGATCTTTGCCGGGAAACAGCTGGAGGACGGGCGCACCCTGTCTGACTACAACATCCAGAAGGAGTCCACTCTGCACCTGGTGCTCCGCCTCAGAGGGGGCATGCAGATCTTCGTGAAGACCTTGACCGGTAAGACCATCACCCTGGAGGTGGAGCCCAGTGACACCATCGAGAATGTCAAGGCGAAGATCCAGGACAAGGAGGGCATCCCCCCTGACCAGCAGAGGTTGATCTTTGCCGGGAAACAGCTGGAGGACGGGCGCACCCTGTCTGACTACAACATCCAGAAGGAGTCTACTCTGCACCTGGTCCTGCGCTTGAGGGGAGGTGTCTAAGTTCCCCCTTTTAAGCTGTTGACAAAATTCTTTGCACTTTTCTTTCAATAAAGTTGTTGCATTCCCAAATAGTGTGAGTTTTTGCGGGGAGAAGGGGTTCTTTTTAGTTTGGTTTGGGGTGTGAGGGGTCAGGGTTTCCAGTCTATCAAGTGATTCTAGTAACCAGGAGGTAATAAATGTCCGTAAAAAAATTCGGAGGTTGCAGTTAGAATTCTCCGTATACAGCTTATACGTAGTTGTATTTGTAAACTGATTTTAAAAATACTGAATTTGAGGTTGGTTTGTGAGGTAACAGAATGGGAGAGTTTCTGGGCTGCCAGCAGGAAGGAGATACTAAAAAGAGGGAGGGTGGGGGTGGTGGAATCTTCAGAAGAACCGGGTTTAATAAGTATTTAAATTTACATTGAGCTGCGTAGAAAGCAGTTTTACCAGATATTTTAAAAATGGCAAGTAATCTGTATTAAGTGTGTCGGGCATTATGCTGAAAAGTTACAATTGGTAGAAGAGGCCACTGTCTTTGTCTTCACTTGGGAAAGTTTATAGTAGCTTTTACCCCATCAGATGCTGCTGGTGAGGAATTCTTTGTCGTAATTACAAGCAAAGGTGGAAGTCTAAGGAAGCTGGTATAATGTTAAGGAATCGGCACCGGGTGGTAGGTACCCCAGACATCAGAACCATTAAGGGACTTAGGAAGGGACTGTTCCCAAAGCACCACTGCCTTCCAACTGCCCAGTTTTAGGGTATCCATGTGCAACCTTAGGTGTACAGGAAATTTTGGTGGTGTCCATAAAATAGCTTAAGACTACATCCTTAGCTTTAGGGATCAAACTAGAAAATGCCATTTGAGAAATATGTAGATCTTAGGCAAGTTGTTGCAATTTTTCACTTTGTTGATAGTGTACAAAATGTACAGTGCACTCAATTTCCGTGACTCATGTATGTAAAGTGACATATAGGTCAAGAAACAACCTCAAGAGGGCGCCTGGGTGGCTCAGTCGTTAAGCGTCTGCCTTCCGCTCAGGTCGTGATCCCAGGGTCCTGGGATGGAGCCCCACGTCGGGCTCCCTGCTCCGCGGGAAGCCTGCTTCTCCCTCCCCCACTCCCCCTGCTTGTGTTCCCTCTCTCGCTGTGTCTCTCAAAGTCTTAACCTCAGGAACTCCACTAGTACTTCTGGTCACCACATTAGGTGACCTGCAAAAAATACGCTCGTTCCAAACTGGTCCTAGCGGGAAAAAAACCTCAACGGCATCCTGAAAATGACCACTCTGAAGGACAGGCATCACATGGTCCCTAAATCAGTGATGAGTGCATTTTTAGTCTTACAGGGGTGCCTGGCTGGCTCTGGAGTGTGCAACTCACCTCAGGTTGGTTAGTTTGAGCCCCACGTTGGGTGTTAGGGATTACTTTAAAAATCTTTATAGTTTTCAAAATGCAAGAGCGTGAGTGGCTTACAGTTTTTGAGAACGTGGGGCTGGGTCATATCGTTAACAGCCGAATTTCTCTTAACAGTGGAGACCCTGAGTACCTTGTGCAGAGCTAGAGGGATCTTGGCGTTGGAGCAAAAGCGCATTGGAGCACAGTCTAATAAGATTGTTACCCGGGTGGGGATGCTCATTTGGGAACTCACTGAAGAACACTTGGTTCTTTGAAATAAAGTGCTGCCTGTCAAGTTCAATGAAAGGAATTGCTAATTACAAGTGTAAATACCAGAAAGGTTCTGAAAAACAACTACAAACACGTTAAAATCAATGATGTAGAGTTCATACAGGCTAACTCCCAGGAAGAAACGAGTTTGGAATAGATTTGGTGCTTATTTCAATTAAACATATATATACACATCGTGTGTGTGTGTGTGTGTGTGTGTGTGTGTGTGTCAAAGTCAAAGATAGTCCACCTAAGTTCCTAATTTCCCAGTGTTAGCTTTTTCCCCAGTGATAACAAGGTTTGATACCTTTTTACCTTATATTCTACTTTTACCTTATATTCTATAATAAATACACCATAGTTATGTACATACATAATGTATACACGTGTACATAGGACCATTCACAATATAGAGTTTCTCAGCCTTTTTTAAACTGAGTAATTATGGACACCTTTTCATGTCACCATATCTAGATCTACCTCATTCTTTTTAATACTCTTGCTATTCCATTGTATGGATGCCCTATGATTTAACCTGTGCACCAACATTTGTTTCCAGGTTTCTGCTGCTGCAAAGTACATCCTTATGCACAGCTCTTTTGTATAGTAATATTTTGAAAGTATGGCGTAAATACGAGATTTCTATGTAATAGGGTTCTCAGGGATAATTAAAAATAGTCCACCTTAGAACTTAACAATTATTTGTCCCATGATATTTTTCTATTTTTAATTTTTTGAGTAGGTAACACTTCACGTGTTTTGGATACATAAAAAGTTTAAAATAGGGGCGCCTGGGTGGCTCAGTTGGTTAAGCGTCCAAGTCACGATTTCAGCTGAAGTCATGATCTCAGGGTTGTGAGATCAAGCCCTATGTGAGGCTCCCCGCCCAGTGGGGAGTCTGCTTGAAGTTTCTCTCCCTCTTTTCCTCCCCCTGCTTCCACTCTCTCAAATAATTAAACAATCTTTAGGGGCACCTGGGTGGCCCAGTTGGTTAAGCGTCTGCCTTCTGCTCAGGGTCCTGGGATCCAGCCCTGCATCGGGGGGGTCCCTGCTCAGCGGGGAGTCTGCTTCTCCCTCTCCCTCAGTCCCTCCCCCCATTTGTGTGTGCGCTCTCTCTCTCAGGTAAATAAATAAAAATCGTTTTTTAAAAAGATTTTATTTATTTATTTGACAGGGAGAGAGAGCACAAGCCGGGGGAGCAGCAGGGAGGAGAAGCAGACTCCCCGCTGAGCAGGGAGCCCGACGCGGGGCTCGATCTCAGGACCCTGGGATCACGACCTGAGCCGAAGGCAGACGCTTAACCGACAGCCACGCAGGCGCCCCTAAATAAAAGTCTTTTAAAAAAATCTTTGAAAGTTTAAAATAGTATGTAATGTCCCCCATGCTGTCTTCCACCCCACCAGTTCTCTAGCCCCATCCCCGCCCCAACGTACTTTCAGAGTTTACGCATATGAAAGCAACCACTCGTTAATATCTTTTACAAAAGGTAGCATATTGTGTGTAGCCTGTCCTGTACCTTGCTTCTTCACTTTACATCTTTTATAATTTTGGCAAGAGTTCTAATATCTTCTCATTTTGCATAAAGGAAAAATACCTCATGTCATTTTCTCAAGAATAAAACCAAGCCAACAGAATCCCTCCTGAAACATTTACAGGCCCCTCCAACAAATACAGGAACCATAGTGATACAGTGATAAGTGTTTCTGCTATTAAGGGGTCTTCGGTCGATTGAAAGAACAGATACTAGACTTGGTTTCACCGAGTGACTGTGAAGTTTGGTTTCACACATGAATTAATGCTACCAGAGGATTCACTTAGATGAGTCTTGAATAAACCAGAAAAGCATGTAGCTTGCACTTATTTAAAACAGTGTTCCTTTTTATGTCTTGTCTGAAAGCACAACAAAACCCTCGCCAAGTTATAAATATGGCCCTCACAGAGGTATATTCTAACAGCTTGGCACGTGCCTTTTAATAAAGGATTTGCCACGTCAGTGTGTAGTGCTCATTTCTGCCGGAAGAGGGAGCTCCTAGAACAGGTTTTGGTTTAGTCATGAGGCCCGCAGCACCCCCAAGCGGTTGTGGTTGACAAAGCAATTTATGCTTTTACCTTAACTCCCTACGGAGACTTTTTACTGTCCCGCTCCCGCTGGCCCCAAAGCCTTTTACTTTCTCGTTTTCCTTCCAGTCCTGCAGCCGCGTCCTGTTGGAATTACTCCACAACATCAAATATAGCTATTATTCAGCGTAGACGCTCTATTACTGTATCTCATCAGCTCTAACTCCTCAAAATGCTGTCTTCCCTCTTTCCCTTACTTCCTGGCCACTTTCTTTTCTCCATATGCTCCCTCCCATTTTCCACCTTTTTCTACTCAAGCTGCTCCCTCTTTTTAAAATACCACCACTCCCACCTTAACAAATCAAATCCTACCCAGCGTCAAGACCTAACTCAAAGGTTGCACTAACTAAGGTTCCTTGACTGTCCTGATTGGACATTATCTGCATTCTTGAAATCTCCTAGCTCTTCCTAATTTTTTTTTAAAGATTTTATTTATTTATTCGACAAAGAGAGACACAGCGAGAGAGGGAACACAAGCAGGGGGAGCGGGAGAGGGAGAAGCAGGCTTCCCGTGGAGCAGGGAGCCCAATGCGGGGCTCGATCCCAGGACCCTGGGATCGTGACCTGAGCTGAAGGCGGAAGCTTAACGACCGAGCCACCCCGGCGTCCCTCTTCCTAATTTTTAAAAAAATTTTTTATTTATTTGTCAGAGAGAGAGCACAAGCAGGGGGAGTAGCAGGCAGAGGGAGAAGCAGACTCTCCAGCTGAGCAAGGAGCCCGCAGGACTCGATCCCAGGACCCTGGGATCATGACCTGAGCCGAAAGCAGACGCTTAACGACTGAGCCACCCAGGCACCCCTACTCTTCCTAATTTATTTTTATTTTTATTATTTTTTTAAAAAAGATTTTATTTATTTGACAGAGAGACAGTGAGAGAGGGAACACAAGCAGGGGGAGTGGGAGAGGGAGAAGCAGGGTTCCCGCGGAGCAGGGAGCCCTATGCGGGGCTCGATCCTAGGACCCTGGGATCATGACCTGAGCCTCCCAGGCGCTCCTACTTTTCCTAATTTTGTATTAGAGTTCTTTATTCAGATGAGATAGCTCTGTTCCTTTATTTGATAATAAATAACTACACACAGTAGCAGAGATGATCAGATTGAATGGGAGAAGTTTGGGATCCTACTTATGATCAGATAGGAGAAGCTTTCTGGGAAGGGACTCTTTTTTTTTTTTAAGATTTTATTTATTTATTTGACAGAGACACAGCGAGAGAGGGAACACAAGCAGGGGGAGTGGGAGAGGGAGAAGCAGGCCTCCCGCGGAGCAGGGAGCCCGATGCGGGGCTCCATGCGGGGCTCCATGAGGGGCTCCATGAGGGGCTCCATGAGGGGCTCGATTCCAGGACCCTGGGATCATGACCCGAGCCGAAGGCAGACGCTTATCGACTGAGCCACCCAGGCGCCCCTGGGAGGGGACTCTTTAAGTGGGGCCTGAAAGATGAGTGGAGGCAGCTTTGCAAAACATGGGGCAGCATACAGTAGTGCAGGAACCCTAGCAGTAGCAGGGTTTGGTGTATTTGAGCAACAGAGAGGAGACCAGCATGGCTGGAGGGCAATAAGCAAGTGCAGACAGAGAGGGGGCCGGGGTGGGGGGAGGGGGGTGGCTTTCAAGAGATACTAAATGCTTGGTCTGGAGGGGGGCCCGGACATCAGCATTTTTTAAAGATTGATTGATTGATTGATTTGATAAAGAGAGCCAGAGAGCACAAGCGGAGAGAATGGCAGAGGGAGAGGGAGAAGCAGGCTCTGCACTGAGCAGTGAGCCCGACACGGGGCTCGATCCCAGATCCCTGGGATCATGACCTGAGCCGAAGGCAGACGCTGAACCATCTGAGCCACCCAGGTGCCCCTGGGCATCAGCATTTAAAAAAAACTCTCCTAGTGGATCTTAAGTGCAGCCAGGGTTGGGAACCACTGTTTGAAAGTATTGCTATCATTCCATTGGTGAAATACTTTTTAATCAAACTGTTGTTATCAAAGAATTGTATTGAGGAAGTTCAAGTATAGTTTGAAAATAGTAAGTGACAGGCGCCTGGGTGGCTCAGTTGGTTAAGCGACTCCCTTCAGCTCAGGTCATGATCCTGGAGTCCCGGGATCGAGTCCCACATCAGGCTCCCTGCTCAGCGGGGAGTCTGCTTCTCCCTCTGACCCTCTTCCCTCTCGTGCTCTCTGTCTCTCATTCTCTCTCTCTCAAATAAATAAATAAAATCTTTAAAAAAAAAAGAAAATAGTAAGTGACTACCACTTATTAAGAAGTTACTATTGGGGATTCTATTTTTAGCAAATGTAGGTATCCACTTAATTAAAACTTTATCGAGCCCCTACTGTATCAGATTGTTTCCAGTAATAGAAAACCAGGGGGCCTAAACCATAGGGAAATACATTATCTTTATTATTTATTTGGTTAGTTAGTTTCACATTTTTATTTAAATTCTAGTTACTTAACATACAGTGCAATATTGGTTTCAGGGTAGAATTCAGTGATTCGTCACTTACATACAACACCCAGTGCTCATCATAACATGTGCCCTCCTTAATGCCCATCCCCCACCCACCTCCCTCCATCAACCCTCAGTTTGTTCTCTGTCGTCAAGAGTCTTCTGGAGGGGCGCCTGGGTGGCTCAGTCGTTAAGCATCTGCCTTCTTCGGCTCAGGTCATGATCCCAGGGTCCTGGGATCGAGCCCCTCATCGGGCTCCCTGCTCCGTGGGAAGCCTGCTTCTCCCTCTCCCACTCCCCCTGCTTGTGTTCCCTCTCTCACTGTGTCTCTCTCTGTGTCTCTCTCTGTCAAATAAATAAATAAAATCTTTAAAAAAAGTCTCTTATGGTTTGCCTCCCTCTTTCTCTCTTTTTGTTTCCTTCCCATATGCTTATCTGTTTTGTTTCTTAAATTCCACCTATGAGTGAAATCGTATGGTATTTGTCTTTCTCTGACTGACTTATTTCACTTAGCACAATATACTCTAGTTCCATCCATGCCGTTGCAAATGGCAAGATTTCATTCTTTTTGATAGCTTAGTAATATTCCATTGTATATACATACCACATCTTTTTTTTTTTTAAGATTTTAGTTATTTGAGAGAGAGTGCAAGTCGGGGGAGAAGCAGAGGGAGAGGGACAAGCAAACTCTGTGCTGAGTGCAGAGCTCAACTTGGGGCTCCATCTCACAACCCTGAGATCATGACCTGAGCCGAAATCAAGAGTTGGATGCCTCACCAACTGAGCCACTCAGGTGCCCGAGTACCACATCTTTATCAATTCATCAGTCAGTGGACATTTGGGCTCTTCCCATAGTTTGGCTATACATTACCTTTATAACAAGAGACTCAGAGCTAAGGGCTCTGGCCTCTTCTGTGTGGTCTTTTTTTGGGGGATCATCAGCAAGATGGCTGCACAGTTCCAGACATCACATACAGATCCGACAATGTCCAGAGGAAGAAAAAGTGACATCTCGTTCCTGTGACTCTTGTTAGGAGCAAAAAAAAAAAAAAATCTTTCCTGGAAGTCTCCACAGCAGACTTGCCATCATTGACCAGAAAAGGGCTACATGCTCATTCACTTTATTGTTGTTGAAACTGCTGAATCTATTTTTTAATTTTTTAGTTGTTCTTACTGCTTTTCTTCCTCTTATGGTTAGAATATAGGTTTTGACGGGAAACAATGATTAGGACACATTTATCTCTCAGAGATGGTTCTACTAAACAGGACATATTTACAAGCTGTCAAATGAATCTTAAAATGTGTTGAAAACTGAAGTTCTATGGAGTGGAAGGGTGAAGCCCATCAGGCTGAACTATGGCAGGGAGTGACCAATTGTAATGTAGGCAGGAGGGACCAGGGAGGTGGACCCCAGCGTCGGTGTGAGCCGGTGTGGAAGGGTTAGCATTTCCTTTAAGTCCCTATGACAATAGTCCATACTGCATGGGTGGGACTGCTTCTAAGAGGCCCCTCCCTAAGCCCCTAAGTGATGCTTACACTTTCCACAAATCTGTGCTCCTAGTCCCTTGTCGCTCACATAGCCAGCCTACTGCTCTGGGGCATTCTGCCAGTGACTTCCTGCCATCTTCGATGTGGCTTTTCTCGGCTGTGATGACTTTCTCTGGGCTGCCTCAGAAACCCAGCTGTTTTCTTTCCTTATTATAGCTGAGTGTAGGCTGTTGCTTTTTCCCTTCCCTTCCCTTCCCTTCCCTTCCCTCCCCTCCCCTCCCCTCCCCTCCCCTCCCCTCCCCTCCCCTTCCCTTCCCTTCCTTTCCCTCCCTGTGAAAAGAAATCACAAAGTGAAGTCACAGTTGTGTGCTGCAGATATTAATGCTCCATGGGTGATTTCCCTCCCCTGAGAGGCCATCTCTCTCTTTGGTCCTGAACCGGCAGGCTTCTTTGGCCCTCTAGGGGTATTTTTGGCTGTCAAAACCCAGAGGTGGGGGTGAGTCAAACCCCACCTTCACTGGGGCCAGGTGTAAGGAGAAAAGAGACTTATCTTGCACTCCAATGACACTATCTAATGTCCACACACGTTGAAGATGCAGTCCCACCTACCTGAAGACAAAGCTGACATTAATTCGCAGGAAAATTAGGTTCTTGCTCTTCAAACTTCATCCAGAATAGCAGTTTGGCTTTTCCTTTGGATCGAAACACAGAGGTGTTTTCTCAAAACAAGAATTGTTTGCCCCAAATGAAAAATCAGAAAAACATTGAAAACTTTAAAATAACAGCATTCCTGTGTTTCCAGACATCAAGCAAATGCCTGTTCTTTTTTTTTTTTATTATTAACATATAATGTATTATTTGTTTCAGGGGTACAGGTCTGTGATTCATCAGTCTTACACAATTCACAGCGCTCACCATAGCACATACCCTCCCCAATGTCTATCACCCAGCCACCCCATCCCTCCCACCCCCCTCCACTCCAGCAACCCTCAGTGTGTTTCCTAAGATTAAGAATCTTTCATGGTTTGTCTCCCTCTCTGGTTTCGTCTTGTTTCATTTTCTCCTCTCTTCCCCTATGATCCTCTGTCTTGTTTCTCAAATTCCACATATCAGTGAGATCATATGGTAATTATCTTTCTCTGATTGATTTATTTCACTTAGCATAATACCCTCTAGTTCCGTCCACACTGTTGCAAATGGCACGGTTTCATTTTTTGATGGCTGCATAATATTCCATTGTATATATATATACACACCACACCTTCTTTATCCATTCGTCTGTCGATGGACATCTGGGCTCTTTCCGTAGTTCGGCTATTGTGGACATTGCTGCACAAATGCATGTTCTTAAGTCATTTGCTAGCAAAGGGAATGGGGTGGCCAGTGATTGACCAAGCGTAGCTGGGATCTTCTCCTGGGGGTGAGATCGCCATCTCTAACTCGAGTGGACGTTGAGGTTCCATAAGGAGGAAGGATAAGTTTGGCTGCTGGGTAGGCAACCAGCCACGCTTCCGAGCCCTCCTGCGTTCACTGATTCGTTACCCTAAGTACCTGATGTATTAGTTACCTATGCTGTCGAGCAAATGACCCCCTAAACGTGGCAGCTTAGTCATGTGAGATTCTGGGGGTCAGGAATTCGAGTGATGTGTAGCTAGTGGTTCTTGGGTCTCTCATGATGTTGCAGTCCTACCTGAAAGCTTGGCTGTGGCTGGAGGAGGTACTGCTGAGACGGTGCACTCAGATGACTGGCAAGATGATGCTGAATCATGTTGGTACCTTTTAATAGGGCTGCATCAGCGACCTCCCAGCATGGCCGCTGGCTGCCCCCAGAGTGAGTCACTTGAGCAAACACACCGTGGAGGATGCAATGTCTTTTATGATCTAGCCTTGGAAGTCACACCCCTACATTTCTACAGTACCCTGTTGGTGACACAGGCCAGCCCTGCCCACTGTGGGAGGGGACAACACAGGGCATGGATCCCGGGAGGTGGGGGGCCACTGGAATCATCTTGGAGGTAGATACCATCCCCTCATCGAGTCCCTGATCGATTCTTATTTGGCCTTGTTCAAATCAATGCAAGCAATTTCCTATCATCTTGGTCTTTAGCATTTTGTTTTGCAGAGACATTATAAATTCCCAGCAGTCATTGCTTCTGTTTAAAAAAATCTTGTTTGATACCTAATGATTTTTAGTTGATGTATTTCATGTAGAATGTCATCAGAATTCATTTTTCTTTCTTTCCAGGGCCATATTGCCACTGAGATTCTACAGGCCCAGCTGCTGGGGTTTTCAAAGGCCTACTAAAATGCTTGAGACTGAAAAAAAGTACATTGTATCCAACATATGAAAATTACAAACTCGAATTTAAAAATTTTAGTATCTATACAACATACAAACTGACACCCACCTCAGCTCTGATGTAGGGAATTGTATCTAATGTGGGTAACTTTTATTTTTTTTATTTTTAAAATTTTTATTTACTTATTTAAGATTTTATTTAAGTAATCTCTACACCCAATGTGGGGCTCGAACTTACAACCCTGAGATCAAGAGTCTCACACTCCACCGACTGAGCCAGCTGGGTGCCCAAATGTGGGTACCTTTTAATGTAAGCTACGATATGAAATGTTTAATATTTGGTTGTGCTGTCCAAAGTAAAAATGTCTAGGGCCTACACAGGTCTTAAGAGGCCCTGTTCTTGTTTTTCTTTTATTAAAAAAATATTTGGGGGCGCCTGAGTGGCTCAGTTGGTTGGGCGACTGCCTTTGGCTCTGGTCATGATCCCAGAGTCCCGGGATCGAGTCCCGCATCGGGCTCCCTGCTCCGCGGGAGTCTGCTTCTCCCTCTGACCCTCCCCGCTCTCATGCTCTCTCTCTCACTCTCTCTCATTCTCATTCTCTCAAATAAATAAATAAATCTTTAAAAAAAAACATATTTGAAAACAGATTAGACTTTTTTCCACCAAGTATATCCCTGCCACAAGAGAATCCTGAAAGTTTTGGAATAAATCATTTATGGCATCCACATGTTAAGTTTAGGCTGAAGGGAGGGGCGCCTGGGTGGCTCAGTTGGTTAAGCGACTGCCATCAGCTCAGGTCATGATCCTGGAGTCCCAGGATCGAGTCCCGCATCGCGCTCCCTGCTCAGTGAGGAGCCTGCTTCTCCCTCTGACCCTCCCCTCTCTCATGTATTCTTGCTCTCTCAAATAAATAAATAAATCTTAAAAAAATTTTTTTAGGCTGAAGGGAAAAAAAGTAATTACTGGGCGGATCACTTCAGGCCCTGCTGTTTCCCTAGGACACTGACAGAGTCATTAGGGATGAGATGTAGTCTTTCATGGGCTCTTCATTAGTACTTCCCCAAAACAAGACAGCTCTAGAAGTGCTTAAATGACCCCTACTGGGTCTCCTAATTTGCTTGAAAAGAAAGCTGGATTAAGAACCAGGTTCTTGGGGCGCCTTTGTGGCTCAGTTGTTAAGCCTCTGCCTTCGGCTCAGGTCATGATCCTGGGGTCCTGGGATCGAGCCCCACGTTGGGCTCCCTGCTCAGCGGGGAGTCTCTTTCTCCCTCTCCCTCTGCCCCTCTCACTCATGCTCTCAAATAAATAAATAAATAAATAAAATCTTAAAAAAAAAAAAAGAACCAGGTTCTTGTGTGAGGCATAGAACTAGCAGACAGAACCAAATATTACTTTCTGCCTTGAGACAAAGCTGTACAGATTTGAACAATTAGTAAAGTGGTGGGGTTTTATGATCAAAGGCCTTCAATGAGTAATTAATAAAGGATGCTTTTAAGAATACAAAATAAAGGACACCTGGGGGGCTCAGTCAGTTAAGCGTCTGCCTTCGCCTCGGGTCATGATCCCAGGGTCCTGGGATCGAGCCCTACATCGGGCTCCCTGCTCAGCGGGAAGCCTGCTTCTCCCTCTGCCCCTCCCCCTACTTGTGCTCTCTCTCACTCTCCGTCAAATAAATAAATAAAATCTTTAAAAAAAATACAAAATAAAGAAAAATTTAAAAATTAAAATAATAAAAAAAAAAAGAATACAAAATAAATGGTAATACCTGACAGTAGTGAGCGACTAGCATCCAGCCCCACCTCCAAGGCTGGGAGGAATTGGTTTCTGTCTCATAGCAGGGTCAGGTCAGGACTTGGGGAGTCCTTGTTTCCCTATTTAAGCCATCAGCCCCTCCACTGGCTCCCGTGGAAGCACTTAACTATTTACTGTGCAGAAGAGAAGCATGGGGGGGCTCTAACCAGAGCCGAGATTGCTGAAATCTTCTTGGTCTGCCAGCTAGAATCAGAATCAGACTCAACAGCAGCGCGTGAAGTGAGGAGTGTTTTTGGCTACAGGAAACAGAACAAATCGCAGAGGATTAAACAAAGGGCTGTTGATTTTCTCACTCAACAAGAAGTCTGGATGTGGGCAGCAAGGGCCTGCCCTGGGATTCTGTGAGCCTCCTTTGGCCACAGCTCCAGATATCCCATCTGTACAAAACAGGAAGGGGGAGGAGTGGACTCAGCGATATCTGCATCTTTTTTTCTTTTTAAGATTTATTTATTTATTTGAGAGAGAGAGATCATGAGTTGGGGGGAGGGCAGAGGGAGAAGCAGGGTCCCCGCTGAGCAGGGAGCCCAATGCAGGACTCGATCCCAGGACCCCGGGATCATGACCTGAGCCGAAGTCAGACACTTCACCAACTGAGCCCCCCAGGCGCCCCCATATCCGCATCTTTTTTTTTTTTAAAGATTTTATTTGGCAGAGAGATACAAAGAGAGAGCAAGTAGGCAGAGAGGCAGGCAGAGAGAGAGGGAGAAGCAGGCTCCCCGCCGAGCAGGGAGCCCGATGCGGGGCTCGATCCCAGGACCCTGGGATTATGACCCGAGCTGAAGGCAGCCGTTTAATCAACTGAGCCACCCAGGCGCCCATCTTTTATGAAGAAAATAAACGTCTTCAAGGACCTACCCTCAGGTCTCATTGATCAGAACAGGCCAGACTGGTAGTAGACCAGGGTTTCTCAAACTCAGTACTATGGATCTTGGGCCTCAGTAATTCTGTGGTGTGGGGGCCGTCCCGAGCACTGTAGGGTGCTCAGCAGCATCAGCCTCCCCTTGTGACAACCAAGAATGTCACCGGATTCCCAAAGTCCCACGCCCCTCTCCCACCCTTGAGAACCACTGGATTTGACCAATCACGAGGCACTATTGATGCTGGCTATGTTACCGCCTTAAAAAAAAAAAAATCAAAATGAGCAAGGGAAGAAAGAATAATACGATAAGTATAATGAACCCTCCCCCTGGATTCAGTAACTTACATTTTGCTGTATTTGCCTTATCTATCTAGCTCAATCGTTTGAACGCAAATTGCAAACATGATATTTTGATCCCTAAAGAGTGATTCTTTTAGTCTTCCCTAAGAAGGGCACCCTCTTACACAACCACGATGCTATTATCATCCAGTACAATGAATAACCATGATTTTATCTATGATCCAGTCTACATTCAGATTGTTCTAATCGTCCCAAGAATGTCTGTATAGCCAATTTATTTTTTGAACCAGGATCCAATAAAGATTTATGCTGCATCTCCCTCCCTTCCGCTCCCTCCCCCTCTCCTCCCTTCCTCCCTACCACTCCCTCTCTCTCTCTCTCTCTCTGGCTGTCAAATGATCCTTTATTAAAACATTTTCCTTTCTAGTTCTTTTTTTTTTTTAAGATTTATTCATTTATTTGAGAGCAAGCGTGAGGGGGGAGGGGCAGAGGGAGAGAGTCTCAAGCAGACTCCCCAATGAGCACGGAGCCTCATGTGGAACTCAATCCTAGGACCCCAAGACCATGACCTGAGCCGAAACCGAGAGTCGGATGTCCAACTGACTGAGGCACCCAGGCGCCCCTCCTTTCCAGTTCTGAAGTAGCTGGACACTCCACTGATATCATGGCGGTGGTGGCCATCAACATTGCAGCCCACAGGCTGGGCCAGTCCGTAGGGTCTCGCAATGGCTCCAGAGAGTTCTCTGGCCAAACACTAGCGCTGCATCTGTCAGGTAACATTGACAATCTCACCAACAGGGATACTTCCACTGTGCCTAATGTTTTTTCTGCTTCTTTTTGTCTCTTGGATGTCCTTGAGGATTTTGATGACCCAGGTGGAGGCAGAAGTTACCACCTCAGTGTGGGCCTCTCTGGTTCTGGATGCTCAGTGACACCTGTCACTCTCAGACCCCTCCATCCATCAGTCTGTTGCATTGGCCATGTCGTCACCAACTTTTATTGGATGGGGGCTGCTCTTGGGGGCCGGGGAGACATGGCACCGACTTCCCTACCAGTGTACCTCAGAGATATGACTTTAGAAAAACCATTGTTAGGTGACCGTGACTTAAGCCACCTCTGTACGCGTGTTGTCAGGCCAGAGGGCCTCTCCCTTTGTTGCCGAGGGCAATGCAAACTTCTCCGTTCACCCAACACTCCTTCCTCTCTCAGTCTAGGACAATGCTCTGCCTTATTTTATTTCCTAAATAGTGACATTGACTTTGGAGAAGCAGGCCCGCCGGATTCTGGATTCATCGGATTGTTTCCTCATGGATGTGCACCATTTTGAAAAATACAACACAAAGCAGAACAGATTTATTGTCTGGGATTTGCAGTCCCTTCTCCACCCACCCCTCCCTTAGTCTTTCTGGCCCAGCTCACATCTCCACCGTGTCCTTGTGTTCAGGCTGAAGAGTTTGCCTTCCTCTTCTCGAACCTCCAGCGGCGTCCATCAGCACCTACCATCGCTCAGCCTCCAAAACACAGCCAGACCCTGGTAGCTCTGCACCTCGGTCCAAGCCACCGATCTCCCTCCTCTTAACCCCTAGCTGGTCTCTCTGCTCCCACCGGGGCCCTGGACAAGCCACTCCTCCCAGCTGTGTGGGGCGCACAGATTTCTAGAATGATGGTGGCTTGAGCCCGTGGCCCTCATTCCTCACCATTTCCAACTCTCTCTTAGGGCAAATGCAACAACCAGGAGGGGAAAGCACATGGGGTGTGAAGGGCATGAGGAAGGGGGTGAGCTCAGGGACCCCGGGAAGGTGACTGAGTCTTTCCTTGTGCTGGTTTGCCAGACCCAGTTAGATGTTGAAAACCAGAAGCCCTCCCCCGCTTAAAACCGTCCAAGGACCACACGTCCCACTTAGAGCACCATGCCAGCCCTTGGCCTTGGCTCGCCTCCGCGGTCCTGTGGCCTCAAGGTTTTCTTCTGCCTCAGGCCCTTTACAGCCTCCTCTGCCTGGTCTCCCCTGACATCTCTCATCAGGGCCCAACTGCTCTTTCAGGCCTCCCTTTCCTGCCCACTGTTGGGGGCGACCCACTTCTGTCCCCTTCATAGCACGTATCAGTTTTAATTTTCTGACCAGTTGTGTTGAGGGCACTGTTGGCTCTCCGCCCCTGAAAATGAACAGCGGACACATACCCAGCACTCACTTTAACTTGACATTTCTTAACAACGCCGTGATTAAGGCTTGGTTATCTTCCAGATTTTACTGATGTGGAACGTGAGGTCACCAGGCAGCCTGGCTCCAGCACAATGCCCTTCACCACCGAGCTCGCAGAGCCCTCATTTAAGCACCATGAACACAGTGTGTGTGTGGGGGGGGGGCGGGATTCCCTTAGCTTCACTGCTCTGGCCACAGCATTCGCAGCTCAAGACCCAAAGCTTCTGAATCAGGCTCCGATTCTGAGAAGCAGCGTTTTACCTTCTTCTGGGCTGGGTGGTTGAGCCTCTCCGGTGAGCCAAGGGTCCGGGAAGCACATTTAGGGGCAGCAGAACAAACAGCTTCAGGGACTTCTTGGGAGTCACTCCGTGGTGTGGAAAAATGAAAGACCACCAAGTGGTCCCAGGTTTGTAACTTGAGTCTAAAATGATGGCCACACGTGGTTACTTAAAGTTAAATTAAAATGACAGAAAATGGATTGCTCAGTTGCAGTGGTCATACTCCGCTCCCCCCCCCCACACTGTGCTCAGGAGAAACATGTGGCTGGGGGCCACTGTACTGTAGGATGCAGATCTAGGATGTTCTTATCCCCTGCGCCTCACAGCTCTGCAAGCTGTAAGTCCAAGATCAAGGTGTGGCAGAGGGAGAAGCTCCTGCTGAGCAGGGAGCCCGATGTGGGGCTCCATCCCAGGACCCTGAGATCTTGACCTAAGCAGACACTTAACTGACTGAGCCACCCAGGCGCCCTGGGGGAGTCTCTTTTCCAGGGGCACTAATCCCCTCACAGTGGCTCCATCCTCAAGACCAATCACCTCCTGAAGGCCACACCTCCTAATACCATCGCACTGGGGATTAGGATTTCTTTCCTTTTTTTTTTTTAAGATTTTATTTTAGTTATTTATCAGAAAGAGAGAGAGTGAGAGAGGGGGAGCACAAGCAGGGGGAGTGGGAGAGGGAGAAGCAGGCTTCCCGCTGAGCGGGGAGCCCGATGTGGGGCTCGATCCCAGGACCCTGGGATCATGACCTGAGCCGAAGGCAGACGTTTAACAATTGAGCCACCCAGGCGCCCCAAAAAGATTTTATTTTTTTAAAATAATCTCTACCCCCAACATGGGGCTTGAAACCACAACCCCGAGATCAAGAGTCAGACACTCCACCTACTGAGCCAGCCACGTGCCCCAAAAGTACTTTTTTTTTTTTTAATCTGTACATACAGATCCTCCTTTCTTGGTCCCAGCTGCAAAATACTCCATTGTGTAGGTTTGCGCTAATATCACAGCCACTAATCACACATGGCTATTTACATCTAAATTAGTTTAAATTTAACAGAATTAGTTCCTCAGTTGTACTAGCCACATTTCAAGTGCTCAGCAGAAAGATTTGTTGGGGCTTACATCCTGGGCAGCGCAGAGACAAGTTCCATCATCACAGAAAGTTCTGCTGGTGTAGATGGGCCATAATTTAGTTAAACAACCCCCTACTGTTGGGCATTCACGTGCCTTCCAATATTTTGCTTCTATGTAATCAGTATGACAAAGCTATTCTTACACAGAGCCCTTTGCCCACACGTGCATGCATATCTGAAAGACAAACTTTTCAAGGGAACTGCTGGGTCAAAGGGCACATGCATTTTAAATTTAGACAGGCTTTGCCAGATCCCCCTCCAAAGAGGTTATACAAATTTACACTTCTGCCAACAATAGCCAACAAAGCCTGGTCCCCGCAACCGAGCCAGCACAGGGCTTCGCAAACTTTGATCTTGGCCAGGCGAATCATGGGATCTTAGAGCAGTTTTAACTTAAGCATTATTTTAAGTTTCCTCCAACATAAGAAGGACCTCGTTCAGTATTCCACCCGACAAAATCCACTTTCAGGGTGAAAAACATCTCTTGAAGCCCTTTGTGTATCAGCTGGGGACTTTGTCCTTCAGGAGGGCGTCGGATGTTTATATTGATTGCCTCACCTTGTCATTAGGTGTTGAACTGTGTGCTAATTATTAGCTATGGTGGATGGGGAGGGAGGGAGAGGCAAAATCAGATACGGGATGCCCACAGCTATGACAAACTGTAAGGGTGCTTGGCTGTCATTTTTTTAAAAAATGTGTGATGTTTCTCATTGGAGACTTACTTATCGGGTACAGCCTTGTTCACTTACCTGAGCAAGTAAAGGGCTGTCTCCTGGTCCTTATCCTTAGGGACTGGTTGAGTGATTGGCTCTTGGGACCCAAGATTTATGCAGCCACAGTTACACAGGACCATTGACTTGGCTAAACTGTGTGACATTCCCCAGCAGAGAGCCCATGACCAAAAGCCCTCTTACGTGTTTGCAATGCCTGCGCAGGACTGTCCCCAGGACGCTCGCAGCAGCTCCAGCAGCCACAAGGGGGCGCAAGGAAGCGGCTGGACACCCCAGAAAGGGTGTGAGCAAGGCATGTCTCCCTCGCTTGCTCTCTCCCTCTCTTCCTCCCTCCTGGCATTTCCTTCTCATCCTCCTTTGCAATTTTTTTTTTAAAGATTTTATTTATTTATTAGAGAGCGAGCGAGAGAGAAACAGCATGAGAGGGGAGAGGGTCAGAGGGAGAAGCAGGCTCCTCGCTGAGCCGGGAGCCCGATGTGGGGCTCCATCCCAGGACTCCGGGATCATGACCTGAGCTTAAGGCAGTCGCTTAACCAACTGAGCCACCCAGGCACTCTCCTTTACAATTTTTTTAATAGACCTTATTTTTTAGAGCAGCTTCAGGTTCACAGCAAAACTGAGGGGAGGGGGATACGGAGAGTTCCCCTACACGCCTCGCCCTCCCCATGCACACAGCCTCCCCGTTATTAGCGTCCCTCACCAGCGTGGCATCCTTCCCTTCTTCAAACTGTGGTGACGTTCACATAACATAAAATGCACCGTTTTAAGGATTTTAGAGCGCACAATTCAGTGGCGTTTTGTGCGTTCGCAACATTGTGCAAGCGTCCCCTCTACCTGGCTCCAGGACATTTCATCACTCTGAAAGGAAACTTCGTACCAGCTAAGCGGTCGCCCCTCCTGTCCCTCCCCCAGCTCCTGGCAGCGCCAATTTGTGCTTTCTGTCGCTGCGGACGCACCTGTTCCAGACATTTCACGCACACGGAGTCACACACCGTGTGGCCTTCAGGGTCTGGCTCCCCTCACTCAGCATCCTCCCTTCAGGGTTCGTCCACCACGTAGCTGTGTGTGTCCTGCTTCTTCCTCTTTGTGCCTGAATCATATTCCATCATGTGGATGGACCACATTCTATGTATCCATGCATCTGGTGGGGGACATATGAGTTGTTTCTCCAATGGTTTAAAGTGGTAATTTTTTTAAAGATTTTATTTATTTATTTGAGAGAGAGAGAGAGAGAGAGAGAGAGTGCTCAAGAGTGTTGGGGGGAGGGAGGGAGAGGGAGAAGCAGACTCCCCACTGAGCAGGGACCTGAGATCATGACCTGAGCCAAAGGCAGACGCTTACCCCACTGAGCCACTCAGATGCCCCTAAAATGGTAAATTTTATGTTATGTGTATTTTTGTTCTTGTGAACAGTGCTGTGAGGAGATGCCCGTGTAAGCATTCGTTTGAGCACCTGCCTTCAATCCTCGGGAGTATATGTCTAGGAGAGGCACTGCTGGGTTGGATGGTGACCCTGTGTTGGAGCTGATAACCACCAGACTTCCCCCCCCCACTTTTATTTTTGATTTCGATGAGCAAACCTTCTCAACATAAAAGCCTTTTCAGGTCATTTCTGAAACCCCTCCACTCTCCACTGGATTCCTTTAAAAAGTATGCCTGATTCCTGGCCCTTCACAGCTTAAATAAAATTCACTGGCTTCCTCCCAGCACAGGCAAAAATAAAATTCAGTTTTCTCGCACGGCTGCTGAGGCTCTATAAGATCTGGCCCTTGCTGGTCCTTCCAACACCAACTCCCACCTCCCTCCTGCCAAGCTTTCAGGGCTTATATCCAAGTCATTTCTTCAGAGAGATCTCCAGGGCTTCTCCCACCCCTCACTCTCTTGTACATGACTTGATTTTGTTTCTTCACTATATTTATCAAATTGCCGTGTTCTTTACCATACTGAATTAGTTCAAACCTCCCAAGGACAGCACATCCTGTTCCCTCTGCCAGGAATTCTTTTCCCTGTCTTTGAGTGGCCGACTCCTCTTGTCATTCCAGGTGTAGGTTAACTGTTCGAGAGGCCTTCTCTGGCCTCCCGACCAAAAGTGGCCATTGGGTCATGCCTGACTCCACCACCCTGTTTTATTTCTTTACTTCACTTTACTTAACACATTTTGCTATTTTCCTTTTTTTAAAAAAAACATTTTATTCATTTATTTGAGAGAAAGAGAGAGCATGAGCAGGGTTAAGGGCAGAGGGAGAAGCAGACTCCTCGTTGAGCAGGGAGCCCGATATGGGGCTCGATCCCAGGACCCCAGGATCATGACCTGAGCCGAAGGCAGATGCTTCACCAACTGAACCACCCAGGCGCCCCGAAGATCTTATTTTCAAGTAATCTCTATACCCTATTTGGGGCTTGAACTTACAACCCCAAGATCAAGAGACACATGCTCCACCACCTGAGCCAGCCAGGTGCCCCAGCATTGCATTTCTTAAAAACCAGCAGAGACATAAAGACCACATGTTTCATGATCCCATGTATATGAAATGTCCAGAATCAGCCAATCTAGAGAGATGGGAAATACATTGGTGGTTGCCAGGGGCTGGGTGGGGGGAGGAACGGCCAGTAATGTTAGTGGGTCTGGGGTTTTATTTTGGGGTGATGAAAATGTTTTGGAACTTGACAGGGAGGGGGGCTGCACGTCATTGTGGGTAGACTGAATGCCACTGCATTGTTCCCAGTACAAGGTTACTGTTCTTTCACCTCAATTAAAAAAAAAAGAAAGAAGCCAGTCCCCCCAAATCTAGACACTGTATGATTCCACTTATACAAAGTATCTAAAGTAGTCAAATTCACTGAAACAGAAAGTAGCATCCTGGTTCCCAGGGGCTGCAGGAGGGAGGAAGCTGGGGGGATGTTGTTTACCGTCACAGAGTTTTACTTTTGCAAAATGCAGAAGTTCTGGAGACAAGATGGCAAATTTTATGTTATTATTATTTTTTTAACCCTCATTAAAATTGTTTTAAGTCTTTTCAAAAACCAAGCAGAAAAAAATATGTCATTCTATTACGATTTGTTCGAGCTGGATGCTGGGCACATGGTGTTCATGATATTATTCTCTAGACTTTCAGGATATTCCACAATCAGGAAAAAAGAATCTGAAAGTACTTCCTTGGGATACGTGGGCGAAAAACTGATCTAGAAATTTTTTTTAGCTTTTGGGCAAATCTTTAGGCTTCAAAAGCCGCAGTCGGGCTTTAATTATCTTTTAAATTATATTTCTAAAAGATGATCTTTTAATTATACTTATTAGGTATGAAAAGCCTACCTAACATATACAGACAATTAAAAGAATTCAACAGGATTGTTTAGTTACCTACCGCTGCTTCATAAACTATTCCAGACTCGGTGGTGGAAAACCACAAAGTATGAGGATTGTGTCGCCCTGGCTCTGGGGGTGACTGGGCTCAGCAAGGCAGTTCCAGGTGCAGCTCCGTCAGGTGCTTGGGTCAGAAATGGTTGGGGGAATCGAGAGGCTTCCTCACTCACTTGGGGGTTGTTGCTAGAGCACAACACAGAGCATCGTCACATGGTCTGGGCTGCAGGAGTGAGCAGCCCAGTGATGCTGAGAATCTTTTCATATAGTTGTTGGCCATTTGTATATCGTTTTTGGAGAAATTTCTATTCAAGCCCTTTGTTCATTTTTTAATTGGGTTATTTATTTATTTATTGTTTTATTTAAATTCGATTCGTTAACATAATGTATTACTGGTTTCAGAGGTAGAGGTCAGTGATTCATCAGGCTTATATAACACCCAGTGCTCATTACATCACGTGTCTTCCTTAATGCCCATCACCAAGTGACCCCATCGCCCCAGCCCTCACCCCTCCTGCAACCCTCAGTTTGTTTCCTTCTTTTTTTCCTCAGTTTGTTTCCTATGATTAAGAGCCTCTTATGGTTTTTCTCCCTTTCTGATTTTGTCATTTTTTCCCTCTCTTCCTCTATGATCCTCTGTTTTATTTCTTGAATTCCACATAGGAGTGAGATCATATGATAATTGTCTCTCTGACTTATTTCGCTTAGCATAATTACCTCTAGTTCCATCCATGTCGTTGCAAATGGCAAGATTTCATTTTTTTGATGGCTGAGTAGTATTCCATTGTGTATATATACCACATCTTCTTTATCTATTCATCTGTTGATGGACATCTGGGCTCTTTCCATAATTTGGCTACTGTGGACATTGCTGCTATAAACATCGGGGTGCAGGTGCCCCTTCGGATCACTACATTTGTATCTTTGGGGTAAATACCTAGTAGTGCAATTGCTGGGTCATCAAGCAGCTCTATTTTCAATTTTTTGAGGAAGCTCCATACTGTTTTCCAGAGTAGCTGCACCAGCTTGCATTCCCACCAACAGTGTAGGAGGGTTCCCCTTTCTCTGCATCTGCGCCAACATCTGTCGTTTCCTGACTTGGTAATTTTAGCCATTCAAACGGGTGTGAGGTGATATCTCATTGTGGTTTTGATTTGTATTTCCCTGGTACCCTGTGATGTTGAGCATTTTTTTCATGTGTCTGTTGGCCATTTGGATGTCTTCTTTGCAGAAATGTCTGTTCATGTCTTCTGCCCATTTCCTGACTGGATTATTTGTTCTTTGGGTGTTGAGTTTGATAAGTTCTTTATAGATTTTGGATACTAGCCCTTTATCTGATATGTCATTTGCAAATATTTTCTCCCATTCTGTCGGTTGTCTTTTGGTTTTGTCGACTGTTTCCTTTGCTGTGCAAAAGCTTTTTATCTTGATGAAGTCCCAATAGTTCATTTTTGTAATTGGGTTATTTGATTTTGTTGTTGTTGCTGAGCTGTAGGAGTTTTTTGTATATTCTAGATATTAACCCCTTATCAGATATCTGACTTGCAGATATTTTCTTCCATTCTGTAGGTTGCCTTTTCACTCTGTCGACTGTGTCCTTTGATACATAATAGGCTTCGCTTTTTATGGAGAACTGTCAAAGAATTCACAGATATGTTTTAAGCCACACAAGTATGAAAGGGTTTTGGCAAAAAGTAAGTCTTGCTCTGCTTTGACTGCCCCCCACCTCCACCCCTCGGAGGCCACTTCTATTACCAGGTTCTTGTGCAGCTTTCCAAAGAGTTTCTCTGAGGCTTTTAGATGTACAGTTTCCATAGAAATTGTGCAGAGTTTGTCTTTATACAAAATGAACCGCATAGTGAGTCTTGGCTGTGGCAGGGCCCTGGGGACTTTGTGATCCACATTTATGACCTGAGGGAGTGGCAGTGGGTGATTTGGAAGGATCTTCCAGCCTCTCACTTTCCGGGGTGCCTCTCCCACCCCCACCTTTCTTCACAGGGTTTATGGAGCTTGTGTCTTGACTTGAAAGCTTGTGTCTTTCTTTCTTTCTTTCTTTCTTTCTTTCTTTCTTTCTTTCTTTCTTTCTTTCTTTCTTAGCTTTTATTTATTTATTTGAGAGAGAGAGAGCTAGAGCAGGGTTGGGGGCAGAGGGAGAGGGAGAAGCAGACTCCCCACTGAGTGGGGAGACCCACAAGGCAAGTAGGGAGCCCCATAAGGCAAGATCATGACCTGAGCCGAAGTCAGGCACCCCTTGAAAGGTGCTTTCTTAAAGGAGAAAGTGTTAGCTCCCAACAGTGTCTGAGCAGTTGCTGTTCTGCAGGAAGATAAGAGTTCCTGTTTTGTTTTATTTAAATAAGAACTCCGTTCCTATTGTCAGCTCTGTGCTGGGCCAAGCTCTGATTTCAGTTCTTTATTTTTCAGAAATTCCAGGGAACGTGAGATGTGGAAACAGGAAGAAAACAAAACTGGTGAGAGAGCAGCCAGTGGGGAAGGCGCAGCATAAGGGGAGAGCGTGGGGAGAGTTCGAGTAACCCCCCAGTTACCATGCACCCCCCTTTCTGTGTTAGCATTGGAGACCCCGGCATTTCAGGGGGGCATCTGGCCATCCAGCTAGAGATGATGTTTCACAACAGAAATTATTCTCCCTCAGCTCTGGAGGCCAGAAGTGGGAAACCGAGGTGGGGACAGGGGTGCTCCCTTGGAAGCCTGTAGGAGGGAGTCCTCCTCGCCCTTCCAGCCCCTGGTGGTGCCCGTGTCCTTGGCTTGCAGACACATCACTCCCAGCTCTGCCTCCCTCTTCGTGTGGCCGGCTTCCGTTGGCGTGTCTCTGTGTCCCTCTTCTTACGAGGACATTCGCTATGGATTTAGGGCCCACCCTCGTGCAGTATAACCTCACCTGGGCACGATCACATTGGCAAAGACCCGATTCCCAAGTAACGTCACCCTCGCGGGTCCTGAGGGTAGGACTTGAACGTATCTTTTTAGGGGGACGTGATTCTGAAACACTCCAGATGGAGAGAAGTGAAAGAATTCAAGAACTATCAGAACAAAGGAGGGCGCCTGGGTGGCTCAGTTGGTTAAGCGACTGCCTTCAGCTCAGGTCAGGATCCTGAGTCCCGGGATCGAGTCCCGCATCGGGCTCCCTGCTCGGCAGGACCCTCTGCCCCTCCCCCCTCTCATGCTCCTCTCTCTCTCTCTCTCTCTCAAATAAATACATAATCTTAAAAAAAAAAGAACAAAGGAACAGATTAGATGGGGGGGAGTGGAAGTAGAGGGACAAGGGAAAGACAACCCCCCCCGCAGCCCCAGCCCTGTGTGGCTATTACCTGACCTGCACGACAAATTGCACAGTGCCCAGGTGGCTCAGGTGTCCGGTTCCTCGGGAGCAGGTTTCCGAGGATCGTGTTTCAGGAACTTGGAGCCCACAGACACGTTGCTGAAATAAACACCTTCTGCCCTGACAACTTTTCTCCCTTGCCGGTGGAGCAGGACTGGGCCAGAGGAGCATGCAGGGAAGAGCCCTTCTCCCACGGAGCCCGTGGATTGCACTAACTCCAGTCCGGGTAGCAGCACGAGAGCCAACATGAAGCACAAGATCAGGTGAGGCCGCCCCGGGATCTCAGCCTCCTCAAGGAAAGGGTGGAATGGGGCACAGCCTGGGGCCTTTCTCAGGGAGAGGGAGCTAGAGAAGAGGTCAGCGTGGGAGTCCCTCCCTCCCATCGCAGGCATGGGTACAGCATTTGGCTGTCTGGGCTCCCTCCTCCCATGGCCTATCTTGAGTGAATATCAATCCTCTGGAAGGCATGTGAAAACACAGATCCCTGGACCTCACCTGATTCAGCAGCTCTGGGATCCAAACCACGAATTTGCATTTCTTTTTTTTTTTTTTAGAGATTTTATTTATTTATTTGAGAGAGAGAATGAGAGAGAGAGCATGAGAGGGGGGAAGGTCAGAGGGAGAAGCAGACTCCCCACTGAGCAGGGAGCCTGATGCGGGACTCGATCCCGGGACTCCAGGACCATGACCCGAGCCGAAGGCAGTCGCTCAACCAACTGAGCCACCCAGGCGCCCAAGAATTTGCATTTCTGTCACTTTCCCAGGTGCTGGGGCCACGGCCCGAGCTGAGCGGCTCTCCACCCACACTGTGCGCGAAGGGCGCACGGGGAGGCAGAAACGACATCAGGCGTTGTGCTGGACCCACACCAGAGAATCTCCGAGGTTGGGACCTGAGCTCGGCATGCGGTATAGCCCCCAGGATCCTGGTGGTCAGCCAGATTTGAGGTGAATAGCCCAGTTCCTCCTTGTCCATCAGATGGCAACTCAGAAAGCCTTCCCTGACTTCCCCCAGTGGGACCAGTCCTCTATTCATTCATTCATTCATTCATTCATTCATTCCACAAGCCCTCATGCCCCTCGCATGCTGTGGGCCCTACTGTGACAAAAGGTAAGGTCTTTGTCCTCGTGCTGCTTTCATTGCCAGTGGAGGAGACAAACAGTAACAATCAGGCTAGACGATATCAGGGAGTCATGGAAATAAAACAGGACAACATGATGAGGAATGCGATGGCCAGGGGAGGCCTCTCTGGGGAGGTGACTTTGAAGCTGGACCTCGAGGGAGCTGCCGGGGGGGAGGGGCAGCTGAAAGCAGTGAGCACAGCACATGCCAAGGTCTTGCGGTGGGCACAAGCTGAGCACATCAGAAGATCCACGAGAGGCTAGGATGGCTGCAGCTCAGGGAGGGAAAGGGGGGAAAGAAGTAGGGGAGGGGAGGTGGCCCAGGGCCTTGTGGCTTTATGCCTGTGCAATGGGAAGCCAGTGCAGGGTTTAGACAGGAAGTAACTCGATACTGTTTGCTTTGAAAGAGGGCCCCTCTGCGACCTCGGTAATACACCCTCACTGGAGCAGATTTCTTTCCCTGAGAGCATTTCTCCTAAGTGTTAGTATAGACTCAGTGGTGTGAGAGTAATATCTTTGTCCCTATGGGTCTTTAACCTGTATGAGGCTGTGGCTGATGCACCCCTCATGCCCACAGGAGACATGCTTAAACCAACAGCCCTGTGAGTGTCCGGGGGTCCCCCTTGGCACCACCCTGTCTCTGGCAACAAGCCATTTCAGCTGTTGGCCACTGTGTCTAGAATGGTGTCGGCATCCATCGCTTGCCAGATAATGTTTTTGGAAGCTGCTTGTGCCTAGGTTTCAGCCACCTCCACCACACACCTCAGTCTGGTGGCCAGAATAACTCCCTGCTCAGGAAAGCAAAGGCAACTTTGCTGTTCTACAGTTGAGTGAATTTTTAAAACAGGCAAGGGCCTTTCTCTATCTATCCTCAAGGATCCTTTGTACTGACGTTGGCATGCTCCTGGCCAGCTGCACCGTGGCCATCTTCTTGCCCTGATGCTGTAGACCGTGTCCCCATGCCTCAGTGGGCCCCAGGCGGAGGAGATGGGTACTGGCTGAGGAGGGGCCCCCGACAGGAGCTGCAGTTTTCTGGGCAGGACAGAAAAGGGTACTCCAGCCGGACAAACAGCGAAACAGACAGGGACTCGCTGCAAATGAACTGTTTAGTCAAGCTGAAGCACAAAAACTCGGCTTTCATTTGAAAAGCCGGTGTGGTGTCAGGCCCACACATGGTGAGAGGTTAAGTGGTCCTCTTGAATTAAAAAGAGGAACCTGAAAACTCAGCCCAGATTTCAACAAACCAGTGATCATACACTTTAGACCTGGGAACAAAAGCCCTGAGAGAGAGAGAGAGAGAGAGAGAGAGAGAGAGAGAGAGAATGAGAGAGGAGGGAAGGAGAGAAGAAGGGAGGAGAGAAATTTGGACTGTGAGCCTTTTGTGCCCTTCCAGATACTTCCCCAAAAGCTGCTGCCATAACCATGCCACGCTCACACTCTGCATTTCAGTTCCTTGACCACACAAAGTTCGCTCTCACCTCAGGGCCTTTGCACTTGCTGTGCCCTCTGCCTGGAATGCCTTTCCCAGGTCCTCACATGGCTGGCTCTTCTTCATTCAGTGCTTAGCTCAAATACCACCTTCTCAGAGAAGCCCTACCCTCACTCTCTCTCTCCAACTGCTCCATTTTGTTTCTTTCTCAGCAGTTAGCATTATCTGAAATTATTTTGTTTGCTTATTTATGGACTTGCTTTTGTGTTTGGCCCCACCCACTGGAATGCACCTCTACAAGAGAATGGACCTCTCCCATGATCTCCAGGGCCGAGGATTGTCCCGATACATAGAAGACACTCGGTCAACATACCCTGAATGAATCAGTCAATAAAGCTGTTGAGTGTGGTTGCTGGTTGCTGGCCAGAGGGTTTCATATCTGTATTCACTGAGATGCTTTTGGCTGAAAGGACTAGAAAGCACCAACCCAAACAGTTTAACCATGAAGACATTTATTGTTCCCACACTGGGGAAGTCCTGCGACGGGGCTGCTTTGGGGCTCTCGGTTTCAGTGGTCAAGGATAGCTATACTGAGGGCCCAGGTTCTTCCCATCCCACTTCTCCAGCATTTTCTGCAGAGCAGGATGGCTGCCTCCCACCCAGGCATCTCATCCAGATGGGATAACATCCCGAAGGAAGAGGTGCAGGAAGCGTCTCCTCCCCGAGCCCTTCTGAGACCATTTTTCTCCGAAGTCCCCCTGCACACCACCCTCTTGTCTTATTGGCCAGAATTTGGTCACGTATCCACCCCCCGCCCAAGCCAATCAGAGTGAGGCGGATGGTATTACCAAGACTGGCTTAGCATCTTCAGCATCCCTTCCTGAGGAGGGCACAGGGTCCTCCTTTTGCAGCATCTTGTGGCCTCTTGGAGGAAGGTGGGCCCTTTGCCATCAGTAGAGAAGGGGGTGGGAGAGAATGAGTTTTGGGAAGGTGGCCCATGGTGTCTATTACACACGGAATTTAGTGTTGAATTTCATTGTCACAATAATTCGGTCAGCAATTGACCCTTGAGTGGATCATTTTTTTAACACACTATTTTATTTTATTTTTTAAAAGGTTTTATTTATCTGAGCTAGAGACCATGAGTGGGGGGGAGGGGCAGAGGCGGAGGGAGAAGCAGGCTCCCCGCCGAGCAGGGACCCCGATGGAGGGCTCGATGCAGGGCTCGATCCCAGGACCCTGAGATCATGACCTGAGCCCAAGGCAGACGCTTAACGATTGAGCCACCCAGGCGCCCTTTTCTTTAGTTATTTTATTTTATTTTAAGATTTTATTTATTTTTTAAGCAATCTCTACACACAACGTGAGGCTTGAGCTCACAACCCGGAGATCAAGAGTTGCATGCTCTGCCAACTGAGCCAGTCAGCTGCCCCTCCTTCTTTAGTTTTAAACAAGCAAAAAGAGGAATACATTTCTATTTTGAAAGATATTTATTAAAATATTTCATGTGTGTGAATGGGTGTGTGTGTGTGAGACATCTGGAATTCTGCGAACTAAATTTCCTGTAGGATACAGTATTAAAGGGTAAGTGATCCAAACGTGCTAATTCGAAGCGTATGTATATATTATTAAAATGCAACAGTAACACAGCAATCGTTTAGTACAGGGATTGGCAAGCTTTTTTCTGTAAAGAGTCAGATAAGTGGGTCTCTGTCACAACTTCTCACCTCTGCCATGGAAGCAAGAAAGCAGCTGTAAATGATATGTAGTGAATGGGCTTGGCTGTGTTCCAATAAAACTTTATTTGTGAAAACAGGCTGGGGGCCAGATTTGGCTTGTGGGCTGTAGCTTGATAACTCCTGGTTTAGAAAACTTAGGCCAATAAAAGATTTTTTTCATGCGGAATATTTCATCACTGACTCTTTTTTAGAGTGACTGCTGCATGGTGATAATAAGAAGCAGACTGAGTTTGAGTGGGTTTTATTATTGTTTTATTTTTATTTTTATTTTAAAGATTTTATTTATTTATGTGACAGAGACACAGCGAGAGAGGGAACACAAGCAGGGGGAGTGGAAGAGGGAGAAGCAGGCTTCCCTCGGAGCAGGGAGCCCGATGCGGGGCTCCATCCCAGGACCCTGGGATCACGACCTGAGCCGAAGGCAGACGCTTAACGACTGAGCCACCCAGGCGCCCCTTATTATTGTTTTAAAATTATCTAGAGGCAATGCATTGTAGGGGGCTGCGTCCGCTGTCTCAGCCTTGGTACACCTCCGACTTTCGTTTTATAGAGAGGGCATGCGGGTCTCAGCAGGGGCGCCCAGGGCTCAGAGGGGATGCCTGGGAAGCAGCGAGCCCGCATCACTGGCCTGTGTCCCCTTCCTGCCCCTCTGCATGGCGGGGTCCTCCTTCTGGGACAGACCCTGTGTGGGTGTGTGTCGCTCCGGGAAGCCAGCGGGTTGCCCCACTCACGCCCCGTGGCACTTCTCCCTCTGGCCCAGGACGGGCCCAGGAAGGAAGAGGTCCCCCCAGAGTGGGCTTAGGGACAGTTTGGAGGCCCCCCAGCCCCTCACTTCCCTCTTCTGGAGGCTGCAGAGAACTCTCCAGGGGTCCACCAGACCTGCTTTTCCTCCCCAAGCCCTCCCCACCCATATCTTATCTGCCGCCTCCCTCCCCAGTTCTTGATCAAAGATCGACTGACTCTCTCGGGTCTGCTTCTTTATAGCTCAGCTTCCAGCCAGCCTCCTGAGAGGTTTCTCAAAGCTCTAACCACACAGCCTGCGCTTCGTGGGGGTTCCTCTTCTATCCTTGTACAGCTCAGACTTTTATCATTGTGTGGATATCAACCCTTTGAAAGTGTGCCGTCTGTGGCCATCACCACCATCCATCCTCCCAACGGAGACTCTGTCCCCAGGAAGCACCAGTGCCCCGGCCCCCTTCCCTGGCCCCTGGTGCCCCCATCCTGGGTCCTGTCTCTATGACCGGAGACTCCTCCAGCTGCCTCGTGTGAGTGGAATCTTGCGGTAGGTGTGCCCCAATGGTTTGTGACATTGGGCTTCAGCTTTTCTTCTCCTTTCTTTTCTTTTTCCTTTCCTTTCCTTTCCTTTCCTTTCCTTTCCTTTCCTTTCCTTTCCTTTCCTTTCCTTTCCTTTCCTTTCCTTTCCTTTCCTTTCTTCTTTCTTTCTTTCTTTCTTTCTTTCTTTCTTTCTCTTTCTTTCTTTCTTTCTTTCCTTTCTTTCTTTCTTTCTTTCTTTCTTTCTTTCTTTCTTTCTTTCTTTCTTTCTTTCTTTCTTTCTTTCTTTCTTTCTTTCTTCCTTCCTTCCTTCCTTCCTTCCTTCCTTCCTTCCTTCCTTCCTTCCTTCCTTCCTTCCTTCCTTCTCTCTTTCTTTCTTAGTAGGCTCCACGCCCAATGTGAGGCTTGAACTCCCAACCCCGAGATCAAGAGTCGCACGCCCCATGCCTCAGCTTTTGAAGTCTTGTCCTGGTCAGGAGCCATCGTCCTGTGTCCAGGAGGCAGCAAGCTATGGGAATAAATAGAAGCTTCCATCCTCTTGTGAGGTGGCAGAAATGGAGCAGAGTTCTTAGCTCACGGCTGCCGGCCGAGTTCTTCTGACACACTTCCACCTTTGTCCTGGAAAGTGATTTTTGTGTTGGAGGCTTAGCCCTTGTCAGAGAGGCACTATCTCGAGTATTGAGAGCCAGTGGCAAAGGTAATGTTCTGTTGCCAGCTCTTAGAGAAGGAAGGTGGCTGGAGGCTCACAAGGTATCAGATGATTCTGCAGAAAGCTGGGATTTCTTGGGGCCAGGCTGAGTGTCCAGGGAGATGACTGGGGGCTCTGGAGACCTCCATTAACAGTCGCAGTATTGTAGGGGTATTTTTGCCCATTGAAGAAAAACAGCTCCTAAGACGTCATTTGCATCAGTACCAGAAATTGGCATCTTCGGATGCCTGGGTGGCTCAGTTGGTTAAGCATATGACTTCAGCTCAGGTCATGATCTCAGGGTCCTGGGATTGACTCCCACATTGGGCTCCCTGCTCAGCAGGAAGCCTGCTTCTCCCTCTGCCTGCTGCTACCCCCTGCTTGTGCTCTCTATCTCTCTGACTAATAAATAATAAAATATTAAAAAAAAAAAGAAATCGGCATCTTCATTAAAATCTATCCAGGGACACTTCTGCCTCAGGGCCTTTGCATTGGGTCTTCCCTCTGCCTGGGAAGCTCTTCCTTAGAAATCTGTGTGGCTCCTTTCTGCTCTCCCTTTAAGTCTTCAATCAGATGTCACCTTCTCACGGAGGCCCTCCCAACCACCCCCTTTAAACTGCATGCCCCGTCCCCACTGGTGGCACTTACCCTGCTCTCTTATTTCCTCTGCTAAAAGCACGGATCATTTTTTTCCCCCCTCATGGCCCCTCCCTGGTCTGGATCATTCTTTAATACAGTGCTGTTCAAAAGAAATGCAATAGGAACCACATCTGCAATGAAAAAGTTTTTAGTAGCTGCATTTCCCCCCCAAAGACTTATTTATTTGAAAGAGAGAGCGCAAGCAGGAGGCAGGGCAGAGGGAGAGGGAGAGAGAATCTCAAGCTGACTCCCTGCTGAGGGGGGAGCCCCATGCGGGGCTTGATCCCAGGACCCCAAGATCATGAACTGAGCTGAAATCAAGAGCAGGCCACTCATCTGACTGAGCCACCCAGGCACCCCTGCACTTTAAAAAGAAAAAAGATTTTGGGCGCCTGGGTGGCTCAGTTGGTTAAGCGACTGCCTTCGGCTCAGGTCATGATCCTGGAGTCCCGGGATCGAGTCCCGCATCGGGCTCCCTGCTCAGCGAGGGAGTCTGCTTCTCCCTCTGACCCTCCCCCCTCTCATGTGCACTCTCTCTCTCTCTCATTCTCACTCTTTCAAAATAAATAAATAAATCTTTAAAGAAAAAAGATTTTATTTTTAAATAATCTCTACACCCAATGTGGGGCATGAACTCAGAACCCCAAGATTGAGAGTTGCACACTCTACTGACTGAGCCAGCCAGGCGCCCTTGCATTTTTAAAAAGTAAAAAGAAACAGGTGAAATTCATTTTTTAAAACATTTTATTTATTCATTTGATACAGAGAGAGAGAGCACAAGCAGAGGGAGTGGCAGGCAGAGGGAGGGGGAGAAGCAGGTTCCCCACTGAGCAGGGAGCCGGATGCGGGACTCGATCCCAGGGCCCCGGGATCCTGACCTGAGCCGAAGGCAGATGCTTCACCGACTGAGCCCTCCAGGCAGCCCTGAAATTAATTTTTATTTTTATTTTTATTTTTTTAAAAGATTTTATTTATTTATTTGAGAGAGAGAGAGAATGGAGATAGAGAGCACGAGAGGGAGGAGGGTCAGAGGGAGAAGCAGACTCAGATGGGAGCTTTGGCTCTGCCCTTGCCCGAGCAGCATCCAATGTGGCGGACGTGGCCATCACGACTGTCTCCTCTTCCTCCGGCTCCTTTCCTTTTCTTCCCGTGCTTTCTCTCACCTCTGTCTCCCCTCTCCTCTACTACCGCTTTCCCTTTCTCCACTTCCCCTTTTCCTCCGCAAGGAGCGTCCTTATGCATGGCCGGGCTCCGGAGGCAAGCGACTTTGGTTCAGTCCCTGCTCTCCCACTCACCCTCTGTGACTTGTTAATCACGGTGTTTCTTTACATGCAGGGATCTGGCTCGGCGTCCCTGAGGATAACACTGAGGCTTCCTGGGCTGGGGTGGGGCCCACAGCATGTGGCTACCTGTACAGAGCAATGATTCCATCTAACGTTGGCACCTTGCTAAGTGTGTAATCAGCATTAACTCGTTTAATCCCCATGACTACCCCCCCCCCGCCGAGGTGGGCACAGTTGAGATCATCCCTGTTACACAGGGAGGGAGGCCAGAGCACGGAGAGTGTAAACGACTTGCCAGAGGCCACCCCAGCTAATGCAGCCTGGTTGCAAAGGCAGATTTTTTAACCACTGGGCTCCAATAGCTATGGTTCTTCAGTACCTATCGATGAAGGACCTACTGTGTGTGTGTGCCAGGCACTGTTCTAGGAGCTGGGGACACAGTCATGGGCAAAACAGATTCCTGCCCTTATGGAGCTTTTCCATTCTAGATGGAGAGCATTATGTAGTGTGCTGGGGGTGATAAGTGCCATATAGAGAAAGTGAAGCAGGGAAGGGAGATAGGGGGTATTGTGGGGTGTGGTTTGTAATTTAAAAAGAGTGGATAGGAAGGAAGTTCTCGCTGAGATGATGTTAGGGCAAGAATGTGAAGAAGGGAGGGAGGGTGAGCTCCGTGGGGGTTTGAGAGAAGAGTAAAGGGACTGGTAAGTGCAAAGGCCCTGAGGTGGGAGCAAGGTGGTGGGTTTGAGGAACACCCAGGAGGTAAAGCAGGTGGCACAGACGGGAGACAGGAACACAAGGTCAGGGGATGATGGTGACCTTGCGGGTCATGGTGAGGACTTCGGCTTTTAGTCTGAGTGAGGTGGGGGCCGGAGGAACGTTCTGATTTTTTCAATGACAGCTTTATTGACAGGTAGTTCATAGAGCATACAATGGACTCATTTAATGGGTACAAGTCACTGGATTTTAGTGTATTCACAGCGTTGTGTAAGCACAACCAGGACATTTTCATCGTCCCAAAGAGAAGCCTTGTACACCTTAGCTCCTGACTCTCCCCTTCACTCCCCTGCCCCACCCCAAGCCAGGCAACCTCTAATCTGCTTTCGGTCTCATGGATTTGCCTCTTCTGGACATTTCCTATAAATGGAATCATACACTGTGTGATCTTTTCTTTTTTAAAATTTTATTTAATTTTAGAGGGGGGATGGGCGGACAGAGAGAATCTATAAGCAGACTCCCTGCTGAGCACGGAGCCTGGCACAGGGCTCGATCCCACGACCCCCAAGATCATGTCCTGAGCCGAAATCACCACTCGGACGCTCAACCAAGTGAGCCACCCAGGTGTCCCTACGTGGTCTTTTCTAAGTGGCTTCTTTCACTCAGGGTAACGTTTTCAAAGTTCAACCACACTGTGGTATGTATCAGTACCTTTTTCCTTCTCATGCCAAATAATGTTCCATTGTGTGATAGTCCGTAATTTATTTATTACTCGATTTTATTCATCAGCTGAGGGACATTTGGGCTGTCCCCACCTTTCAGCTACTGTGCACAGGGCTGTAGTGACCCATGGTGCACGAGTTTTTGTGTGGACACAGTTTTCATTTCTCTCCGATGTGCCCCGGGCTCAGACGGCTGGGTCTCGTGTTAAGTCTGTGCTTGGCCTTTTGAGGGATGTTTTCCACAGCGGCCGCCCCATTTTACAACCCCACCGGCAGTGTCTGAGGGTTCCGGTGTCCCCATGTCTTTGTCCACACTCACCATCTGTCTTTTGATCAGGGGAGATGTCTGCGCTGAGAAGGAACGTCATCTGACTTGGTTCGCACAGGAACCCTCCGGTACCCACGTTGAAAATATCTTACTCTGATTCATCTTTCTTTTCCTTCTGCATTTTTGTTGGCTCTCCCTATCCCGGCAAGGCCTCTCTCTAAAGCATGACAAAGCCTTTTCTCCTGCTTCTTAGGCCACCCCCCCACATCCTTGCCCCCCTCCCCCCCATCGGAAGTGACTCCCCTCAGTGAGATCAGGGCTGGTCACGTGTCTCAGACAGCCTTTCATCTCTGCCTGTGTCTCTTGTCAGATGACAGCCCCAGCCTGATGCGAGGGCCCTCTTGCCACGTCCTTGAGGCTCTCTTGGGTAAGCACCACGCACATTTGGACCTTGAAGAGTTCCTAATAAATAAAAGTTACATTGGGTGAGAGGGTCAAGGCGAATGAGCCTCTTTGAGGGAGGACGGGTGTCAAGGAAGGGGGGGGTGGGCATCAGGCCAGGGCAGACCCCAGGTTTTAGTTCATTGGTTAGTGCCCAAGAACTGCAAAGTCAATGGGAATACGCTGATGGCTGTCGAAGACCTTGAAGAATTCAATGAACTGTGTTAATTCCTCCATGAGTGACTTGATTGATTCATGCCTCGGTGAGCTAATTGATCACTTCAGGTCTTTAGTGCATATGGAACAGGTGTGAGGCATTGTCCCAGGTGTTGGGGATACATCCGTTAGCAAAACCAGACCGGCTTCTTGGTCAGGAGCTGGGGGAGACAAAAGTAAAGAAACCAATAAGACAATTTCAGATAAGATGGGGGCGATTCGGTACAGTGACTGGTGGGTTGGGGTTCCCATTTTGGATACGGAACAGTGAAGGCCTCTCCGAGGAGTGGACTTAGAGCTGGAGTCTGGAGCAGAAGTGAGTCCTGGAAGGATCTGGGGGAAGAGTGTTCTAAGCACAAGGTACAGCAAATGCAAAGGCCCTGTGGCAGGAGAAAGCTGGGGCTGTTCAAGGAATAGAAAGAAAGCCCGGGAGGCTGGGAATACAGTGAGCAAGGGGAGAGGCAGGCTGGGAGATGGGGCAGAAAGGTGGGTAAGAGCCAGGTTGAGCAGGCCTTGGGACAACACAGGACTCAGCTGTGCTCCCACGTTGTGGGAACCGATCTGAGTAAGCCCTACCACGGTTTCCCAACGCAGTTAATCCTCACGACAGCTCTTGGAGAGAGGCTCTTATTGTCCTCACCTGACAAGTGAGACAACCGAGGCCAAGAGCGGGCCAAGCGGCTTGTCCCAGGACTCTGCCGCGGGAAACCCAGAGCACAGTTTCCCCGGACTTGTTCCCCTCTGATGCCACAGCCCTGCCCTGGCACCCCAATCTAGGTCAGGGGTTGGGCCTCTCCTGCATGCACCCCGGGCAAGGTTAGGTCTCCTGAGCGGAATAGTGCCAGGCAAGGCTCTCTGGCCAGTATGTGGTGGGTGCTCAATAAATCCGGACTCAGGCCAGGCCCTGCTGCTTTCTTCCAGGGCTGAATGAGAGTTTCCAAAGGCCTCTTTCTAAGCCTTCGCCAGGTGTTGAGGACATTGTGTCCCACTCCGTGTAAACCCCAACCAGCCCCTTGTCTTCTCAGTAGTCCGGTCTAGAGAATGAGGGGCTCGGCCTACATCGCGGCTGCAGAACTCCATGTCAGGTGCTGGGTGGGGGGGGCTACAGGGGAACACATGCCCACCTGTTGTATCTTCTGGGAGCACTTGTTACCTGCAATTATCCATCGCTCATTTGCTCACTTGCTCATCATCTGTCTCGCTCTTCATTAGAAAGCAGACACTGAGGTCTGTTCACTTCACCTTCCTGTGCCTACTTCCTTACCCATAAAATGGAGCCATTCTGCGCAAGGGCCCAGCATCTAAAAGGCTCTGCATCTGTTCATTCTGAAGTGCTTATTGTGAGCAAGCATTACCTGCCAGGCAGTGTTCTAGCTGCCCGGGGACAGGGCAGGGGCCCAGAGAGACGAAGCGTCTGCCCGCAGCATTCCAGCTGGGGGGTGGGGGGTGGTCAGAATGCAAAAGACAAATGACTGGGTAACCTACCAGGTGGTGCTCAGCGATAAGGGTGAGGGGTGGACGGGGTGAGGGGTGGACGGGGAGAGTTGGCCCTGTTTTGTTTTACACAAGGTGGCGGGGGAAGGCCTTTCTGATAAGGTGGCGGAGCAGTCATGAAGGAAGAAGCCAGGCAGATATCTGGGGGAGCAGAATGCCAGGGGGGGCGCGTGTATCAGGCACTGAGGCGGGAGTCTGCAAGGCCGGTTCCGGGGAGAGCCAGGCTAGAACAGAACGTGTGTGTGGTTGGAGACTTGGGGGATGGCAACGAGGCCCCCGGGCTGGGGATGGGGGCTCTGGTGTTTCTGATGAGTTGGGAAACTCCTACAGAGCGTGACCATGACGCTGGTCCTGACAGAGGAAGTGGGAGAGGAGGAGGGGCGGGGAGGAGGAGGGTCAGGGCGGCTGCGGGAGAGGGGGAGACGGAAGAGGAGAGGGAGCAGGTGATGGGAGGAGGAGTAGGGAAGGGGAGAAGCGAGGAGCAGGGGGGTAAGAGGAGGCAGAGGGGGCGCCCCACCACGCTCGGCGCACGAGGATGCCCGCGCCGCCTCCCGCGGAAACGGAAGCGAGGGCGTGGGGCCCAAGACTACCCCCGTGGGGCGTGTCCTCCGGACCGTCCGATCCGCGCCCCGCCCCCGCCCCGCCCCAAACCCCGCCCCCGCAGCGCGCAGCCCCCACCCCCCGCCCCCGCCCGGCCGCTCCCGCCCGAATCCTGGTGCCCAGGGCGTCCCGGGGGCGGTCCGGGCCGGCGATGGCGCATAAAACCGCCCGCCACCTGCCCGGCCGCTCCTCCGTGCGCCGCGGTCCGGGCCCCGCCGTGCCGCTGAGGCCCGCGTCCCCAGAGTCGCCGCCTGTGTCGCCTGTGTCCCGGTCCCCGTCCCCCCGCAGGCGCGGAGCCGCGCGAGCGCCGGGCGGGAGCCAGGGCGCGCAGACATGGGCAGCCGCGCCAGAGCGCGCCGGGCGGCCGCCGTGCTGGGCTTCACTGGGCTGCTGTGCGCGGTGCTGGGAGCCGTCATGATCGTGGTGGTGCCCACGCTCATCAAGCAGCAGGTCCTCAAGGTGGGTGAGGGGCGCCGGCCGGGGCCCGCGCGCGGCTGGTGCTGGAGGGCGCCGGGCGCCGAGGAGGGCGCGCAGCCAGAGGGCGGGCCAGCCGGAGCCGGGATCGGCGCCCTGGGTCAGGGTCCCGGAGCACCCGGAGTCCAGAGCGCATCGCGAGGGGCAGCTGGCCGCCTCCGCAGTACCCTCCCCGACCCAGGCCGAGGTTGGGGGCGAAGGGGGCATCTAAGGGCTTCCCTGGAGCGGCAGGCCCAGGGTTGGGGAGGCCTGAATGAGAGACCTCACCGTCAGGAGTCTGGCGCCGAGGGTGAGCACGTTATGGTGCTACTCTCGCGCCTCTTGACTACAGCAGCCTGAGGCCGTATCTACTAAAATTAGGGCTGCACTTTGCCTGTTTCCTGTGAGCCCAGGACGACAGGAACCTTCCATTCATGTGCTTCTGTGAGACTCACATGGGTGCCCGAGCCTCGGTAGTAGGGTGCTCAGCCGAGCACTCTGCTGTCGAGAATCTCCCCGTAGAAGGCCCTTCGCTGAGGCCCAGGGCTCCGTCCTCCCCCCAACATTGCCTTCCTGATGCAGATTGGAAATGATAAGCCGCTTTCTCCTTAGATTCACGCAGAGGCAGGCACAAGCCCAAGGCTGCCCAAGCAGAGGGCTTTCCTCCAGTCGTAACCTTACGCATGATTGCCCTTTCACCGTGGAGACGAATTAGCTGGCCTCAGACCATCAGACTCTGCCCTGGGTGTCTGGACAGCCTGTTTAAATGAGCTGGAGTTAAGGAAGGTCGGAGACACTGCAGAGGGTCACACCCTTTCAGAGCTTGGAAGCCAGAGACGCACCAGCAGTGTGGGGAGGGGAAACTGAGGCTTGCCTTGCCCAGACACTGAACAAGCACTGATAAAGATGGGGATAATGTCACTTGCCCGTTGACTTCTCTTTTCCCCTTAGCCTGCTTCTTTAGGTGGGTTTCTTAAGAATGGGACTTGTCCACGTTTCATGTCTGTGCCCTGGCCCGGTACAGGATGCCTGGGAATGAATGAATCACTGGAGGAATGAAGGCTACAATCTGCTTACACCTCTCGCTGCCCCTTCTTGGGACCTGGCTGTCTTTAAACATGGTGCAACGGCTGGCTTTTCTCAAGGTCTCTGGGAGTTATATTGGCCACACTCTTTTTGTTTGTTTGTTTTCAAATCTTGTCCCAGTAAGTCCTGTAGTCTGATTCCAAGGAGGTTCTGGCTGATGGTGACCCTGAGCGCTGAATTCCTCTTGGTGGTTTTTTTTTTTGGCCTCTGGGGATGGCAGGAAAAACTTGTGTGGGGTCACCTCAGAGCCTTCGAACTGCTTTGTTCTCTCCCACGGTGGCCGAGGGGTCACACTTTTCAGAATAGCTGTGAGAGCTTTATCTCAGTGAGAGCCCACGATGTTGTGGTTTCTGTGAGGTGTGCCTCCTGCAGACACTGTCATCCACGTGGTATAAACATGGGGCGCCATCATGACCCTGTGCAAAGAGCCTCTTGCTTTGGAGGTGTGAGGGTGGGTGGGGTTTATAGTTGAAGAATCTCAGCCCCATCATTCTTGGACCAACTTCAGGGTGGTTTCTTTTTTTTTTTTTTTTAAGATTTTATTTACTTATTAGAGAGAGAGAGAGAGAGAGAGAGAGAGAGAGCATGAGCGGGGCTAAGGAAGGAGAAGCAGACTCTCCCGCTGAGCAGGGAGCCCGATGCGGGGCTCGATCCCAGGACCTACGGATCATGACCTGAGCCGAAGGCAGACGCTTAACTGACTGAGCCACCCAGGTGCCCCCAGGGTGATTTCTTTCTGGGGATGTTGGTCAGTTCCGTGCATATCGGTTCATGCGTGGGCACCTCTTAATTCCCCACTCTGACTCCGGGCTTCCAGAGCGGAGAGTGCCGTCACCCTCAGTTGTCCTGGAGCTAGAGTTTCCAGGCTTCGAGTTGAGCAAGAGCCACCTAGCATCCCCTGTGAATCTCCCAAAGATGATTGGTTTGGGTCCTAGTGGCGTGAAGGCAGGAAGGCAAGCCCGGCCCACGACAGCCGCTTCTTGGGCAGCCCAGGCTGAGCCCCGGCCAAGTCCCTTCCCGTGGAAGAAGGATGTCTGTGTTCAGGGGACCAAGTGGGTGGGACGCCAAGAGGGGGAGGGCCTGCCTGCCGGTGTTTTCTTTGGCTGCACGTGTCCATGTGCAACTTGAATGGGAAGCCTTGTGCTTTGCTTTCTATTTTTTTATGCTTTTTGGTTAACTAAAGAGTCTGCCTATAAAAGACATGAATTCTTGCTTGCAAAAAAAAAAAAAAATTCAAACGGAGGGGAAAAAGTTCCCTCCATTTTATTCCCTTCCTCAGATAATAGCACCATTGTTGGCATGTATGTATCTTTCTAGAGCTTTATCGGTGCATACATCGTGAGCACGTGTTTATACACATTACTACATATTTTTTGCATATGCTGAACTATACTACGTATAAATATTCTGCAGTTTGCTTTTCAATTCACAGATAGCTCTTGAAAATGTTTCCATGTCACAACAAATAAAGAGATGATTATTTTTTTTTCACCGCTGCCTGGTATTCCTTTAAATGTCTACCCCCTTAATTATTTCCCGGTTTCTCTACTGACTGGTAATTTTCTCTGTCTCAAGCCACCGAACTGTGAGTGCCCTGGTACATACATACCCCTCCGCGTACATGTTTGTTTGTTTTTTTTTTTTTTAAAGATTTTATTTTTTTTGACAGAGAGAGACACAGCGAGAGCGGGAACACAAGCAGGGGGAGCGGGAGAGGGAGAAGCAGGCTTCCCGCCGAGCAGGGAGCCCGACGCGGGGCTCGATCCCAGGACCCTGGGACCATGACCTGAGCTGAAGGCGGACGCTTAACGACTGAGCCACCCAGGCGCCCCTCTCCGCGTACATGTTATGAATACTCGCACAGGGTAGATTTCCAGACTAGAAATATCTAGACCACAAAGCATGTTTAGTTTGAATTTTGACAGTTACCGCCAAATTGCCTTTCTGAAAATCTCTAGCACTTATACCTCTGCCAAGAGTATGAAAGTGCCACTTCCCCCACTTGTCTGCATCATTGGAGATTATGTTTTCTTATGAGCATTTTGTTGTTGTTGTTAATCTGATGGGTTTGATTTACATTTCTCAGGCTGCTGAGGGGGTTGAGTAGGGATGTGATGCATTTTGAAACCTGTGTCAGCTTCCGGAGCCCAGGGCTGCAGAGCTGGCTCTGCCCTTTGCTAGGTGGGGACCTCACGCCACTCACTTCACCTCTGAGGCAGGCTTTCTTTCTGCAGCTCTGAGACGGGTCAGATGTAGTTTGCCTGCCGGCAAGATTATAAAGTACAAAGGCGATTACATGTGTGTGCAAATACTTTGGACATGCCTCGTTTCTTGTGTGACTCTGACCACAGCCTTGAGAAATAGGTTGAGGTGGTGCTTTTGTTCCCTCCTACAAGTAAGGAAACTGAGGCATAGCAAAGGTCCGCAGCTTGCTGGGGGAGGTTACACAGCTTGAGGCAGTGGTGGGTCAGAGCCACAATCCTGAGTCGGGGTCTACGCGGCAGTAGGGGCGTAGGAAATAAAGTGGGAGCCCTTCATCCAATGGATTTCTAGGCAAAGGTTAGAAAGAAGGGACTCAATGTGTATGTTTTAGCACAGATAGTTGGCAAAATATAGAAGTCATTGGAAAAAAGCTCAGGTCACAAAACAATAACCTGTATTTTCAATGGGCGACTATTCGTGCGCATAAAATCAGAAAAGTGCCGGGAAGACTACACGTTGGAGTGACGAGCGCTCACTCTCGGGGGGGGACGGGCGAGCATCGGGCTGTGGCCGAGGGGAACATACTTTACCTGTAATGCTGCTGCTTTTTTTGGTATGCACGTACGTACGTATGTATTTATTTACTTATTTGCGAGAGAGACAGAGCACAAGCAGGGGGAGCCGCCGAGGGAGAGGGAGAAGCAGGCTCCGCTCCCTGCTGAGCAGGGAGCCTGGCGCAGGACTCGGTCGTTCTACCCCAGGACCCAGGGATCGTGACCTGAGCCGAAGGCAGACGCTTCACCGACGGAGCCACCCAGGCGCCCCTACTTTTTTTTTTTTTTTTAAGCAAAGAGAATATTCATGCGTTATGTGTTTCATTAAAAATTAGTAACGAATCGGTAGCTTTCCCCAGAGAATGGCCCGTTGCCCTAGACGCACCAGCCGTGGGAGGTGCACAGTGGAGGAACCCTGTGGACTGACTGAGGTTGCTGGGAGAGGCCCAGGGAAAGAAGTGAGACTCGTTCCCTCTACTTTCCCTCAGTGGGTGGGAGTGGACAAGAGGCTGCAGCCGGAATGCGCTAAGGAGTGCGATTGTGACGTACCGTGGGCCAGGCGGTGTCAGAGCATCTTTGTGAATGCCACCTTGTTTAGTCCTGGGAGAATTCTGTGACACTTCTCATTATCGTCATCAACCATTAGAGAAACAGAAGCTTTGGAGAGTAATTTGCCCCAGGTAACCTTCCTGGGGTGTGTGTGTGTGTGTGTGTGTGAGAGAGCGAGAGAGAGAGCGAGAGAGAGAGAGAGAGAGAGAGAGAGAGAGAATATCCTGGAAGAGAATGCCAGGAGAATGGGGACTCTTGTATCTAACTGTCTAGAACCGAGCCTGGCACGCATGGCCCTCTATGTTTGAATGGATAAGGAATGCTCGGTCCAGGTCCCTGGCGGTACATTTCCAAGTTACCAGGTGTTTCTGGTCCAACAGGGAAGGCCCGGCGGTAGGAGGGGCCCCTGGCTGCAGCCTGGCCACAGGGAAGGGGCTCGTCTGCTGGGCCACCATGGGTTGATGGGCCTCTAAGCCTCCTCCGCACCCAGGAGGAGGGCTGAGTCCCTTCTGCTGTCTCTAAGTTGGTTTTCTGGTTGGAATCAGCCTCAGTTGCTTTATCCACTAATTTTCTCAGCTGCTGAAGTCTTCCCTAACTTGTGTTTCCATCTCAATAAATGACACCTCGATTTGCTCCCCCAAGTGTAGCGGTGAAGATCTTGGGTCATCCTTGATATGGTCTATCAGCAAGTCCTATCGGCTTTATCTTCAAAGCACATCCAGATTTCAGCCCCTTCTCAACATCATGATGGCCTTCTCCATCTACTGCTTGGACTGGTGCAGTAGTCTCATCTCTGGTCTCCATAGACAGCCAGAGGGATCCTGATAAAACACTCATCAGATCTTGTGCCCCCTCAGCTGACAACCCTTCGAGATTCCCTGTGTTACTGTTGAGTGAATATCGAGGTCCTTTCAGTGGCCTGAAGGCCCCCACAATCTGGCCCTCCTTCCCTTTCTTACATCACCATCTCTTGGCCTCCCTGCTTACCTGCCACACTATCTCCTGATGTCCTTGAGCCTGCCTAGCCTGGTCCTACCACAGAGTCTCTGGCTTGCATTCCCCTCTGTCTGGAAGGCTCACCCCCAGATATCTGTGTAGCTTGCCCGTCATGTCCCTAAAAGTAGTCTCTGTCAGGTTATATGTTTATTTGTGCGGCCTCTTTCTCCCTCCTGAGCCTGGACGTCTGCTGGGGCAGGGGCTGCATTGTCCCTCTCACTACAGTGTCCCCAAGGTCCAGAACGGCTCTTGCATTCGTGGTCGGATGTCGGAACAGGCAGGTGGTCAGGGTTTTGAGGTCGGGCTGTTTCCTTACCCTCTCTCCCCCAACAAGACCCGGACTCAGACTCTGTTTTGCTCCCTCTCCCCCTCCCCCCCCCCCCGCCCTCTCCCCCTCCGCCGTGCCCCCCCTCCCTTCAAGACCCCCCCCCCCCGGAGAGCCTCAGGAATGTCCTGCCCTACCCCTGGGTGGCTTTGTGCCCTCTGGCAAATCTCCTTGGGCCCATCAGTTAAAAGGTGGGGGTTGATGACAGATAAACGTTAATGAGCACTTCTTAGTGGCCAGACACCATTCTAAGTGTCTTACATGTATTAAGTCATATCGTTTAGTATCCAAATAGCTCCTGTTGCCTCTCTTTTACCCAGGGACCCAAAGCGCAGTGCCTTGAAGTCAGTCGCCCCAGGTCACACGGCTGCCAAGGCAGGACCAGGATTTCCATCCAGGGAGCCTGCCGCCCTGCCCTCCCTGCTCTCTGGGTTTCTGAGTGGCTCGGGTTAATATTTGGCAGCAGGGCAGGCCCTTCCTGTATTCTCTGTTTGGGTTGACCTCCCCTTCTGCTTTCCCTGCATGACCAGCGGGCAGTGGGCTCCACAGGGCTTTCTCCTCATAATCACCTCCCCCAAACTGCTAGTCCAGAGCGCCTCCTGGATACGTCCCTTCCAGGGCCACCTGGCCGACCCGGGGGGTGTTCTAGAATCATAGATGCCGAGGGAAGCGGCTAAGGGCGGCCTCTCTCCAGCCTGTAGTCTCAGCAGCCTCCGGGGTGGGCCCTTGCCTCTTCCGCAGGGTCAGCTTGGCCAGCCCCGCTCCCGAAGTTCTGGGGAGCCCCGGGGTCACAGCCTGACCTCTCCTGAGCCCCAGACAGTGGTGGGGGGGGTGTCTCCTGCAGGCCTCCTGCATCTGGCCGCGTGGGGCAAGGCTGTGGAACTGATCAGCGCTGGCGGGTGGGAGGCGCTCGGTCCTGGGGGGGGGGGTTGGGATCGCAGGTGCGCGCCCGCTCTGTGTTGTTTTGCTTCCTCTTTCCCGCAGGAGAGCCTCCTAGTCCCCCCTGCACCCGGGAGGCCGCTTCATCTCACTCCATGGTGACAGCTGGAAACCACGGGCTATTTTTAGTGTCCCTGAGTCGCGTTTAGTTTTGTTTTCCTCTCTGGTTTCATGAGGGTGCGTGTGTGCACATGCGAATGTTGATGCGTGCACGCGTGTGCCGATTACGCACACGCCACTGGCAACACACGAACTCATGTTGGCATGTGCACATGCATGCGTGCGGCTGCGTGCCGGAGCACATGCACGCGTGTGTCGATGTGTGTTAACGGGGAGCACGGGGCCCTGTGTTGGCATACACATGGACATGTGTCGGCATGTGTGCACGTGGGTTGATCTGCACCCACATGTGGCATGGTACATGTGGTCCTCACGTGTTGGCACACATGCGTATATCTGTGGGCTCACACGCACAAGTGCTGATGTGTGCACACATGTTGGCACACACAGGCACACATGGTGTGCATGGTCACATATGTGGGCATGCGTGTGCACCCATGCTAGTGCATGCCTCTGCGTGTCGGGGTGCGTTAGTACGTGACATGCTCCATCACCATCTGGCCTTTGCTGGCCTGGCACCAGGGGTGTATTCCATGTGCCCGGCTCTTCCCGTTCCGCGAAGCGTGCCCGGTCCCTTCCTGGAATGACTAATGCTTGCCGTGCCTCTGCTCAGTGATTCAACATGATTAGCTAGAACTCGATTAAGCTCAATTACCTGGAATCACCTTGTGCCGGCCTTCCTCTAGCAGCAAATGATACGAAGTAAGTCACGCACTGGTGTCAGACACTCGGGGAAGTTTCCCGTGGGCATGGCCTGGCCGCAGTGGAGACCCGGCACAGGCCCATGTGCTCCTTTGTCATCTGCGGGTCATGCTGGTTGCTGGCGCCCAGAAGGGTGATCCTGTGTCCTTGGTTGGCAGCAGAGAGGTTCCTGGCTCATCAGCCACCCCACACCCCCCAGGGCTGGTTTCCGCCATGACGTGATGCAGGCAGACTCCTGGTTCGCGAGCTGAGAGCCAGAGGACTTGGTGGAGGAGCGTTGGGCCCCTGCCCTTCTCCATGAAGAAAGATCTAGTAACTTCGACCCCATAAACGCATTTACTATGCAGAGAACTCGATTGTGAGCCTCGGCCAAAAATAAGAAAACAAAAGGAGACATTCTTTTATGTACCTCATGTCCCTCCCCCTTGTCAAAGGTGACCTTGGCCTCCACTGGCCCTGGGAGTGACTGGCAGGAGCAGAAATGCAAAGAGAAGCAAAACAGCACAAAACAGTCTATTCTTGGCTTTGGAGCTTTATAGTGCTCAGCAGCTGCGATCGCAGGGCGTCCGGGGTGATTCTGATCCTGATTTGAAGCTGCTTGGTCTGCCCAGAACTTCCCAGAACCCAAGCCCGAGGCCCTGGCTGTCGGTTTCTTGCCTCCTTCTCCCTCCCCCCACCGCACCGAGTCTTCCTGTTCACCGACAGCCTCATGCTGGGGATGGGGAAGGAACAGGAGTGGCCTGACCCTTGTTTGCTTCCTGGCATTTTGGGTGAAGTTCCTTCCACCTTTTCTGGAAGCTCCTAGAAGGACTCTTGAGACATTTTAAATGTCTGTTCTCTTGGTTTTCCTCCTACCTCCCTGGCTGGCTGCTCTTTGTCTCCTGTGTTGGTGCCCCCTTATCTCCCTGACCCCTTGCCTATTGGCGAGTCCCAGGGCTCAGGCCTTGGACATCCTTTCTGGGTCACGCATTCCCTGGGTGGGCTCAGCCAGCCTCCAGCAGTAAGTGGCGTCTTTGTCCTGGCTACTCCCAAATTGATATCCCAGGCCCAGACCTTTCTCCTGAATTCCAGCTTCCGGTGTCCAGGGGCCAGCTCCGTATCTCAGTTTGGGTAGTGGAAGGCTGCTTGCACGACCCTGGCCCGTGCCCGCCTCCTCTCGCCACCCCCGGACCCCATTCCCTCTGGCCGTATTCCTGTCTCTTGCGTCCAGCTGCCCAGGCAGAAAGGCCTGGACCCGGCCTTGGTTCTCGTCTCTCTTTCTCACTTCCCACACTGGACCATCAGGATGTTTCTGGCTCCCTCTTCACAGTATATCTAGAATCCTACCGCTTCCGGCCACACCTGTGGCTACCACCCGGGTCCACGGGGCCGTCGGCTCTCACCTGGCTTCCCGAGGGCCTCCCTGCGTCCACCTTGGCTCCCTGGCTGGGTTTTCTCCACGCAGCAGCCAAAGGGGGGACCTGTGACATTTGCGGTCAGATCACCATCCTCCTCTGTTCAAAAGCCCCGCGGTGGGCCTGCCCCAGCCCCTCCTCAGAGTCAAAGCTGCATCCTATGTTGGCTCTGGAGGCTTGCACCATCTGCCCCTCACCCCTTTCTGCCCTCCCCTTCACCTTGACCTTGCACACCAGCCTTCTGGCCGTTCCTGAGACATGCCGGCACCCTCCAGCTTAGCTCTTCCCTCTGCCTGCAACTCTTCCCCTGGTGTGGGTGACATGCTCTCCCCCCTTCTTTAGGGCTTGGTTCAGATCTCAGGTGCTCTTGGAGGCCTGCCCTGACCTCCCTTGTTTGAATTTGCCAGCCCCCTCCCCATCCCCCCTGGGCTCCGACCCCTCCTTACCCTGCTGTTTCTTCGGTAGCCCTGTCTCCCTGTGAGATACTATGTAATACACCTGTGCACTGTGTTTATTGTTTGTAGTCTCTTTCTCCCCGTGAGGATGTGGGGCCCATGAGGGCAGGGACCTTGGTTTTGTTTGTTGCTGTGTCCCAAGCACCTGGAATGATGCCTAGCACATAATCGTGGGTTCTCAAATATTTATTGAATGGATGTTTAGAAGACAAGGGTGGCTTCATGGGGAGGTTTGTGACTAGTGATGTGTTGTGGTCCTGCGCGGGGACGAGGGGCTGGCTTCCCTCCCCTGCATGGGTCCCCACTGCGGACCTCCTTCCAGCTTCCTCACCGTCCTGTGTGCTCCTGTGCCCTCTTGCTTGCCACCCTTCTGGCACTTCTCTCTGCCGCAGCCGGAATGCTCTTTAGAAAATGCAGGTTGGATCGTTTCACTACCCTGATGAAAAGCTTCTTGCATGAGGTAGGAAGGCTGCCTGCCCCCACAGCCTGTAAGTCCCTTCTTCACGGGCCCCTGCCTGCTTCCATTCTCAGAGCTCTTACCCTGTTCCAGCCCCACAGGCCTTCCTTTTCCTGCAGTGCACCGGGGTTCTTTCCGGTTCTGGCCTTTGCATGTGCTGTTCCTGCTCCGCAGAAGGCTTTTCCCCCTCTGGCTCTTATGCTTGGTTCCTCCTCTTTTATGTTTTAGTTCTAATGTGACCTCTTGAAGAAGCTACCCCCTGACCACCAACCCTCCCCCTGAACCCCACTCCTACTGTCTACCCCATCTGTGTTATAACCACCCCATTTTACTCCCTCCCAGTGACTGGGTGTGTCCCCCAGCTAGGCGTTGCTGTCTCTGGATGGACCCCTTTTCCATCCCGACATGACTTACAAAGATGTCATCAGGGCTGTCTGTAAGCGGTGGGTAAAGAAACAGTGCCTGTCCTGGCGGAGGGGGGCCAGGGGAGGCGTGGAGGCTGGTCTGGAGTCCCTTCCTTCTGCCTCATGGAGGGAGCAGGGATCCTCACAGCAGGTATGGGGCCCCAGCCGGCAGGCCGCTTGCATGGGGGAGGGGTGTGTTTCCCTTCTTGCTGCATTTAGGCCGAGGTTCAGCATTAAAGTGGAGTCGCTTATGTGCCATCTCTTGTCTCTACCAGCAGAGACTTAGTGAGGCTGGTGGGGGAGACTGCGGTCCACTCTGCCTGTGGTTTTACTCTGTAAGGGTCGTGGAGGTGACTCACCCATGTAAAATCATTTCCCTGCACCCAGTGAACCACCTGTCGCCTGGGTCCCCGTCAGCCTGGAGAGTGGTGGTGGTGGTGGTGGTGGTGGTGATTTTTCGTGGCCCTGCTTTTCTTCCTGTGGGTCCTGAATGCAATCTTGGAATTAAAGATTCATTTTTTAGGTATGTAGGCTTCCATATCATTCACTGGCATCTCTGTCTGGGGCTCAGAAAACAAATGGTCATCTGCACTCTGTGGGGGAGAGACTGGTTGCTTTGAAGTTCCCCGGAGGTCTCCAAAGGGAACCATGTGGAGGGGCTTTTAAGGGTAATTGGAGAATTTTCCTAGTGGCTGGGAAAAGTTGTGCTGGGAATGTTCATTGGCTCTGATTGGCTGGGCTTGTGTTACATGCTCCTCCCTGAGCCAATCATCGAACTTGAGAAATGGACTGCTGTGATTGGTCAAAGTTGGATCACATGCCCATCCCTGGAGCTCGGGAAGGAGTTTGGTTTTTCCCAAACCGCAGGGAGTTAGGTGGGTGGGGTGGTGCCCTAAATGAGAAGGAGGTGGGGTAGGGGGTAGGGGGGAATGAGGGTGTTAGCAGAAAGAGGAAAAGGTGACAGGCAGCAAAAATGGTGGAAGGGCCCTTTGCCCCAGAAGAGCTTCCCCTCATCATCTCATTGCCTCAGTGACTGGCAATTCCAGTGTTAGAGATTATTTTGTTTGGCTTCATCAAAGATCTCTTGAGGAGGTGGTAGCTTTGAGCTAATTGTTTTTAACAGGGAAGGTTTCACAATCTCTCAGATCGTTAGATCTGGAACTTGGGTTTTCCTCAGTCCCTTTTTTAATTTTTCCTATGGGGAAAACAAAACCCAGAGGGAGCAGAGATTTACATGAGGGCCCAGAGCAAATTAGCAGTGAGTGCTGGAAGGGCAGATTGTCCCAGGTGAGTAGAGGAAGTGGAGTGCTGGGTGGAGGCCAGATGGGCCAGGGGAGCAGGGCTTGGAAGAGGCTGAACAGTTCCAAGAGCAAGTCGTTAACTAGTGTCCTCTATCCCAGTCTGCTCCACATCCTGGCAGCAGGATTGGGAGGAGGTGTTTTTTAATAAACTGGGAAAGATGTCAGAGCTGGAGTGTGCCAGAGTTCAGGCTTTGTCTGCCCCTGGTGGGAGGCTCCCCTGGGTATGTGCTGGAGGGGAGGCGAGGGAGGGAGGGACGAGCCCCGGAGACCCTGTGGCCTTTATCACAGTCTGCCCAGGTACAGAGGGGAGAATTGGTCTGGAACCCTTGGAGCCAGCAGGGGTATTCTGCAGTGTGGCTCAGCACACCTGTAAGCAGGAGTCCCCGGAGGAATGACTACCAGCCTGCTGGCCCTTGCCCCAAACCTTGGGACATTTCCTTTTTAAGCTAGGACAGTGCAGAGGTGTGTGTGGAAGGGGCCTGCCTAGAGAGCCAGGCCCTCGGGGCCCCTGGGAACATCCCTGACGGAGTGCCCTGCGTGCCTACATGGTCGCCTTCCGTCTGGGAGACAGGCATGGGGCAGAGTGGGATGTCGGGAGCTGGGAGGTGGTACCGAATGAGGGGGCGCAGCGTGTCGCCGTCAAGATTAGTCGTGAGTTCTCGAATCCCCAGGGTTCTCTCCAGCCCTTGGCCAGGGTCTTGGCATCCAGGAGATTAGGTGGACCCAAGAACATGGGCTTTGGAGCCAGACAGTCCGGGTTCAAATCCTGACTCTGCCACTTGCCAGCTGTGTGCCTTTGGGCCAGCGACTTAACCACTCTGTGCCGGACTCCTCGCTCTGGAAAATGGAATGTCGTCTCTAGGGCTCTTAAAACGTGGAGGAGTTGGCATACGTAAACCACTTAGGATAACAGCTCAGCAAGTGTCATGTAAGTGTTTGCTCTTGCCATCGTCTTAGCCTTATGGACACGGGCAGATAGAAGGATTGGCCTGCCTCAGTTTCCCCTAAGCGGGACCGTACTGGGCCCCCTTTCCTGCGTCTGGCCGTTCTCACTGCATTGTCGCTCTCTTCTCTAAGTCTTCCCAGCTCACATGTGGTGGCCTCACTAGTCTGTCCGGAGGCCTGGGAGGGCTCCACCGTGTGCGTGTCCCAGCCGTTCCCACGAGGGACCATTCAGCCCCGGAAAACAACTGGACAGCAACCTCTGCGTTCTTTTCCCACCTGAGGTTTCTAGTTTGAAAAATTTTAGTTTGGAGAAATTGCCAGAACCGTGCGACGGACTGGTGGGAGCCCTGTGCTCAGCGACGCTGACTGTTTGCGAGGGGACCGGGCCAGTTTCCTTGGCAGGCTGCCCCTCGATTTGGATCTGTCCCGTTCTTTCCTCGTGAGTGCACGTTTTCTTCTAACAGATTCCCACACAAAAGCCTCCTTGTGTGAATCGGATGGGAGTAGAGCTTTTGTGGCTCAGTTGGGGTGGGTAGTCTGGACTCCCCCAGCTTGGCAGCCCCACCCGCAGCAGGCCGGGACCCCAGGGGGGGTCTGCACACACACCCCGCCCCCCCCCAGGACTGCAGGAGCCAGTGATTCCTTCCGTCCTTGCCCCTCTCGATCCTTCCTCCACCTGCGTCGCGTTCTCCTCGCTCTGATTCCTCGCCCTCATGCGAGGCGCCAACCAAGGCCTGTGGATCCTTCCAGCCGCCTCTGCGCGCCTGGATTCCCCCTTCCCCTCCCTGCCGGAGCAGGACTGCCTGTGGGCTAGGCTGGGCCAGACACCCGCCTCCTGCTCTGGGCTGGAGAGCCCAGGGGGGGAGGGGCGGCCCTGGGACGCCCGAGCGGCGGGTGGGGGCTCCCCTCTGTTCTGGGGCCTCCCGCCCATCCCTCTGAGGCCTGCAGCATCAGCCTGGCCCCTTCTGGCCTCTGGGCTGGCCGTGGAGGTCATGCTGGCCCTCCTCGGCCCTGAGCCCACTGCAGCCGGAATCCCCTGGCAGCGGCCGGAGACTCTCCAGCCCCGGGACTCTCTTCAACCGCCTGTTCCCAGGCTTCCTGGATTCCACCCACTGCAGCTTCCCGCTTCCTTGTTGCAACTCCGGAGTCTTTAATTTCTCTCTGGGGTGAAATAGGATGCGCTTCAAGGGAAGTGCCTAAGACACGGCGGTGAAGTAGAGACCTCACACGAACACCTGTGTGATCACCCCCCGGAAGAAAAGCAGGACCCCGTGCTTTTGCAGGCAGAAGCCCCCGCAGAGGAGACGAGGCTCGTTCCCAGCTTGCCTGGCTTTCTGTTGCGTCCCCGATGCCCTGATGCCGAACTTTACTCGAATGCAGTCAGACTGCTGTGGTCTGAATGTCCGTTTTCCCAAAATTCATCTATTGGCAAACTGAATGCCCAGGGTGATGGTATGAGGAGGCAGGGACTTTGGGAGGGGACTGGGTCAGGAGGGTGGGGCCCTTATAAAAGCATTCGAGCCCTCTTATTTAAGATTTTATTTATTTATTTGAGAGAGAGGGAGAGACAAGCAGACTCCGTGTGGAGTGCAGAGCCCGTCATGGGGCTTGATCCCACAACCCTGAGATCATGAGCTGAGCTGAAATCACGAGTCGGAGGCTTAACTGACTGAGCCACCCAGGCGCCCCCCCCATGAGTGCCCTTTTCAAAGAGTCCCCAGAGAGTCCCTTTTTGCCATGTGAGGACACAGCAGAAAACCTATGACGACCCAGAAGAGAGCTCTCGCCTGACCGTGCGGGCACCTTGATCTCAGACTTCCAGCCTCCAGACAGTGAGAAATAAAGGCCTATTGTTTATAAGCCGCCCTATCTTATTGATGGCATTTTGATCTCGCAGCCCTGATGGACTAGAACAGGAATTGTTCCCCGGGGTGGGGTGCTGCTTTAACCACACCTACACCTGGGGAAGCGGCTTTGCACCTGGGTCATGGGCAGAGGCTGGGAGAGTGTGGGGTGCGAGCTGGAAGGAGCCCACGTTGCCCCGAGTGGACCATTAAAATCAATCCTGGCGAGGGCTCAGAAGGAGGAGAAGGGGGGCTGGCGAGAGCCCCCGTCTTCTTAGAGGACACTCTGGTGGTCGGGAGCAGGGTGTGGTGGCCCGCGGATGTGAGGACCTGCTTGGAAACTGGAGAGGCCATCCTTGAGAGAACGTGCCCGAACTGTGTTTGCAATCCGGGGTCTTGTGGCAGGTGGAGCTTGCAGGTGATGAAGTTGGACACCTGAGCCCGGGCTGGAAGGTGTGGCTTGGCTTCTTCCTGTGCTCATAGTAAAATGCCAACGGAGAGAGGCGACGTACAGATTGTTCATCACGGGGAGGCAGAACTGAAACATTGGAAACCTCCCAGCCTATCCAGCAATGGAGACAACGAGGAAGCCTGTTCAGAAGAGAAGGCCAAGGGTGTGGCCGATGACCGTTTGATAAAAGGATCTGTGTGGGTGTGAGCCAGACTTCATTCACCTCTGCAGGAAGACAGCCAGTTGGAACCGAAGAGGAAGGACAGGGAAGGAGTGAGGGAAGGTGGCTGGAAATGTTCGATTTTATGGGACGGACCGTGGGGCCGTTCGGCCACCTGTGTGCTGTTCTTCACGACAAGGGCAGGACCCCAGGAATGATTCAGAGGCCATCGGGGGGATTATTTTCCAGCCCCGGGGTTTAGTGTGGTTTGCCCCGTTGGGTTTTGACCCGTTCTCCCTCGTTTCTCCTTTTGGGAAGGGAGTGTCGAACCTGGGCCAGTCCCACTGTGGTGTTCCCGAAGCCCGTAACATTTTCGATCTCACAGGCTCCAGGCTGGGGCCTTGCTGGTACCCGATGTCGATATCTAGATGAGGCTTTGGACTGGGACTTTCGGGTTAAGGACACGTGAGAAGGGTTTAGTGGGATTAGTGTCCCTTATAAAAGAGACCCCAGGGGGTCCCCATCGAGGGCACACTGAGAAGCCTGCCACCAGAAGGAGGGCTCTCCCCCGACCCCTCCAGCACCCCTTGTAAGGAATAAATGTTTGCCGGGACTAAGCCACTCTGTCCGTGGTACTTTGTTCCAGCAGCTCAGCCCAGACGGACTGGGGGACCCACGTATTCTCTGGTCTGTTTTCGCTTCTCGTTACATTTGTGAGATCCGGCCTTGGGGTTGCAAGAAGCCACACCCGGTTTTCACGATTGTGCAGTATTCCATGAGGCCATCTGGGTGTCTCCGGTGCACGATGGCTGGGGGTGTACACGCCCACGTTCCCCGGGGGCCCACAGCCAGGGTAGGGCCGCTGGTGCCCATGTGCATCTCCAGCCCTGCCCGGACGTGTCAGGCTCATTCCCAGAGTGGTTGCGCCAGCGCTCACGCCCCTCATTAAGTTTTTTATGTAATAATTTATGGAGGTGAAATTCGCATAGTGTACAATTAGTCATTTGAAAGTGGTCAATTCAGTGCCCTTTCGTGCCTTCACAGTGTGGTGCCGCTGTTGCTTCCACGGGCTGCGGGGACAGTCCTGCCCCCCACAGTGAAACCTGCTCCCCCTTAGCAGTCACTCCCCGCTCTGCCTTCCAGCCCCCGGCCCCCGCTGAGCGGCAGTCTGCTTTCCATGTCTGTGCGCCTCCTCCAGACGCTTCACACAAGTGGGGTCTTATGGTCTGTGTCCTCTTGTGTCTGGCGGCTTCCCCTCGGCACCGTTTTCGAGGTCCATCCATCCGCCTTGTGGCAGGTGTCCGCTGTGGATAGAGCTGTGGAGAGCGCGGGTGTCCGCGTGCCTCTGCGGGCCTGTGCGCACACGTGCGTGTGCAAGAGCGTGGGCACACGCGGGCACACGCGTACGATCCCGCATCGCGCCGGGACTCTGCACCCGGAACAGAGGTTCTGGATCCAGGCAGGAGGCGCTGGCTCCCCGCTCCTGGCTCTGCCTCCCGCTTGCTGTGTGACCCGCGGCAAGTTCCTCCCGTCTCTGCGCTTTGTGAGGCTCCCGTAAACGGGGACAAACCGCGCTTTCCCCGCAGGCTCCAGGTGTCAGCGGGGTGCGGCCCGGTTGGGTCACCGTGGGGACGGCTCCCCCTGGCTCCGGGCTCAGGACTCCGGTCTCCTTTTCCGGAGTCGTGCGCCGCTCCTCCAGGCCTGCCTGTGTCGCCGCTTGTCCGGCGGGCTCCGGGCCTCCTGCGCCGCCCGGATCTCTTCACGGGTCGTTCGTTCCCTTTGTGCGGGTGCCGGTACCGTGGGCTCCGGCCTCCGCGCGCGGCAGACGTCCCGGCCCCCCCACCTTCCAGTTTTCGGGGACTTCTGGGTCGTGGCGTGCCGGGGGAGCCTCCTCACTAACCATTCCTCCCGCATCCACGCCGGCGCCGGAGACCTTCAGGCCTTCTCGAGCCTCTCTGGTGGCGATGGGTGGGGTTTTGATGTGCGTTTCTGAGTTTTGAGACATTTTTCTTTTTTCTTTTTTTTAAGATTTTATTTATTCATGAGAGACAGAGGAGGAGAGAGAGAGAGGAGAGAGAGAGAGAGAGAGAGAAGCGGAGGGAGAAGCAGGCTCCCAAGGAGCAGGGAGCCCGAAGCGGGACTCGATCCCAGGACCCCGGGATCATGACCTGAGCCGAAGGCAGACGCTTAACCATCTGAGCCACCCAGGCGCCCGAGACATTTTTCTTTTGTATGTCAGTGGGGGTACAGGGTCCCAGGCTCAGAGAGTTTGAGGGGCCTGCTGGGGGGTCACACAAAGTGGGGGTAGACCCCAGGCCTCGGGCTTGGTTTAATCAGAAGTCTCAGGCTCCTGATGGCGGAGGTCAGCTAAGCCTGGAGTGGCAGAGGACGTGAGGTTCTCCAGGGAAAGTTCGGAGCAGGAGGCTGGTTGTGTCCAGGACCGGGAGCGAATGTGGCTGACCCCCGCCACCCCGTTCCTGCTGTCTCAGCTTGGGCATCCCCGCCCGCTAATAATGGGGTGCAGCTGTGCACGCGTGTACTAATTTCCCAGGTCTCTGTTCTCACGTGGCCGTCCCCTGCGTGTGTCCCCGTGGCCTCCTCTCTTCTTATGTGGGCATCTGTCATTGGATTTAGGATTAACTCATCTCCAGATCCATAATTTGATTCCCTCTACAAAGATGCTGTTTCCAAATAGGGTCACATTCCGAGGTTCCAGCTGGACAGGAATTCTGGGGGACACTATTCAACCCACCCCCACTTGGTGTGTGCCCGATCCTCAGACCTGCAGAATGCCAGGTTCAGATCCAGCTCCTAGTTCCTGGGTTCTCTGGGAACTCGGTTTTCTTCTGGGAGCCACCCTGGACCTGTGCAGTGGGGCTGGTTTCCTCGGCTCACACGGCCTCAGCTGGTCCTGTTTCTCATGACAGTGGGACTGGACATGCTCGCAGGGCCAGCGTGTGCCCAGAAAGCTCCTGCTGACATCAGAAATGAGATAAAGAAAGAAAAACCAGGGCATGATTTTTAAAAATTGAAAGCATACAAGAAACTAGTACAAGCTCCGAAGAAGGCACAGCATGAAAAGTCACCGCTCCCTGTCCTGACGATGGGTCCCGGCTCCAGGGGGGCTGCCTGGTGACTTGGTTTACTAGTCCCTTCCTGAAAACAGTGTGTGTGTCCACAGGGATTGGTACATGCTTCCTTCCCAGGCACACACGGTGCATGCCCCGCGTGCCTTTCTCCGCCTTGGGTTTGGCACCTGGGGGTGGATCTTGGAGATCCCTGCTCTGGCACGTATGTCACCTTGGAGGGGCCCCGCCGGAGGCCCTCCCTCCACCCTATGGGCTTGGGAAACAGAACGTTGCGAAGGCAGAGCTGTGGTTCCCTAGTTCCTGCCAGAGCCTTGCGGACGTGACCCAGGAAGCCACAGGTTGGGATCCATGTTAGAAAAGGCTTCTTGCTGGAAACACCTGTGTGTCTTCCGGAACTTTCTCGGGGAGCATATTGGTTGCCTGGGACTGCCGTAGCAAACCGTCACAGACTCGGTGGTTCAAAAGCAATGGAAGTCCGCCCTGTCAGAGCTCTGGAGACCAGAAGTCTGAAATCAAGGTGTTGGCAGGGCTGCGCTCCCCACAGAGGCTCTGGGGAAGCCTTGCTCTTCTGGTGGCTCCAAGTGGCCCTTGGCTAGAGGCCACATCCCTCCGATCTTTGCCTTCCTTTCCACATGGCCCTTCTTTGAATCTTCTCTTCTGCTATAAGGACACCCGCCTTTGGATTTGGGGCCTACCCGCGTGATCCAGGATAATCTCATTTTAAGATCCTTAACTGGATCGGCAAAGACCTTTCTTCCACGCAAGGTCACTTTAAGGTTCTAGGTAGACACGTCTTTCGGGGGGCCACCGTTCCTCTCCCTACAAGAAGGATGATGCTGACAACAGCAGTGAGCAATGACTGAGTGCTTGCCGTATGCCAGGCACCAAGCCGCACGGGGAACAGCTTATTAGATCCTCACAGTGCCCCCATAGTGCGATTATGCATGTTTTTCAAGTGGAGGCACAGAGGTTCAGAGGGGTCAAGAGACTGCCAGAGGTCACACAGCTGGTGGCCGAAGGGCAGCCCGGACCAGCACCTGTGCTCTTCACTTTTGTTCCCAGGGATGTAGCCCAGATCTGGTTGGAGGGGTGTTCTGTGTGGCCCCACACAGCAATTAAAAAATTTATTTAAGTAAATGGGTAGCCAGCATTTAAAGATGGGCAGATTTATATGCAAATCTAGATTTCTAGGTGTTCATGACACAGTTCGTTGGGGTCTGTTCTTTGGTGAGCTGAGGTCTGCTCACCTCCGCAGGACGATGCTCTCCTGCTATGTGGCCGTGGGCAAGTAACACTTTTCCTGGCCTTGGCTTCCTCATCTGTAAAATGGGGACAGTCCTAGCCCTGGCCACGCAGCTGTTGCTGCGAGGGACACACAGGTTGGTAAATGGGGTGTGAGCAGGCCCCGCCTGGTGCGTATTCAGCTGTGTGTTGGCTGTGTCAGGCCGGCCCTGTCGCCATCAATTTCCAGTCTGTTTCTGGAGTAAATTCAGAGTTTGTTCACAGAGACCGTCCAGGGTCCTGGGTGATGGAAGAGTTCCCAGGGGAAATCTGGGCCGTTGGGAGCCCCTGGGGGTTCTGACGGCGCTGAAAGCCTTAAGCCCACCACAAGCATCCCGCCTCAGTTTACCCATCTGTCAGGTGAGGTGCTGTGAGCGTCCACATGGCCGAGGGCTGGGTGAGCATGGTGCTTTGGACGCTGCCTGCTCCTGGCGAGAGCCTGGGGATGGTGACGGTGGGGGCGGTGAGGCAGGCCGTGTCCTGGGCACCTGGAACAGGAGGGTGGCAGACCAGTGTGGCCCAGGGAGGTGGCAAGGAGGGGCTGTAGCGGGGGACAGGGGGGTGGGGAGACCGTCCTTGGCGGGCAGCCTGGCCCTCACCATCCTCTCCCACAAGACGCAAGGACTGACGTCACTGACCTCCAGGCTCCCTTGTGGCAGGGAGGGGGTAAGTGTGGGGGAGCTGTCAGCAGTCATGGCGACCTGTGTCCTTGGTGGGGAGGGAAGGAAGGCCGGGCGCTGGGACAGAGTCCAGCTGAGGTTTGAGATACACTTCAACCCTGGGGGACAGTGTCGGGAGGGGCTTCTCGAACCCTCTTCATGGGTTTGGACGTACTAACAAGCAGCCTTGCATTTCTGCAGCATCTTTGACTTTTCGGGAGCTTTCACACCTGTGGTCTGGTGGACCTGCCGCGGGGGAGCCTGGGCGGGCTCCAGGAGACTGCGAGGTGGATAGAAGCAGCGCTAACAGGGGGCCCCCTCCTCCAGCCACGGGGGATGCTTTACATTCATCATCATCTGCCTCCTTAGCCACTCCAAAGGGTTCAGGGGATTTCAGTCCCCGTGGATGGATGGGACGAGACGGGTGGAGAATCAGCTCTGTGCAGCCCTGCTGTGAACCAGCCGAGGGAGTGATGCAGACAGGGTGGGTGGGGGGAGCAAAAGGAGGCCGCGTGCTGTGAGAAGGAGGGGTGCTCATGCCCTTGGCATGTTTGCTGAGCACCTACTGTGTGCTGGGCCCTGAGCAGTGTGGGGGCTGCCGTGTAGACAGAGCTGACCGGGCTCCGCTCTCAGCTACTGACATCGTAGCGGGAGGGACAGCCCGTGCACAAGCAAATCGAGATGCTCACAAACAGTGTCTGAAGGGAGCAAGGCGGGTGAGTTGACCTCAGGGTCTGGTGGGGTGGTTGGGCGGGCCTTTCCGAGGAGGAGTCAGGCATGGGAGCGGCTCGCCGGGCAGAGGGCACAGCACGTGCAAAGGCCTGGAGACAGGAAGTTGCTTACCAAGTGGTGGAGGAGGAAGCGGGCCAGTAGGGCTGCGGAGGGGGGAGGCAGGCTGGGGCCTTGCAGGACGTGGTGAGGGGCTTAGACTTGGTATCAGTTTGTCGGGACGCCTTTGGGTGCCAGGAATGGATTTGAGATTTCTTCTGCAGGGAGAGCCACTGGGTTGTGCCAGTGGACTGTTCTTGGTGTGTGAGGGAAGGAAAGCAAGGACAGCTCTCAGACTTCTGTTTGAGGCGTGTGAGGCTGTCTTCCAAGACAAAAAGACCAGGTAGGGGGGTGATCAAGAACAGATGGACAGTGTGGCCTTAAATTTGGCCTTAAATTCCTGGTGGGACAACTCAGCAAAAGAAAAACAAAAAAACAAAAAAACAGGCCAAGGACTTAATAGAGATCTCTCCGGAAAAGATGCACAAATGAATGCAAATGAAAACCATGGCGATCCCACCGCACACCCGTCAGGATGGCTACTACCCAAAACTGGAAAAATCACCAGTGTGGGCAGGGCGTGGAGAGCCTGGAGCCCTTGCGCACTGTTGGTGGGGGTGTGGCGTGCTGCGGCGTCTGCGGAAAACCGGGCGCAGGTTCCTGGAAAACTTAAACACGAAATTACCGTGGGACACAGCAATTTTCCTTCTGGCCATACGCCCCCAAAGAACTGAAAGCTGGGACACGAGCGGATCTGCACACCAGTATTCGTAGCTGTGTGGCCCCAGCAACTCAGGGGTCCACGGACAGAGGAGCAGGGAAAGGGAGGCCCCTCCATCCACCGGAATGTGAATCAGCTTCGAGACAAGGCCGTTCTGCCCCCTGCAGCCCCGTGGAGGAGCTCAGAAGACATGGTGCTGAGTGAGGACAGCAGCCGGCCACGAGAGCACACACACCACACAGGATTCCACTCCCGCAAGACAGCCAGAGGAGTCCTGGTCACAGAGACAGGACGTGGGATGGGGGCGCCAGGGGCCGGGGGAGGGGGCCAGGGTGCTGGGGTTTCCTGGGGACAGAGCCTCCGTTTGGGCAGATGAGAAAGTTCTGGAGACGGATGGTGAGCCCGGTCGCACAACGACGTGAATTTGCTTCATGCCACCGAAGCGTGCACGTAAAAACAGTGAAGATGGTAAATTTTATGCTATTTAAAAAAAATCATGATGGGGTTTCACCTGAGGGGGCGTTGGGTTCGGCGCTGTGGTCAGATTACAACATGCTGAGCCTCTTGCAAAAGAGCGAGCCTTTGAAGGAGGCAGCCCTGAGCTCCTGATTCCTACCAGCTCAAACCACGGTTGCCCCATTTTATGAGGCCTTGGCAGGCTCCCCGGCGCATTCTTGAACGGGGGCCAAGGCGAGCGAAAGAAGGCTCATTTAGTAATAGTTCTGGTGGCTCATTGACACTGAGGTGCCTCCTTGAGAGCGGGTCCCGGGTCCCTCCCGGCTCTCTGCACGGCCGCCGGGGCGGGAGGAGAGGACACCCTGCGGCCGAGCAGGGGGCCGGGGCGGCGAGTACAGGGGCCGGGGGACTTTGTCTGGAAAGGGACACTTCGTAAATATGTTGGGCTCTGCAGGCCAGACAGGTCCGGCGTCAGCCGCTGGGGTGCAGAGGATACACCACTGGGGGGGTGAGGCTGTGTGCGTGACGGCGTTCTTCACGGGCACTGAAATGTGATTTTTCTGGAATTTTCACGTGTCATGAAATAGTGTCCTTCCTCCCCCAACATTAAGAAATGTACAAGCAGGGGCACCTGGGGGGCTCCGTCGGTTGGGTGTCTGACTTCGGCTCGGGTCATGATCCCAGAGTCCTGGGATTGAGCCCCCCGTTGGGCTCCCTGCTCAGCGGGGAGCCTGCTTCTCCTTCTGCCTCAGCCCCTCCCCCCGCTCATGCTCGCTCGCTCTCTCTCTCTCTCTCTCTCTCTCATGAATAAAAAATCGTAAAAAAAAAAAAGAAAAGTAAAACCGTTGTTAGCTTCAGGGATGAATGGAAGCAGGCATCAGGACAGAATTGGCCTGGGGGCTGCAGTTTGCTGGACCCTTCCTTGCTTGAAAACACCCCGCCTTGTTATTGGAGTGGAGTGAAGGAATCGAAGGGGTGCTTGTTCCCTGCCTGATGCGCGTGGAAAAGTGGGGCCCTAAGGTGGACTGGGCCTGCCAGAAAGAGTGTGGACGGGTGGACTGCCGGATTTCATCACGGCAGTGGAATTAGGGGGTCCAGGTGAGGCCCTGATTTGAGAGGTGGAGGGTAGGATTGGGCTTGATCCGCCTGGGGACAGGGGCCTCCCCACTCATCTGTGATCCTTACTCTGCCATACCTGTGGGGAGCCTGTCCTGAGACAGAGGGTAGGGTGGTTAGAGCGGCAGGATTTGGGGCCGACTGGGGTTCATGACCCTCTGCCTCTGCGGGGTTTGTACCCTTGGGCAAGTGAGTGGTTTAAATCTCATTGTGCCTTAGTTTCCTCATCTATAAAACAGAACAAATAATGGTACCTGCCTCACAGACTAATTGTCAGGATTAAATGAAAGAAAACATTGCTTCAGATGGGATGTTTTGGGCTACAAGCAACATAAAAACCTGCTTCCAGGTGGCTGGTACAATACAGATGTTTGTTATCATGCTTCATAAGAGACTGGAGATGGTAGGTATTTCCAGATTTGTTCAGCAGTTCAATAATGTCAGGGCACTGGGTCAGTGTGTGGGCGCTTTCTTAGTCTTGTCCTCATGGTCTCATGATGGCTGCCACAGCGCCAGACATCACACTGTCCCATACATCATTCACAGCCACAAGGATGAAATTTAGGGCTCTCTACCCAATACTGGAAGCGAGTCAGGGTTCTCTTAGTTAAGGGATGGGATAGAGGTGGGCTTTGGGTGAGCAGCAACACACTCTGCATGTGTGCCAAACATTCAGCACGTGGCCTGGTGCCCAGAAAATGCTGGCCATCCCCGTCGACATTAGCCTACTACGTATTGGGCGCACAGGTTCTTCACAGCTGAACATACCCAGATCAAGAAACAGCAGTGCCCAGAATCCCCTGTGCTCCCCCCTAGTCACTACCTGCCCCAGGAGTAAGCACTACCCTGACTTTTTACAGCGTAGATTGGTTTCAGCAGGGCTTGTCCTCGATCCGCATGGCATCACACAGCGGGTACTCCCGCAGGCTGGCTACTTCCGCTCAACATTGGCTGTTCCTTCTCACAGTTGTGTGAGTATACCACCGTGTGCGTGCTGGTTCACCTTCTGGTCGTTTCCAGTTCGGGGCCCCCAGGAATAAAGCTCTAGGAACATTCGTGTGCACGTCTTTGTGTGGCCATGTGTTCTCATTTCTCTTGGGCAATACCCAGGAAGGGGATTAGCAGGATGTGGGGGGGGTGTGTGTGTTCTGCTTTGGTGGATATTGCCTGACGGCACTCCAACGTGGTTGTACTGGTTGACCGTCCTGCCAGTGGTATACGGGTGTCCGGGTGCACCCTAGCGCACGTCTGCAGATCCGTCCGATGCCCCCGAGCTCCTCCGATGGCGTATCTGAGTCATGTCAGATCGACAGATCTGCTCTCTCACTTGGCGCTCGGCTCCCGTCTCATGGACTTTCCCCCCATAAGTAGGCGCCAGCTTGGAGCATCATAGGTGCTCAGGCAGGGTTGGAATCAGTGAAGGAGGGACTGCTGTGTTCTCCTCTCGAGTGGCGGGGCTGCAGGGGCTGCGTGCAGACTCCGGCCCCTGTGAGGGCCGACAGGCGGCAGAGGTGACGGGACAGCCTGGTGTGAAGGGACCGGGAGCCGTGGGGCCTGTGGTGGCCGAAGAGCAGGCCCGCCAGCCAGTTCGGTTCCTGAAGCCTGGGGCCGTGTGGCGATGCACATCTCCCCGGTTTTCAAAAGTTGCTGGAAATACGGCCTTTATCTTGCCATTTAAAAAATATTGTCAGGAGATTGAAATGTTTTGGAATACCGTGTGATCCCAAACTCTTCCCCTGGCCGGATCTGGCCCATGGGTGGACAGTGGGCTTCAGGGAGGCGGGGGGTCCAGACCCTCCTGGTTCTGACGCCATCCCAGGACAGGGGTTTTTGTTTTTGTTTTGGAGGGGAGGATGGTGGGAGAGGGCATTTAAGACATTTTGGGTGATTTTTAAAAACTTAGAAAACATTTCAGACATACGTACAAGTAGAACATGTCATGACTCCCATGTGCCCCTCACCTGCTTCCACAGACATCGAGTCGTGTGTCCTGAGATTTGTCTGTCCCCCCCCCCCAAACCGTTTCCCCTTTCCCGAGTTATTCTGAAGCATATGTTTGGCATTGTTTCCTCTGTGTCCCTCACATGGTGGTTCTCTAACTTTATCCACCAGTGAGTCCCTGGGGGGGGCTTGCTGACACACAGATGGCTGGGCCCCACCCCCAGAGTCTGAGATGGGGCCAGAGAACCAGCATGTCTAACAGGTTTGCAGGGGATGCTGATGCTGCTGGTCCAGGGACCCCACTTGGAGAACCTCTGCTTGATCAGGTACAGAGTAAATGATGACACAAAGCAGCAGAATGCGCCCCCACACCCCGACACTGCCATGATACTGTTAGCACCCCCAAACTGATTTGAGGTAGAGAGGTGAGGTTGCTCAGCTCCTTAGAAATCCCCTGGGCCATCCACCCCTTGTGCTTGGGTCCCTTTTGGGAAGTGAGGGACTGGGGCTCAGTGGTGGCCAGTCCCTGCCCAGCCAGGAACTTCCTGGGTCCTCTAGGAACCCCATGTTGCTCTGACCTCCGCTCTTCCCCATCTGTTCCCCTGGGGAACCCGCTGGCTTTTTGAGATGGGCTTTGGCGGGACCCTCCTGGTTCTGACGCCATCCCAGGACAGGGGAGGCTGGCCCTCCAGGGCTCCTCAACCTCCCTGATGTTCCTGGCTAGGGGTGTAGCTGGGTGAGCTCTTTTTGGGGTGTGCCTCAGTTGATGTTCTGACACCCTTGTGTCACTGTCAAGTGAGGCTGCCCTTGTGGTCGCTGAAGTTAGGAGGCAGTGGGGGGTCTGCAGCCGGAAGGCGCTTGTCATCCAGATTCCTTTGTGAGAACAAAGCCCCCCCCCCCCCGCCCCCAACTGCACAACTTGAAAGAAGCCGCCCAGAGTGCGTCCTGCCTTGGGTTTCTTTTAAGGCAGTTCAGGCTGCAAGTCAAGGAGGGGGTCCTACGGGGGGTGGGGGGTGGGGTGGCCCGGGCATGCTAGAGCATACGAGGCACGGGGCCTCACTTTGAGAAGACAGTGGGCCTCCCCTGGTGGGATCTGGTCCACCTTGTCTGGCCTGGGTCTTGCCTGCTGGCTGCAGACAAGAATGTTCCAGAAAGGAAGAGGCACCTGGGCGGCAAATGTCACTCTGCCCTGGTGCAGGGGTGTTGCCAGGTGTGGAGGGGGCTCCGGGGGAGGAAGCCCCACAGCTCTGAGTAGGTGTGGAAAGCAGGACATTGGTCCCCCAAAGGTGTCTACGTCCTAATTCTGGAATCTGTGAACCCGTTCGCTCACGTGGCAGAGGGGACTGGGCCGATGCCATGAGATCACGAGTCTCGAGGCCGAAGGTGCTCCTGGGTTGTCTGGGTGGACATGTGACTTTCTCAGCCTTGTCCTCATGGTCTCATGATGGCTGCCACAGCACCAGACATCACACTGTCCCATACATCATTCACAGCCAGAAGGAAGGAGGATACAGTGGGAGGGCCCTGTTCTTTTATTGTCACAAGGGTCCTTGGAAGAGGGAGGGAGGGACGTCAGAGAGGATGTGATGATGAGGGCAGGGTTTGGGGCGACGGGCCAGGAGCCAAGGGGCACGGTGGCTTCTGGAATCTGGAACAGGCAGGGAAGTGGATTCTCTCTGAGAGCCTCCAGAAGGAACCAGCCCTGCTGACCCTTTGATTTTAGCTCCATTTTGGGGTGAGACCCACTTTGGATATCCGACCTTCAAGTTGCAAGAGGCTAAATTTGTGATGTTGTAGACACGTAAGTTTTTGATAACTTGTTAGAGCAGCACCAGGAAATTGACCCAATGAGTTTGCTTCCACTGATGCCAGAGAAATAAAATGACAATGAATTCTGGTTTGGGTTTAAGCAAAATATTTAAATTTAAAATAATATTGTGGGTTTTAATATATTTACTTGTGAGCATTTCAGTATTTTTTTCAACGACTTTAGTGTTTGGGAAAAACATGTATGGGCACAGTTTTACTTTTGCTTCGAGCTCTGATGTGAGCTGGTGAGGCACTGACCCACAGCCTCGTGAGGGGGTCCGATTTGCAGTGAAATAACTTTCTATTTTAGAAGAGTTTTGGACGTATTGGAGAACTGGGGAGAGAATACGGAGTTTCCACGTCCCGCACACCCCATTTTCCCCGCTCACACCTGTCGTTAGGGTGGCCTGTTTGTTACGGTAAGTGGACGGGCAGTGACGCACTGGTGTTAAGTACGGTCCGCACTCTGTGCGGCTTTCCTTAGTTTTTACTTAATACCCTTTTTCTGCTCCGGGAGTCCACCCAGGAGACCACGTCACATCTGGTCAAAGCGTCTCCTTAGGCTCCTCAGGGCTGTGATGGTTTCTCAGACTTTCCCGGGCTTTTGGTGACCTGGATAGTTCAGGGATTTTGTGGGATGTCCCTCTGTTGGGATTTGTCTATGTTTTTCTCAGGATTAGACTGGGGTTCTGGGTTTTTGGGAGGAAGACACAGAGGCGACGTGCGCCTCTCACCACATTATGTCAACATGGTGTCGCTGTTGGGGTAGGTCCTGTCTCTAGTCTCTTTTGCACAGATGAGAAACTGAGGCGCAGGAAGTTCTGTCGGGCTCCTGCTGGGAGGTGGCGAAGGGCGGGGTGAGGAGGAGGCAGGGAGGCAGGTGTGGCCGTCGGGCTGGGGCCTCTTTGCTTGTAGGGACGGCCCCACGCCTCTCCTCTCTCTCCTGGGTCGCCGGCAGCGTCCTCGCTGGTCTCCCAGAAATCAGATTTGGGAGGACACCAGCACCTTGCTGGGCTTCTGTGGGCTGAGGCTGTGTTTACCATCTTACAAGCGCTCACCTCCGCCTTACACATTTTTTTGCTTTAATTTTTTTCTTTTTAAAAATCAGAATTTAACATCCGTATGGGGAAGTACACAGTGTCGGGTGCAGACGTCAGTGAATTTTCATGTAGGTTGCCATGCTTGCCAAGCTCATCTGAATCACCTACAGAAGACTGTCCTCCACCCTCCCTGTCAGCGCCCACGCTGGGGTACAGCTGCCCCCCCACCTCTGTCACCAGAGATCAGCTTTGCCTGCTCGCCGGATCATCTCGGGAATAGAGTCCTGCGGCATGTTCTCCTAGGTGTCCAGCTACTGTTGGTTGATTCTGTGCTTGGTTCGTCGTGTCCTTGAGGGCATCCAGGGTCCACTCCTTTTCTCTGTTGGGTGGCATCCCTTTGTGTGAATGTCACCCCTGTTATCCTTTCCCTTGTCTGTGGACATGCGTGTTTCCAGTTTGGGGCTGCTGTGAGCACTCGTGGACACAGCACTTGTATGTGGATGGACATATCTTTTCATCTCTGTGGGGAAAACCCAGAAGTGGGCTTGCTCGCTCATGGGGTAAAAGTCTGTTCCACTTTAGCAGATAATGTCAAACGTTTTCCAGTGACTGTACTACCTCTTAGACTTGCACAGTGCAGTGTGTGAGTGTTCTGGTTGCTCCATTCCGGCCGGCATTGCTGTTGCCAGTGTTTTTTGTGTTAGCTATTCAGGTGTAGGCTGGAGGATCTCACTGTGAGTTTTATGGACATTTCTCTGATGACTAGGCTGCCCGGGATGGGTGGGGTGGCTCCATTAGGTAGTCCTATCTTCCTGCTCCACCATCCTTTGTTTGTGGCTTCTGTTCTCAAGGCTGCCTCATGATCCAAAGCGGCTGCTCTAGCTCCATCCATCAGGACGGCAGTCCAGGCAGCAGGGCAGGGGGATTTGTCAACAAATATATAGGAATTCCTGGCGTCGATAATGCCAGGAAGACAAAACAGCGTGATGGATAGAATGTCACTGCGGAAGGGCTGTCTTGGAAAGGATGGTCTTCTTTTCCTTTTCATTCACTGCTGTGTCCCCAGACTTAGAACAGAGCCTGACATGTAGTGGGAACTCAGTAAATATTGTTGAGGGGATGAAGAGTGTTCAGGGAAGGTCTCACTGAGAAGGTGGCTTTAGACTTAAGAAGTGAGGGGGTCACCGGTGAAGACGTGGGGGGGAAGATTGCCCCGGAGGAGCAAGCAGTCGGTGCAAAGGCCTTGTGGCAGAAGCTTGCCTGGTGGGCTCCGGAGCAGCGAGGCCAGTGTGGCTGGAGCAGTGTGAGCGAGGTGGTTGGTAAAGGGAGGGGTGATTGCAGTGGTTATAGGGAGCCTTGTAAATCACTGTCAGGGACTTGGATTTTATTCTGAGGTAAATAGGGAGCTAGGGGAGGTGTTTGAGCAGGGGGATGACATGAGCTGACTCAACTTTGAAAAGTATAACTCTGTTCCTGGGGAGGGGGGGAAGGGCAAGTGGGGTCCACTCAGACCAGGGGCCAGAGGAGAAGCAGGAGAACCAGTGATGAAGTTAGCGTGTAGGTCCAAGCAAGCAGTGCTGGGTGCGGCATGGTGTTGGAGAGAAGTGGACGGACTCCAGGCGTGTCTTGGAGAGAGAGCAGCCAAGACATGCTGATGGAAGGGTGTTGGGTGGGAGGGAAGTTGAGGAGTCAGGGATGGCTCAACTTCCTAACTGAAGAAACTCACCCCGTTGTCTTAGCAAACTATTCGGGTGTCCTATAAAAAGCTTTTCTTTTATTTGTCTTACCTTCAAAATCAAGAGGTTGGAACAGTCGTCAAGGGTGTGGTTGTTCCCAGGTTTCAGACTGACTCAGCCCACGCTGCGGTCCGCCCTGAGCTCACGGGCAGCCCAGGGCAGGGCGTGCTTCCGAGCCCGGGGATGCAGGAGGTAGGAAGTGCCTTGCTGGTCAGTCTAGCACGGGCGGGGGCTGGTCCTGTCTCCGAACTGGGCCGTGTATGCCAAGTGGCCTCTTGGCTCCGCAGCTCGGAGGTGTGTTTCCTAGGGAGCCTGTTTCTTCTTATCACCAGGGCAGGGATTCGGTTTTGCAATTCAATGGCCAGGTCAAGTTAATGATTAGTCTGTGAAGCTGTGTGGGGGAGCAGCGTGAGGATGCAGCGGGTGTGTGGGTACAGAACCCGCGGGCTGGTCTCTCCCTCGCCCTGTGACCTTGGGGAGACACTTGGCCTTTAAGCCTCGGTGTCTTTATCTGTTAAATGAGCCTTAGCAAATTCAGTGAGGTGAAGTAGGCAGAAGTGTGTTGTTACCTGAACAGCATATACAGAGATGGTTGATATGACTCGCCGGCTCCCCGCGTGTCCCCCAGCTTCTCAGGGGCAGAGGCCCCATGTTGTTCATCTTTGTGTCTTTAAATTCCTAGCGTCGCCTCTAGCACGGCGTGGGTGATTGTGCACAGGATGAGTGGGGTCCTGATTAGATCAGGCAGGCTTGTTTCAGAGAGTTCCGGAAGACTTCTTGGAGGAAGTGGCTCCTGGTGAGCGGGGTTTTGGATTTGGGTGTCAGGGGCATCCTGGGCACGGGGGCAAGGGCTGTGGGAGGCAGTGAGCTGAGCCTCCTTTCCAGAGTGGACTCGTGTGGGAGAACGAGGTGAGGCCTTGAATGCCAAGCACAGGAATTCATACTGGAAGGTGGGCGGGAGCCCAGTGATAATCACAGCTGCCTCATATTGAGCACCTACTGCATGCACTTGCTGTGCACTGACCCTAAATCTCATCCATGGCTCTGCCAAGTAGGGGCTGTGACTATTCCCGTTTTACAGACGAGAAAGCTGAGGCACCAAGATGTTTCTGGAGGCTTCACAGCTAGGAAGGTGGAGGTGGGGTCCACTCGGGTTTGTCCACACTGGCGCCGCCTCAAAGAAGATAGTGCAAACCCCGAATGTGAGTGCTGTGTGTGATTTGAAATTTTCTAGGAGCCCCATTAAAAAAGAGCCACGTAAAAAAAGGAGTAAGAACAGGTGAAATTAGTATTTACCCAGTACATCCAAAATATCCACTCAGCGTGTGATCAAAATAAAAAAAATCATTGACGAGATAAATGTATTTTCTTTCTTTTTTTTAAAAAAGATTTTATTTATTCATTTCAGACACAGAGATACAGAGAGACAGAGAGAGAGGGAGAGAGAGCATGAGCAGGGGGAGAGGCAGAGGGAGAGGGAGAAGCGGGCTCCACGCTGAGCCAGGAGCCCGATGCGGGGCTCGATCCCAGGACTCCGGGACCATGACCTGAGCCAAAGGCAGACGCTTAACCATCTGAGCCACCCAGGCGCCCCTTCTTTTTTTTTTTTTAAAGATTTTATTTATTTATCTGAGAGAGAGCATGGGAGAGAGCCCGCTCAGGAGCAGGGGGGAGGGGTAGAGGGAGAAGCAGGCTTCCCGCTGAGCAGAGAGCCCGATGTGGGACTCGATCCCAGGACCCCGGGATCATGACCTGAGCCGAAGGCAGACGCTTAACGACTGAGCCACCCAGGTGCCCTGATACATGTATATTCTTTCGCTTTTTATTTTTGGGACGAAGCTGGTCTGTAGCTTACAGCTGGGCCCATCTCCTCGGGACTGGCCGCATTTCGGATGCTCAGGAGCGGCACGTGGCTGGCGCCTGCTGGACTCGGTGGGAAGGTCCACCCCGACGCCCGGCGCGGCCCTCCCGGTGCACCACCAGCCCCTCCTGCGGATGGGGAATTTCTGGGTAACCAAGGGTGTGCGCCTTGGGAATTTCTATGCTATGTGTGTGTTGGTTAAATGAAAAATAAGAGACCCCACTACTGAAGATGGCACATTCCTCTGGAATAACTGAAGTATTACATTAAAAAAAAATTTTTTTTTTCTTAACATGCCAGTTGCTTCTGGAGGCTGTGGCTTCTCCTTCAGCCTCAGTTGGAATGTTGCCTCCTCGGAGAGGCCCTCCTGGACTGCCCTGTTGGACATATGGACCCCATCCCCCTCCTTCTGGCTTTATTTTTTCCCAGTCTGCATCAGGGCGGGAAGTTCTGTCCTGCAAGGATCTGGTGCTGTTACCTCCACCCCGGCAGGGGCCTTGCTGGTTTCTTCTCTGGGGCATCCCCTGTGCTCAGGATGCTGCTGGGCCCCCAGCACGTGCCCAGTGAGTCTTTAGGGTGCCGGGGAATGGTTGGGGTACGTGGTGCATCTTCCCACGATTGTCCGGGAGCCCAGAGGTCGTCCTGATCTTTCTGCCTTGCCGCGAGCTGGAGGAACCTCCTGGGGTTCCGGCGGGTGTGCCGAGGAGCACTGAGGTGGGCCTGCACACTGCAGAATGCTTCTCTCTTCGCCCTGGCATCAGGGCAGTGCAGACGGGCCCTGTGAGCTTTGGGCCAGGATGCCAACCCGGCTGGGTGTGGGTTCAAGTGACACTCTGGTCGCTTAGCTTCACCTTGGCCTTAGCCCCTGTACTGGGCTCAGTAGTGTCCCCCTCCAAAAAGGTACGTCCCGAGTTCTAACTCCTGGTACCTGTGAATGTGACCTTATTTGAAAATAGGGTTTTTGCCGATGAAATTAAGGTAAGGAAACCCCCCTCACCCCAGCCCCAGGTGTGACTGTTAGAGCAGCCCGGGGGGATCTCGGAGGCTTCCCTGACAGCGAGGTGGGCCGGGTGAGGGTTCCTGAGTGTGGTTTTAGCAGAGGTCTCGGACTTCCTGGCTCTTGGGATCTGGCAAGAGATGCTTTTCTGATCTCTGAACTGAGGTCCCGTGTTTTTGCCACTGGGGGCCAAGGGACAATGAAGGCCCTGGGAGTCATGGGGCCCCCTCAGTCTCTGCCTGGTCCCGGGCTCACAGCTTATCCTGCATGCTTGAGGCCTGGCTGAAGGTCTGAATTCCCTGGAGGCACGTGAGTCCCCGGCCAATTCCTGCCTTCCCTGGGCCTCTTGTGAAGTTAAGGGTTGGCCCAGGATCCCCCCCACCCCCACCCCCCCACCCCCCAGCCCACCAGGCCTCTCTGTGAAGGGCAGGGCTGACCCAGGATGCCCCCCAGGCCTGTCTCTGAAGCTCAGGGCTGACCCAGGATCCACCCCTCTAGGCCTCTCTGTGAAGCGCAGGGCTGACCCAGGATCCACCCCTCTAGGCCTCTCTGTGAAGCGCAGGGCTGACCCAGGATCCACCCCCCTAGGCCTCTGTGAAGGGCAGGGCTGACCCAGGATCCGCCCCCCCTAGGCCTCTGTGAAGGGCAGGGCTGACCCAGGATCCGCCCCCCTAGGCCTCTGTGAAGGGCAGGGCTGACCCAGGATCCGCCCCCCTAGGCCTCTGTGAAGGGCAGGGCTGACCCAGGATCCGCCCCCCTAGGCCTCTGTGAAGGGCAGGGCTGACCCAGGATCCGCCCCCCTAGGCCTCTGTGAAGGGCAGGGCTGACCCAGAATCCGCCCCCCTAGGCCTCTGTGAAGGGCAGGGCTGACCCAGGGTCCGCCCCCCTAGGCCTCTCTGTGAAACGTAGGGCTGATCCAGGATCCCCCCAGGCCTCTCTGTGAAGCGTAGGGCTGACCCAGGATCCCCCCAGGCCTCTCTGTGAAGCGTAGGGCTGACCCAGGATCCCCCCAGGCCTCTCTGTGAAGCGTAGGGCTGACTCAGGATCCCCCCAGGCCTCTCTGTGAAGTGCAGGGCTGACCCACACTACTCCCCACCTCCCCCTTGGGACTGGTGTTCTGCCTCTCCCTGGGCAGTGTCTGGAGTTCCTCCCTGCCCAGCCTGGAGAGGAGATGGGGGCTGATGGAGGAGCCTATGAAGATCACCCTCAGATGGAGGGTGGCCTGGCCTGTGCGGTTGCAGCTCATGAAGCCAGAGAATTTTGCCACAATTGTAATTGTAAAGATTGACTTAACTGAAACATAGACTAATAGCTAAAAGTTAATGTGTGTGACATTGTCATTTTTGCCATCCTGTGTCCCCTGAGCTGCTGCTCTGGCCCAGCCTGGGCCCCAAATAGGCCATGCTCTTTATGTATTAAAAAAAGAAAAAAAAAATTCTCCCTTAAGTAGGAGCTGTTTAAAACACATACAAAGGAGGCAGCAGATAACCACTCTGGACATTTCTATTCGGTATTAGTGTTCTAGAGCTCACACTGCCTGTTGACTCAGCAAAAATTTGCTGAGTGTCTTCTGGGTACCAAGCCCTGTTCTGGGCCCCGTGAATCAGTGAACTAAGCAGATGAAGATCCTGTCCGTGTGAGGCTCTGACCTAGTAGGGGAGATGGAGAAAGAACAGTAGACGTAATTATAGGCGACAAGGACCATGGGAAACACAGCAGGTTAAGGGAGTTTAGGAATTTTGGGGTGGATCCGGTGAGAGATTTGACTATGTGGCCACCCTGGGGAGAACATTAGAGACAGCAAGAACAGCTAGTGCAAAGGCCCTGGGGCAGAAGTTTGCCTGCCTATATAAGGGACAGCAGGGAGGCCAGCATGACTGCGCTGAGTAAATGACAGGGCCAGGACAGGGCGCGAGGCCCAGAGGCCACAGGGACCAGACCAGGCCGAGGTTCTTGCGGGCCGGTGTTAAGATGGCAGCTTTTATGTTCATTTTATTTTCAAGACATCAGCGGTTGCCCATTATTTTGTATATTGGACAAATTCCTCTAAAAAGGCCCATTCCAACTGTGTCTTTCTGCAGCTTGTCTGCTTTCACTCAGGTCTTTTGAGCCTTCCCCCAGTAGGTCTGGTCCGTTTGTCCTGCCCGCTGTAGTGTGCGCAGAAGCCAGCTCCGCTCGTGAGCGCCGAGAGGGGGCTATGGAGTGATTGGGATGGGTGGGGGCCAGCGTCTTGCCGGCGGATCAGAGGAGGATGGGCGTTTCACGCCTCCAGGGACGTCCTCTAAGTGGACTCGCGGTGTCTGTCCCGTGGCTGGCCCCAGTCACTTGGCCTGCTGTCCTCCAGGTTCATCCGTGGTGCGGACCCGCCTTCCTCGTTAAGATGGAGTCACATCCCCCGGAATGCAGTGAACAAAGGTGTGCTCACACACATGCCTTTTAACAGGTGTGATGAAGGTGTTGCATCTCTTGAGTTTGCTTGTCGTACAAGGGAGGTGTAGACCTTTGACAAAACTCAGCCAAGTGCTCTTGATAAGCAGGCACATTAGGGATGCGCCTTGCAAACATGGTGCTGGGGGAAGAAGGCTCGTGTGGCCTTGGTCGCACGTCTGCTTGTTTTTAAGAAATGGGGTGTTATGGACGTAAATTGACAACTCGTATTGTAGGATTCTGTTTATTGGGAAAAAGGCAAATCCGTGGAGACAGAAAGTAGATGCGGGGGTGCCAGGGGCGGGGGGAGCGTACTGCTAACGGGTACAGGGTTTTGTTTTGGGGTGATGAATATGTTCCGGCCTTAGACTGTGGTGGTGTCTGCACAATTCTGTGCGCACATCCACACCATTGAATTAGACGCTTGAAGTGGGTGAATTGTATGGTATGTGAATCCTAAGTCATTAAACGGTCAAGAAACGCTAGCATCATGTTTTCACGGTGCCTCCAGAGCGTTCATCCTTTTTAGGTGTGCAGCCTGATGGGTTTTATTCATCTGACCTGTGTGGCGCCCGAAATCAAGAGATGGGATGTTTTCATGACCCTAAATAGTCTCTTGATGCTGTTTTGCAGTCGGTCCCCTCCCTCTACCCGAGCCCTGTGACAACCCCTGATCTGGTTTCTGCCCTTATGGTTTTCCTTTTCCCAGATGTCCTATTATAAATGGACTCATGCAGTATGTCGCTGTTTGCATCGGGCTTTGTTACTTAGCATGTGCTGTGGAGCTTCATGCATGTGCTGGACTGACCAGTAGTCGGTTCCTGTTTGTGATCGAGTAGTGGTAGTGCCCCGTTGTTTAGTTACGTGGCGGTTTGTTTATCTGTTGAGGGACGTTGGAGTTATTTTAAAATATGTTTTGAGAACATTTTTGTTACTGATGGGCCTTTAGGTAGCCATGCTCCTAAAGGCTTCCTAGCCTGGACACAGGCTGCAGACCCTGCCAGGAAGGCCCTCCCCGTCTTTTATTGCCGGCCAAGTCCAACTCCCTTCGTCAGTGCTTGGCTCACGTGTTTCCTCTTCCGGGCAGCGCTGCTGACTGTCCAGGAATGGGCTCGGAGGGTCCGGTTGGATGAGAGGCAGTGGTGTCCTGCAAGGGCTCACGTTGGCCCTCTCTTCCAGTCTTTGTGTTCTGGGCCGTGGTCTTTGACCTTGGGGGAGGGGGTGAGGATAGAATGAGCCATATCAGGTGAAAGGCAGAGAGTGTGGCCAGCAGTGCTGTCTAATCAGCTGCTTGGTCTCGTTGCCTCTGCTCAGACTCCGATCAAAACCAATGCAAAGGGGGCGCCTGGGTGGCTCAGTTGGTTAAGCGACTGCCTTCGGCTCAGGTCATGATCCTGGAGTCCCGGGATCGAGTCCCACATCGGGCTCCCAGCTCAGCGGGGAGTCTGCTTCCTCCCTCTCTGACCCTCCCCCCTCTCATGTACTCTCTCTCTCTCTCAAATAAATAAATAAAATCTTTATAAAAAAAAAACAAACAGTGCAAAGTCTCTCCCCACCTGCGGGTGCCGGTGGGGCAGTGTCAGTGACAGGGAGGAAGAGGAGTTGGTTACTTCAAGCCAGGTGGCTACCTGGCTGGCCTTCCAGATGCCTGGGGCTCTGCGGTATCCTGTTCTGGCACTTTACCGATACAAACTCATTTCAGCCTCACACCAGCTCTATCACTGGGCTCATTTTATGGATGAGGAGATTGAGGTTCACAGAGGAGTGGTGACTTATCCACTGTCCCCCAGCCAGAAGGCAGCGCTGGGTCATCGAATACTCCCCGTGAGCGAGTGCCCAGGGAGTGGGGTGGACCCCCAGAGCCTGGAAGCCCCTTCTGTTGGAGAGAGAGAGGGACACATGGCTTTATCTGGTGACTCATTTCTTTGGCTGTGATTTGTCCCCAAAGCAGAGTGTGCTGGAGAGTGGATGAGGGATTCTGGAGTTCTGAAGATTTCTCCGGGTCCAGCTGAGAAACGGAGCTGGGGAGCGAGGCAGGACCTGGAAACTTTTTATTTTATTTCATTTTATTTAGGTTGAGAGAGAGAAGGAGAGCGTGAGAGCGAGCATGCATGCACGCAGGGGGAGAGGGAGAGAGAGAATCCTAAGCAGGCTCCATACTGAGCTCGGAGCCCGACAAGGGGCCCCATCTCATGACCCGGAGATCACGACCTGAGCCGAAATCAAGAGTTGGGCGCTCATCCGACTGAGCCACCCAGGCGCCCCAGGAAACTCTTTTTAAAAACCACTTAGTTGAGGTATGATAGACATTTTAAAAAAACTGTACATATTTAATGTATACAGCTTGATGAGTTTGCAGATAAGTATACACCCTCAAAACCATCACCGCAATCTATGTGTAAAGATATCCATCACTTCCAAAACTTTCCATATGATGGCTTTTATTGTTTTAGTTACGCAGGATGAGTAAGCCTAGAGATCTACTGTATGCCATAATGTCGCCACTTAACAGGATTGCATCCTACACAAATATTTGCTAAGAGGGTAGATCTTATGTGTTTTTATCACACACACACACGCACACACGCGCACACACACACACACACAGGAACTGGGACTGAGATCACGTTCTTTCCTGGTGCAGTTGCTGGCAGAAGCCAGGACAGGCAGGGGACTCCTAGTTACTAGCCCTGTGTGTATCTTTTCTGTGGGGAGGGGATGGTGGAAAGGCGTGATGGGACCATCTCCCTCTGTCACTCCTCCCTGTTGAAGATTTGAGGATTTCCATCCTGAATGGACCCCCCTCCCGCCCAGCAGCCTCTGGCCTAAGGTTGAATTCCATTTGCCAAGCCTGTGCCCACGCCTCTGGTGTGGGACCTGCTGCGTGGGGCCTGGGGAAAGCCCCCCAACTGCGCCGGGCCTCGGTTTCCCCCTTAGAAACATGGGGAGGTCACCCTCCATCATCTAGGAGATGATGCTGGTCAAGTGCGCCAGCAGGTGTGGCAAAGGGGCGGCCCATGAGCCAGGTGTGGCCCCAAGGTGTGCGTTCGATCGGCTTCCGGGTGTGCTTGATTTTGAAAAATAACTTGTTGGTATTAAACAATACGGAGATCCCACAGAGTCTTTGTTGCTTTGTTCAAATCACATTTATCAGTTGCCTTTATCTGCCTGTATTAGATGCTCAGGTTATAAGAATGATTGTGTGGCTTCCATGGCTGGTAGGAAGATGTGTTTATCAATAAATGATTATTATTATACCCTGAAATACAGATTTTATGTGACATCATCCAGTTTTTTATTCTTGGCAATGAATTTAACTTTTCTTCATTTAAATGTCATGTTGGTGAAATGAGAAACGGCCGAGGCTGCTGGCCCCCCCATTGTACAGATGGGGAAACTGAGGCTCAAGAGGTTATTGTCTTGCCCATGTGGCCCTGAGGTGTGGCTGCTTCTGTATCGTCTCCTTCCCAGAGTCTGCTGTTTGGGGACATGGGGCCGGGCCGGACCAGTGAGCTCCTGCCTTCTGCCTCCCCTGGAGCCTCTGCCCATTGGTTTTGGCTGTCTGGGGACAGAAAAGGTGGCTGGCCTTGTTCTGGAAGGCCATGTTCGAAGGAACGTGGAAGGTGGTGCAAGCCACGCTGTACACCTCGCTTTGTGGTATCGGGTCTCTCTCTGATGGGCTGGGTCACTCTGCCTCACCCAGGCTTGGAGCCTTGTGGGGCCCGTGATGTGGCCGGCCCCAGTTGCCGGGTGCGGGGGGCGGGTTGGGTTGTACCGGGGGGACCTCCCTGTGACACAGGGACTTGCAGAGCTGAGGAGCCAGACGGGGATGAGAGGCCAGTGTATCTGATAGGCTGCAAACCTGTTTTCTTCAGCTCTGTCTCAGCACCGCCCTGCCTCAGGGCCTTTGTACGGGCCTTGCTTCTATGTGGAATTACCCCCCGACCACCAAATCCACGTGTCCCCCTCACTGCCTTTTGTTTTTATTTATTTATTAATTTTTGTTCTGTTTTTGCTTGTGTCTCACCTGTGTGACTGCTCTGTTTAAAGTTGCAATGCCCTTCCCCATCCCTGCCTCTCACACAAGCACATGTTGTACCTTTGTGTTTAACACCTGCCTCTCCCTTGCTAGATTAAAGACCCCACAGAATTGGGGAATGGGGTCTGTCTTGTTCACTCTTTTATCCCCAGCCCTTGGAAGAGTGCCTTGGCATATAGCAGGTGCCCAGTAAAAGTTTGTTGAATGAATGAATGATACATTTGGCCAGGTGGAGCGGCTGCTTCCTGGTGTCTGATCAGGCTACTGTTACTAAAACACGGTACAAAAGTAGCAACAAGAATGTGTTGCCTGTGAACTGATGCTCTGGAGCAGCGTGTGTGGGGAGCTTCCTCACTGCTGGTGGGACCCCGGAGGGACCCGGCTCTGGACACCTGTTCTCGCTGCGTGGAGGGGGGCCCCCACTCACCCTCCTCACGGGTGTGTTCGTTTTGCCCCCCGCAGAATGTGCGCATCGACCCCAGTAGCCTGTCCTTCAACATGTGGAAGGAGATCCCCGTCCCCTTCTACCTGTCCATCTACTTCTTCGACATTGTCAACCCCGACGCCATCCTCCTGGGGGAGAAGCCGCAGGTGCAGGAGCGCGGGCCCTACGTGTACAGGTGAGGACAGAGGGGGCTGGACTGGGTCTCCCAGGCGGGCCGTCTTAGTGGGGTCGGACCCCATTTTACAGATGAGGAAACCGAGGCCCCGAGTAGTGGAGGGGCTTGCTCAGGGTCAGTCTGCTTTCCCCAGTCCGGTGTTCTCGTGGTTGAGACCGTGCACTCTGCAGAGTGACCTCCTGGGTTTAAACTGTGGCTTTCTGATTGCAGGCAAGGGGCGTTCCTTCCCCATGCCTCAGTTTCTCCATCTGTAAAATGTGGATGACAGTCTCCGCCTTGGGGTGGTTGTGAGGACTGGATGAGATAGCGGGAAGCCCTTAGCACAGTGCCTGGCACGCAGGGAGCGGCCCATGAACACTTGTTACCAGCGTGTTATTACCACTGCTGCTACGGCCTCTTCGCTGGATCGTGGTCTTTGGGAGAGTGCGGCTTGTTGACTCTGCCGGAGCAGGTTTCCGAGATATGAGGGAGGACAGTTCTGGTCGAAGGCCCTATTCCCGGCTCCTGCCCGTTCTGCTCTCGGGCATGGACCCTGTTATAGAACTGCTGTCCCTGCCAAGCTCGTCCGGGGAAGGCTTCTATGTCAGAGCTGAGCCTGGCTTGCCAAAGTTTATATTTATTTCTTCATTCTGGAAGCGTTTACTGAACACCTCCTGTGGACTAGGCCCCGTGCCAGTCACTGTTAAAGGCAGACCCGAGCCCCTGCCCCACAGAGCTGACGTCTGATGGGAGAGAGTAAACTCTTAGACACATCGGGTGGCCATAAGTGTGGTGAGAACAAGGAGGGTGAAGCATGGAGGGTGCTGGAGGGAGGGGCGAGGGCAGGGTTGGTCTAACTGGAGGGTCAGGGAGGACCTCTGCCAAGGGGACACCCCCCTAAACATGGGTGGTGAGAAGGGGGTGCCACTGTGTGAAGATGTGGGGGGAAGAGGGCCCCAGGCAGAGGTGGCAGCTGGTGCAAAGGCCCTGAGGCAGGCAGAGTCTGGGAGTCCAGGAAGGAGAAGGCCTAAGTGGCTGGCGTGATATGAGTGAGGGGGAGAGTGGCAGAGACGAGGCCCGAGCATTGGACGGGGTTGGGTGGTGAGGATCTCGGAGGCCACATTAGGAGCTTGATTTTATCCTGTATGCAGAGGAGGGTTGTCGGGGAGAGGAGGACATGATCTCATTTCTACTTTTCAAAGATTCTCTGGCTACGTTGTGGAGAATGGATTGCAGACAAGAGGGAGTAACTGTAGCAGCCACGAAAAGCCGCTGGTACTCGTGTGCTGTCTTCCGTGCCTCGGGCCGCTCTTTGGTAGCTTGACGTGCACTGACCCACTCAGGGCTCACCACAGCCCTACGAAGTGGCTCTTGTTATCACCCCCATTTTATAGATGGGAGAACGGAGGCCCTGGTAGTAAGTGATGGCGACAGGATGGGAGCCCGGGCCCTCCGTCTCCAGAGTGCACATTCCAAACCACTGTGCTGCGCTGTCTCCCTAAGCAGGCACATGCGCGGGGGAGGCTGCTGTGAAAGACGGCGGCGCCTGGCCAGGGGGAGGGAGTGTGTCGGGATTTGGCTGCTCTTTGGGGTAGCTCTGATAAACCTCACAGGGTCCCGCCATGGCCTGAGGGAAGGCGGCCAAGGGCCCCACAGCTCCCGGCGGGCGTCCCGTCCCTGTGTGGCCGGGCCCCACTGACCACCGGCTTCCCACCCACAGGGAGTTCAGGCACAAGAGCAACATCACCTTCAATGACAATGACACGGTGTCATTCCTCGAGTATCGCAGCTTCCAGTTCCAGCCCGACAAGTCCCATGGCCTGGAGAGCGACTATATTGTCATGCCCAACATCCTGGTCTTGGTAAGGCTGCCCCTGGCCGCACCCCTTGTCCCAGCCCTCACCCTTGCCTCTGCCTGCCCCCCACATGGGCTGCCCCGCGGTGGGGGGGCACGGGGGGCAGCCTGCAGCTCATGGGACCCGACGCGCAGCCCCCATCGAGTTTCCCAGGTGCATCCCCCTGTCTCTGGTTTGGGGTACCGGCCAAAGTTCTTGTCTTTCCCATCTCAGTCTACAAATCTAGAATCTCCACAGGGAGGTTCTAGTGGGGGGCTGCACGGGGCTCCCCCAGGCCACGTCCTCATCTGCCCCATCTGCAGGCTGGGCCTCCGTGCTCTGTAGGTGGGGGTCATAGTTGTAGCTGGATTTACCGACTGTTGGCCCTGTGTGCCAGGGTCCCCAAGACCACCTCCAGGCTTGCTGACTCACTGGGAAGGCTCGCAGACGGCGTATTGTCCCACTCTTGGCTCTGATTTGTTATAGCAGAGGGGTGCAGAACCAAAAGCAGCAGAGGGAGAAAGCGCATGGGGTGGAGGCCAGCCTCCAGCCTCCAGCGTCCTCTCCCAGGGGAGCTGCACAGGGCCCCCCCCCAAGTTCCCCCAGCAACAAGTCATGACAGCACCTGGGAAGGTTAGTCACCCCGGAAACCACTAGAGACTCCATGCCCAGGGTTCTTTATTGGGGGCTGGTCACAGAGGCACCTTCTGCCTGGCATGTACCAAAATCTACATCCCCAGAAGGAAGGCAGGTGGTCAGCATAAAGCGTACTGTTTGTACACGCAGTCCAGACACCGTGAGCCCCCCCTTATCGGTCAGGGAGTGGTGGGAGCTCCTTCGAAACCCAAGCTCCCAGACGCAGGCTGAAGGTCAACCTTGCTGGCAGGCCTTTCTAGAGAGAGTGGCCTCAGGCCTGTTGTGTTAACTTTTTGCAAACACTGTGTGTCAGCACTTCGGGCCTATGGGCCTTACACATATTACCTTGTTTACTTGTTAGTGACCCTGGGGCTGGCGTTGGGCTGGGCTCTGGATCCGAGGCGAACTCGCCTGCTGAGTCCATTGGATGGACAGGACGGAAGAATAAATATGCCCCGAAGCCTTACAGCTGCACCACCCTGCCCCTGCGCGCCCCCCACCCCCACCCCAGTTACACCCTTAAGTTTTGGCAGTGAAGGCACTTGCCCCCACTGACCAGATTGGCAAAGACCGCGTGATGATGCCCCAGGGGTCAGGAGCATTTGTGGAAACAGACGCTCTCAGGTACCGTCGTGAGGAACAGAACTGGTATGAGCTGTTGGAAGGGGGTGACTTTAAATAGAAATTGCACACGCCTTTGACCTCAGAAATTTCATTTGTAGGAATGTGTCCTCTTGATAGAATCACATACGTAAAAGATGCTTGCACTCAAGGATATTCATTGTCAGAGCAAACTTCTAGAAACAACCTAAATCTTGTTCCATCATGTTTCATGGTGGTAATTTATGACAGCCAGGCATGGCACGGGGCAGTCCCTAAGGTCTAAGTGAGGGAAAGGCAAGGTGCGGAACGCACGTACAGTGCCACACCTTATTACTTAAAAAGGAGAAATACTTGCTGATGCAGAAGCAGCCGAAGGCAACATAAAGGAGGAGGCATGGAGATGTTCCAATGAAACTTTATTTCATATAGTTTTCATATTTTTTCAAATATTCCCCCCCCAACTATTTGAAAAGATTAAAAAAAAAAATGCTTAGCTCTCAGACTGTACAAAAATGGGTGGTGGGCTGGCTTTGGCCCAGGGCCCATAGTTTGCTGGTCTCTGGTGTGGATGTCTCTGGAGGAATACCCAAGAACCCATAGCATTGGGTGGCCTTGAGGGAGAAGATTGGGAAGGAGACGGTCAGGGGTTGGAGACGGGTGTTTCTTCAATGTCCTTTTGTGATTTTTTAAAAAATCGTGTGTTTATTACCTTTCAAAAGTGATTATAATGGCAAGGAGATGCTGGGGAGTTCCCAAGGAACCAGACCTCTTTGGCCTAGGTTTTAGGAAATGCTGGCTGTGTTCACTTTTCCACTTTTGGATGAGGTGCCTTTAAAAAATAAACCAAGTGCCAAGACAGTATCTCCAGAGGAGAGCAGAAATTAGAAAATAAATTCACCTGCATTCTCAGCACCCAGATATTGGGGAGAACAGATCTTTGGGACTCTTGGTGATTGGGAGGGAGATATCAGGAAGTGGAGTCGAGTCTTCATGAAGATTCTTTTGGATGCAAGGTGACAATAAAAGGTACTCCAAACTGGCATCAGCAAAAAGGGAACTTATGGGCTCACATTACTGAAAGGGCAGAGGTTGGCTCCTTTCAGGTGTGGCTTGATCTAGGGTGCAAATCAGGTTCCCTAGATCCTTGTGGGTGCCCTGCTCTGGCGGACCTCAGGGTGGCTACAGCTTTCAAGCATGGCAGCAGGAAGCTCTTCTTTCTATCTGACAGCCCCAGGGGAATGTTTCCCATTTCTTGGGGCTCTGATTGGGCCACATTACACATTCTGGAACCAATCACTGTAGCTGGAGGGAAGAACGTTTGTCATTGGCCGGGCCCCTGCCATGTGCCCGCCTCTGGGACTGGGGATGGAGTTAATTTCACCTGAAATCCACTAACACAGGTGATCCTGTTACTGAAGGATTAGGGACTGGTTCTGGATGCCCCAGACACCCTACATGTCGGTGCAGGGACTTTCCTGGGCCCGAAGTTCATGTCCCCTGATGAACTCTACCTCGGGCCTGCTTGAAGTCCAGGATGCATGGACCCGTTGGTGTCTAGCCTGTAACATGTAGTGTCCCCTCACTCTGCAGGCTGCAGCGATGATGATGGAAAATAAGCCCATGAGCCTGAAGCTGATCATGACCTTGGCGTTCAGCACACTCGGGGAGCGTGCCTTCATGAACCGCACTGTAGGCGAGATCATGTGGGGTTACGAGGACCCCCTCATACACCTCGTCAACAAGTACCTCCCAAACATGTTCCCATTCAAGGGCAAGTTTGGGCTATTTGCAGAGGTAAGCGTGGCCCACAACAAGTTCGGGGCCTGTGTCTTGTTCTCCATCGATACAGCCTGGAAATGGGTTAGCAGCCTGGCTGGGGATCTGGGGGCCGTGGGTTGGAAATGGCAGAAAACCCAACTCAAACTGGCTTAAGAGAAATAGAGAATTTATTGGCTCATATACCTGAAAACCCTAGGCAGAGATGAAGGTGCAGCTTGATCCAGGCTCTGAGAATGTGATTGGGCTGAGCGCGGGCAGTTGGGGGCTGCTGGGAGAAGGGGGAGAGGCTGCTGGGGAGGCAAGTCACAGATGTTGACTATGACATTGCTCTGAGCTGCCTACTTTTTTCTTTCTTTAAAGATTTTATTTATTTATTTGAGAGAGAGAATGAGAGAGCACGAGCAGGGGGAGCAGCAGAGGGAGAGGGAGAGGCCGACTCCCCGCTGAGCAGGGAGCCCGATGCGGGGCTCGATCCCAGGACCCCGGGATCACGACCTGAGCCGAAGGCAGATGCTTAACAACTGAGCCACCCAGGCACCCCTGCCTGCTTTTTTCTTGATCTTGACCCTTGGTCACCTGGCAGTAACTGGGCTCCTGAGCTTCGATCTGATGCAGAGTCTGACCCCTGACTGTGGCTTCCTCCACCAAAGGTTTTGACGAGCCCTCTGGGTTGCTCCAGCCTCGGCCTCCCCTTTGGGCTCTGCTGATCTGTCCTGGGGGGAGGGGGAGAAAGACATTATGTTTCTGTAGTTGGCACATGATAGACACTCAATACATTTTTAACCGGAATGACAGGTTCTGAGTGTGTGGGAAAGTTGGCAAGTTTGGAGCAACACGATTCCTTTGAAAGCATCTTGTAAACTTGTAAACAAATGAATATTATTACAAAGTGAGTAGCATACCTATAATATATGTTTGTGTATAATGGAAACCCTGAAATAACATTCCAGCAGTGGCTGTTCAGTGTTGATGGGGTGTCTTCCTATCCTTCAGGGATCTAGAATTCTTCTGCTACCCTGGTCTGCCATCCTTATGGTGTGGTTTTCAAACTCCAGATTACCACATGGCTCAAGATGGCTGCTAGAGCACCAGCTACCACATCCACATTCCAGGAGGCACAAGCGGAAGGAAGAGTGTTTAGGGATGGAGAGGCAGGCAGGGGGGTTGAGGACAAAACAGCATGTCCCAGCTGTCTCCCTCCTTGGGAGGGAGAAAACCAATTTCTACTTTCCTTTGGCCAAAACTTAGTCAAGTGGCCCCACGTAGCTGCAAGGGAAGCTGGGAAATGTAGCCTTTTAGCGGCTGTGCTGATGCCCCGAATAAGGTTTGGGTTTTGTTACGAAGGAGGAAGGGGAGGATACTTTGGCCGTCTCTGATATACTTCGTCTGTAATGTATGTAATGTCTGTAATGTAATGTAATAATAATCATTACATCATGTCAAAGGACATCTGGTGTCCTTTTGGGGGAGCCTTTATTAATAGTAATAATAATGATAAGGGTAATAAAGACTAGCATTTGGAGTTCCTACTGTTTTTCAGGCACCGCTTAACAGTGTTGACACATTCGCTTTTTCATACCCCCAGTGTCTCCGGGCTCCTGTTACTCTCTCCTCATCATGGTTGAGGTCCCAGCTCATGAGGCTCAGAATGGACAGGTGACATGACACAGATATTAGGAGGCCAGAGCAGGGCTTTGGACTGGGCCCTGCTCTGGAGCCTGTTTGCCTAACTAGTCAGTCATCAATTTAGCCATTCAGCTGGGACACAACCCTATTGAGTTCTCAGCGTGTTTTCCATTACTCAGCCTCCTCAGGGGGAACACGGTACTTCTAGATTTTGCCCCGAGGTTCGTATGCTTTGCGTGTCTTTGCTGTGAATTGGGCGTCTGTCTCTAGGAAAGAACCTCAGAGTGCCAAAACCTAGGGCTTCCGATCCAGAAAATGCTCAGGAAGCGCTGGGTCCTGTATGGGTTAGGATAGACCGGGTCATGCTTTGTAACAAGCAGCCCCGGAATGTCTGGCTTGAAACAGCGAGTTGATTCCTTGTTTGTATGCCACGTCAGTGTGGGTGACCAGTGGGCCCTCTGCTCTTTTTGGTCACTCAGGGACCCAGGCTGAGGGAGGCAGCAGCTTGATACACACTTCCACGACCCCTACGGAGCGGCAGAAAGCACGGTGACTTGTGCATGCACTAGCTCCTAAAGCTTCCATCCGGAAGTGGCATGCCCCATCTGCTTCTTTTTCGTTGATTGGAGAGGTCACATGAGCATACTTCATTTTCAGTTGGGGCGAGGGGGTCATTCTGCTATTCATCTGGGAGGAGAAGCCAACCCTCCTTGAGTGAGGAAGGGAAGGTGGAACCCTTTCTAGGAGGGACGTTGTCATCAGGGGAGTGCCCCTTCTAGAAAGCCCCCCTCCTCTTGGTCCCCAGGCACTGGGCATGCAGTGGTGAACAAGGTATCGAGGCCCCTGTCCTCCGGGTGAAGCGGGGAGTGGCCTCTAAGTAAACGGGTGGGCCTTTGCCCCTGTCCTGAGGCTTAAAGATGCTGGTCTCTGTTGTTGTCCACAGCTGAACAACTCCGATTCTGGGCTCTTCACCGTGTTCACGGGGGTCAAAGACTTCAGCAGGATCCACCTCGTGGACAAGTGGAACGGACTCAGCAAGGTGAGGGCAAGGGCGGTGGCCCTCCTGCACGGGGGCGGGGGGGGCACCCGGGCTGCGCACCTTGTCTCTCTTGCAACTCAGGAGGGTGGTCACGTCTGTGATGGAGAAGCTCTTGGAATCGGGGGTTCTACCTGTGGTCAAGGCTCAACTGGCTCTTGGTTCCTGTTCGGTGGGTGGGGAATGGAAACTCTACTTATTTAGCACCTAGTGTATACCAGGAAGTGAGTGATTTCTTTCCTTTTGTTCTTAATTTACGAAAACACTTCAAAAATACTACGCTGATGATATAACCATCCACTGCATTAAAAGATATTACTGAGTAAAAACAAAACAAAACAAAACCACCCTAGAAACACAGGAAGACATTCACATAAAAAAACAATAGAGACAGATCTCAAGTGCCCTTTGCACCACCTCCCGCGCCAGCCCCCCTGGTCCCTGGAGCACAGAGGGCACTCACGGTGGGCAGTGTCGCTATGGCCTTCCTGTCCACTTCTGTCCACTCCACGCCCGTGTGTGTGCGTAGAAACGTGGGTTTGCTGCTGCTTTGAACACGATGAAATCGTATTACGTGCATGGTTCTGCAGGCTGCTTTTTTCCACCTTAGTTGCTTTTTCTCATTGTGCTTGCACCGGAGTGAGCCATGCATGGGGCTGCTCACACCTCCCCAGTGCTCACCATGGTGACCGCTGCCAAGACCTGGGCTCTGGGGCCCAGTGACACCCCCATCCGTGCTCAGGGTGGCCACATCCCCATTTGCAGCCGGCAGTAACCATTCCCAGTGGAGACTCTGAGACTTCACTGGCTTGTTCTTTAACTGCACAAATACACTTATGCAGGGAGCCTGGGTGGCTCAGTTGGTTAAGCGACTGCCTTCGGCTCAGGCCATGATCCTGGAGTCCCGGGATCGAGTCCCACATCGGGCTCCCTGCTGAGCGGGGAGTCTGCTTCTCTCTCTGACCCTCTTCCCTCTCGTGCTCTCTATCTTTCATTCTCTCTCTCTCAAATAAATAAATAAAATCTTTAAAAACAAAAACAAAAACAAAAAACAAATACACTTATGCACATAACAGAACTCGCTCTGATGGCCCGGCGGGGGGTGGGGGGGAGGGGTGGCACAGAAAGGGAGAAGTCCGTGTTTTTTTATGATTTTAAATAGTTTATTTCCTATGCTGCCTCTCCCTTTAACTGTTTTTAGGAAGTGTCTGCTGACTTCCTGTCTGAGAGATAAGGATGCTAGTACCCCACCTCCCTCCTCCCCTGCTCACAGTGTCCCTTGGTGATGGGGGTGATTTTGCAGACGAAGTCAGTGAGTGCCCGGCAAACCTGCACACTCAGGGATCCTCGTCAGCGAGTGGGCAGCTGTCATTGAGGCTCTCTGGCTGTCCTCCCACCCTGCCGGGCCATCTCTCCGAGGGGACTGGCTTCTGGAACTGAGTAGTGGCATTCAGCCCGGGGGCCCCGGCCTGTGCAGTCGTCACCCCAAGCCGGGTGTGCAGCACTCGAGAGGGCGTTTCTGAGAGCCGTTGCTGAACTAAACAGCCGGGTCTGAATGCTTCCCCGCAGGTCAACTTTTGGCATTCTGATCAGTGCAACATGATCAATGGGACCTCGGGACAGATGTGGGCGCCGTTCATGACTCCTGAGACCTCGCTGGAATTCTACAGTCCTGAGGCGTGCCGGTAATGGCTGGGACGTTCTGGGGCCTTTTGGGCCTCTCGGGCAGCGGAAATCAGCTTCGTGGACACTCACAGCCTAATCGAGTGGCTTTCGGCCTGCGCTTGGGAAGCAGTTTGGCTCTTTGTGTCTTTGTTGGCCCTCGGCACTGTCCTGAATTCTCCTCAGTTACACCACGAAGAGCCAAACTCCTCCTGCTGCTTTGGCAGGGCCCAGAGAGGCCCCTGGCAGCACAGTGCTTGGCGTGCTGGTGGCGGGCAGGAAACCATCGGGTCATGGGGGGCTGGGAATCAGGCAAGCCTGGGCTCCCTGGGGCATCTGTCCGGCTGCCCTCGTGTCCACTTGGATGCTGAGACCTCTAGATGCCTCTCCTGTGACCCCTGCAGGCTCCAGAGCATGGCCTCAGAGGCTTGCTTGGGGTTGACGGATTCCAGGGGCCCCAGCGCAGGTGAGACTAGACCGCGGACCCTAGAGCCTGCCTCTGGGTGCTGCCGGCACTCGGCTCCATTCCAGCCATTCTGGAAAAGTCCTTTAGTTGGGGATTCACTGATGTGAACTCCAGCTCATCTGCCTTCCCAGCAGACCTCTGTGGTGGTCGGCTGTGTCAGGTGCTGCGGACACAGCAGGGAGGGCATGGGTGCAGTCCCGGTCCCCTGGAGCCTCTGTCCTGCCGTGGGGACTCACGCAGACCCACCTGCAGGGCAGTGTCGGAGGGCCCGAAGTGCCCGTGCTGTGTGTGCGTTCACTTTTTTAAAAATTAGACACTTGAACCCAGAGCAGAGTAGCAAGAGGGCACCATTTCACTCAGGTTTGGGAACGGTTTCTCTTTGGCCCCACGGCCCTGTTCCCGGACCGCCTGAGAGTAAGTTGGCCGTCTCCATGCTTCAGTGGGTGTTTTCTGAAAACAAGGATGTTCTCTTGCGCAACCATGTTACCATCACCAGCCACGTAACACTATCGTCTGGGCTATTGTCTGGGCCGGTGCTGTCTACTCCCAACGCGGTGCCCGTCCCCATTTGCAATCTTTCAAGTGGCCGCGTTAAAAAAAGCAACAAGAAGTAGGTGACTTTAATTTTAATGATAGGTTTTACTTGACTCCCCATATCCAAAATATTACCGTTTCGGTGTGTACACAGGGTCCCATGTTACTGAGATGTTTCACATTTTTTTGGTATCCAGTTGTAGGAATCTGGAATGTATTTTGCACTGACAGCGTGTCCCGCCCACACGCGCCCCGTCCAAGGGCTCTGGAGCTGTGTGCGACAGCGTGGGGCGGCACGGTTGTAGTCCAAAGTCCAAGTTTGAGTTTAGAAGGGCCTTTGAGAAATAGAGCAGGATGAATCGGGTGGGGGCTGCGCTGCTGCAGCCTGTGGAGAGGTGACTGCCGAGTCACCACCGTTGTGAAGAACTGCAGTCTGATGTGTGAACATCGAGGGAAGGGCAGATGGGGCAGCAGATACAAAGGCCCAGGGGCAGGAGGGAGCGCGTCTGAGCAATTGCCGGGAGGCCCGTGGGGTGCAATAAAGGGCAAGCAGGGGCTGGACCTCATAGAAGCTGTCGGGCCATGATGAGGATGACAATCTTGTTATAGATGAGACTGGAAGCAATTGCAGTTTTAAGTGGGCACATGATATACTCCGTTCTGGTTTTAGAGCGCTGTCTGCTTGCAGAGAACAGATGGGCGTGGGCAGGGACGCAGGGAGAGCAATTAGCAGGCTCTTGCCGTTCCCGGGGAGAGAGAGACGGTGGCTGCTGGGCCCCGGGGGCTGGTAGTGCCCGTGGAGAGAAGCGGCTCAGCTGGAGTTACCTTCGGCAGGACCGGTCTAGCCGCCACGTTCTGGGTGTCACCCTCTCCGCCCCTGTCTGTCCCCCGCAGGTCCATGACCCTCATCTACAAGGAGTCGGGGACGTTCGAAGGGATTCCCACCTATCGCTTCGTGGCCCCCAGCACCTTATTTGCCAACGGCTCTGTCTACCCGCCCAACCAGGGCTTCTGCCCGTGCCTGGATTCTGGAATTCAGAACATCAGCACCTGCAGATTCAGTACGTGCCGTCTCCGGTGGGAGGGCGGGCGTGGGGACCATGGCTCTGTGCCTCCGCGGTCGGCCTCATCTCTGGCCTCTTTACTCCTCATAATCCCATCAGGCCGGAGAGAAGGAGGGCAGCAGGAAGAATTTGAAAAGGAAAAAAAATGCTGTGTAGAAGACTTGCCGTTGTCGTGAATTCCCACAACCTTAGTGGCTTAGAGCGGCATCAATGTCTACTATCTTAAACAGTTCAGAAGGCCCACACAGGCCCAGGGGCCAGGCGACGGCAGGCTGTGTTCCTCTCTGGAGGCTCGAGGGGAGGTCTGTGTGTTTGCCTTCCTGCGGCGATCAGAGGTCTGTGGCTCCTGGCCTCACCGCCAGCAACACCCCATCTCTCTGATCCCACCTCCGTGGCCTCATCTCTCCCGGTTCCCTCTTCTAGTTTAAAGACCCCGGAGACTACAGCCCCTCCCCTCTGCCTGCACCCCCCCCCCCAGGATAATCCAGGCCACGCTCCCTATTTTAAAGCCAGCTGATGAGCAGCCTTGATTCCACCTGCAGCCTTCCTGCCCCGTTGCCGTGGGACCAGATGTTTTCACAGGCCCTGCAGACTGGGGAGGGCCCCGTTCTGCCTGCCGCACCAGGATATGTACCGTGAGGATGCAGCTTCGTAGGAAGGGCCTGTTCCCCGTTGGGAGGGAAGGAAGCGGCCACCAGTCCGGCCGTTCCATAAAGTCTGGTTGGGCAGTGTGCGGTTGCGGGGTGGGGTGTGAGCCGTGGTGCTGGCGGTGGCCTCTGGCTTCGTGGCTTGAAGCTGTGTGCCTGTCCCCAGGACGTCCTCCTCGGTTGCTCGATTTGGGCGCTCGGCTGTCACCCGCAGTGCCCCCCCCGGCCCTCAATCCAGCGTCTCAGCAAGCCCACCGGCTCTGCCTGCAAAGGAAGGCGGTCCTTCCTCCCTCCCGTGACCCCACCTCCTGGTGGTCCCGGCCCTTCCCTTTGGTCCCCCGTGACATTGCCGTCACCCTCCACACCAGCTGTTCCCCAGACTGTCCAGGGCGGTCACCACTGGCCCCGGGGGACCATGTAAATTAAAACTGTTTTGAACGCAATCCAATTAAAAGGCAGTGTCTTAGTCACACTGGCCATATTTCAAATGACCAGCGCCCACACGTGCCTAGTGACTTCTGTATGGGATGCCCAGTGCAGAAGGAGAACATCTTCATCAGGGTGGAAAGGCCTTTGCTTCAAAGGTCTTACGGCCCCCCCATGCACATAGAGTGAAGCCCTCATTGGGGTCTCAGTGCTCTGCAGGATCTGGCCTGTGCTGGCCTTGCCAATATCATTTCTTTCTGTACTTCCCCCACTAACTAGTTTTCAGCCCCACGACCTTCTCCCTGTTTCTAGAGTATATCAAGTTTGGTCCCACCTCAGGGCCTTTGCATCCGCTGTTCACCCTGCCTTGAGAGTTCTTTCCCCAGATATCCGTGTGGATCTGTGTGGCTCATCCCCTCCCCACCTTTTGATCTATTCTGAGGCCACCCCCTCCAGGAGGCCTGCTCCGATTTCCCATACTAAAGTTGTCCCTCCTTACTCCCCCTCTTCTGCCCCTGCCAGCTTCTCTCATTTCCCCCTTTATTGTGTTCTTGGTGCCCATCACTCCCCGAAATCACTGACTGTGTATTTTGTTTTACTTACTTATTGTCTGTGTCCTCTCCCAGACTGTAAATGCTGTTGGCAGGGCTCTGTCCTCAGCTGCTAGAATTGTGCCCAGTATGTAGTATTGGAATGTATGGGTGTGTGGGTGTATCCTGCACTTAGGAAATTGAGGCTCAAGGCTGGGACGTGCCCGAGGTCACATGGTGGGTAGGACGAGAAGCCACTGTTCAGTCGACTGGGTCTTGCCTTCTGGGGGCCTGTCTGGCTGAAGCCATATGTCCAGCTGGAGATGGGGATCCAAGACGGGTAGTTCGCAGCAGGGCTGGGGGGACAGACTGTCAGGCTGGACGACTCCCCAAGTTCAGGCAGAATGGGGTGCTTTGTAGGTGAAGGGTTTGGAGCTGGGGCCTGGAAGTGCCCTCCCTGTCACGGCTTTGTATGACCCACCTGTCCTTGCCCTCTGTTTAATTCTCCCCTCCCTGGGGTCTCTGGGAATTTCTGCTTGTGGGTTGGGATGACGGTGCAGAGACCTGCCTGGCTGTGTGCTTCTGTTGCTCAGCCAGGGGAGAGAGCTGCCGCAGCCTAAGTCCTGAAGGGCATGTCCTGGTTTGCGTGATGCAAAGTTCCGGAGTAGATTCTTGTATTAGGCACGGCTCCAGAGCTCAGCTGTTGTGGGAAGCTGCTTCTCAGTCCGGGTGCCAGCTCAGTTTTCTTCCAGGCAGGCTCTTCCCTCTGGCTCCAAGGCTCCCCTCTTCCCCTCCTGGGGTTCCTGCCGGAAGGGCCCACCTGGGACCTCCTCACTCCAGCAGGTGCCCCACGGTGCACACATTGGTCTGCCTTGCATCCCACGGCCACCTGTGGACCAATCACCGTGGCCCAGGGTGATGCTGATTGGCCAGGCCGTGTCACACGCTCCACCCCTGATTCCATGGGTGGGGCCAGCTCTGGCATGGCAGGTTCCAGAGTTGGGGTGTGGGTTCCAGAGGAAAGAGTGGGTGCCAGGCAGGCGCAAGCTCCATGTCCATCCACTTCAGAGGGCCAGGGATGAGGTTTGCACTGCCTCATCTTAGCACATCTGCCAAAACAACCTCAAAAGTGAGGGGGAATTTTACTTTTATTTATTTTCTAAAGATTTATTTATCTATTTTCGAGTGAGCATGGAGGGGAGGGGCAGTGGGAGGGGGAGAGAGAGTTACAAGCCGACTCTGTGCTGGGTGCAGAGCCCAACGCAGTCTCAATCCCGCAACCCTGAGATCATGACCCGAGCGGAGACCAAGAGTCCGTTGCTCGACCAACTGCCCCACCCAGGAGCCCCAAAAAGTGCGAAGGAATTTTCAAATATTTATGTAAAAAATATTTTTTCTTTTACGTGGAACTAAACACATGTACGGAGGGGGGCCCAAAGGACACGTGCGGTTTGAATTCCACAAGGGGCCCACGTCCCTGTCACCAGCACCCGGATAGAGAACCGGGGTAGGAGTGGCCCCGGACACCCCCAGGGCCCCTCCCAGGCCCTGGCCTGATGTCCAGCAGCACAGCTTTGCCTGCTTTTGGTCTTTATGTGAAAAGAATCATACGGCGTGCGCTCCTTTTTTTCTCTCTTTCTGGTCTCTTCCACCCTTTATTGCATTGGTGAGGTCCGTCCGCCCTGGGGCTGTTGTTTGCTGTATAGTGTGCCTCTGTGGGAACACACCTTAGTCTCCTTACCTCTTTGCCATTCACGGGCAGCCAAGTTCCTGTCTTTTGACCATTATCGTAGTGCTGCTGGGAATCGTCCTTCAGTGCACCTGTGTCTGCATGTCTGTGACCTTGTGTCTGAAGATAAGGAATACCATACATTTCCCTTTTAGGGCCTTGAAGATTTCTTGGACCTGGAGGACTCTTGGTCCTCAAACTTTGTGCTGCTCAAGGCCCTCAGATTTGCTCAACCGACCTCTTCATCATAATCTGTGGTGACCCTGGGCAGTTAGAACTGGTTGGGTGTGCCATAAAGCTATAAATTAATGACCACTTATTACCCATGCTGTTTGGAAATAAAATAGAGAGGAATGCGTGCACCTGTGCTTGCTGTTAAAAGAACAAGCGACAAGCGTGCTTACTCTCTGAAGCAAGGGTCAGGTGATGGACATTGGTCTGACCCACTTCAGGTGCCTCCGGCCTGGGAGGCACACTGGGGCTCCTTGGAGATTTGCCACCTTTGAGGGCCTGATGTGGTGACCACTGCCCTTACTGAGGGTCTCAGTAAACACGGGGGTCCTCATGTTCGCTCTGGTAGTCTCCTTTCACAGCAGAAATGGGAGGATGGGAAAGGAGGTTTTCCAAATTGTAGGACATCGTCCCTGGGGGTGCTCAAGGTAACTTCAGAGGTCTAGGAGGTGGCTTTAAGTGACATTGACTGACTTGGGAGAGAGGGCTTCTGTTTTCCCATTCCATTGCCCTCCTTCCAGTTAACCCCAGGAGAGAGTCTCTGTTGGTGCTAAGAGATCTTTCCAGCACCCATCCAGCTTTCTTTTCAAAAGATTTTTATTTTTTTATTTATATTTTTGAAAGATTTTATTTATTTATTTATTTATTTATTTATTTATCCCTCTCTCAGAGAGAGAGAGAGAGGGAACACAAGCAGGGGGAGGGGAAGAGGGAGAAGCGATGCGGGGCTCGATCCCAGGACCCTGGGATCATGACCTGAGCCGAAGGCAGACGCCCAACGACTGAGCCACCCAGGCGTCTCAAAAGATTTTTATTTTTAAATAATCTCTACACCCAACACGGGGCTCAAACCTACAACTCTGAGATCAAGAGCCACACGCCCCACCGACTGAGCCAGCCAGGCGCCCCTATCTTTCCTTTTAACTGAAAAGAGCGGGTTTGGGACTCAAAGCTCTGTGCGGGCAATGGTATCTAGTTAGAACGTTCAACTTTTGTGGTTTCCATTGTATTTATTTCTACATTCACTGTCTTGTGGCAAGTGTGTGCCAGTTATAGCTCAGCTAGAAAGCTCCACTTTAAAATATAGCTATTTAAATAAAGCAATGGCATTTGGGTCAGAGAAGCACATTATATAATCGTGCAGGGGGACCCAGGTATGCCAAAATTGAAGCGGTACTTGGCTGAATGAATCAATGTCAAGACAAATGAAGGCAATGTAAAAGTACTCCAGGAAAGATGAAATCAGGCAGCAATGAGATCCCAGCTTTTATTTCAAACCAGTGCTTGGTTTTGCTAAGTGGAAAGAATCTAGATTTGAGGCTGCCAGACATACATAACACGGATGTCTGTCACCTGGCAGGTGGTGGATGGGCTGTTGGTTTTAGGGAAGGAAGCCTTGTGTGTTTTGTTGTCATTTTTCTTTCTTTTTTTTTGTTTTGAGGTACAGTTCACATGACATAGAATTAAGCATTTAAAAATATACAGTTCAGTGGCATTAAGTACATTGACAATATTGTGTACCCACCGACTCTGTCTAGTTCCAGAACATTCTGATCCTTTCAGAAGGAGACCCCATACCTGTTAGCAGTCACTCCCTGTTAGCATCTCCCGTCCCCTAGCCCCTGGCTAGCACAATGTGCAGTGTTTGGTCTCTAGGATTTGCCTGTTCTGGATCCTTATGGATTTTTGAGAGAGGCTCATTCTTTTCCTTGTTAACTCATTGTCCATCAGGCCTGTTGGTCGTGGTCCTGAGCACATGAGGATGCGCTGGCATTTGCCTTGCTCGGTCAGTTGATGGAGAGGTTCGGCCTCATGTTTCTGGGTGTGAATTTCTCACACAGAGGGGCCTGAGTCAGCCCCTGTTCACACTCGCTGGCATCCATCCTGCAGAGCGGCTGCTGGGAGAGAAGGAGCAAAGCAGGCGTGTCTTCTCCCTTCCCGTGGACGACAGGGAGACCTGGCCGCAGGTGTGCACACCTCAGCGTCTCTGACAGCTGCCGCACTGCCTGCAGAAGACAGTCCAGACTGCTTGGCTTGGCCATCAAGACGCCCCTCACCCGCCCAAGTTCAGATCTGACCTCGACTTACCTTTGTATCCTCAACTCCCATAATTCACCTCCACGTACTGTCTGCTCCACGTGCACTGTGCATTTCCCCACCTCCCTGCCTTTGCTTCTGCCAAACCTTCCACCTGGAATGCCGTTCCCTGGCCTTCCCTGCCTGGCGTAGTTTAACCATCTTCCCTTCCTTCCTGTGATCTCCCCCACCCGAATCAGCAGCTCCCACATGACCATTCCTGCCGGCACAGAGCTTGTCCCTTCCCAGTGCCTGGTGTCTCTTGGGCACTTGGTAAACATTTACAGACTGGATGAAGGAATTCTTTCTTTCTAGGTATTGTTGTTTGCATCTTGTCATCATTTGGGCGCTCTGCAGGCTGTGGTCCTGCTCCGTCATCTGTGCATCGCCCTGGGCCTGGCACGACGCAGGCTTCTGGATGCGCCAGTGCTCTCCCTTGTCTGACGACCCCCTCTCCCCCCCGCCCCGCCTTCTAGATGCGCCCTTGTTTCTCTCCCACCCTCACTTCTACAACGCCGACCCGGTGCTAGCAGAAGCGGTGCTTGGCCTTCACCCCAACCAAGAGGAGCATTCCTTATTCCTGGACGTCCACCCGGTGAGCCCCTGCCTGTTAACCTGTGGGGGGTAGTATGGCATTTCCCATTGGTGCCTCCTTGGCCCCCTTCTCTCTGCTCCCCGCTCCTGCCCCTGTCAGGCACTGAGCTATTCCCGGGCAGGGGTGATAGGAAGCCTGGCTTTCCTTGGCATCGATAGCTTCTAGAGTAGCAAGTCATCAGAGGTCCCTACTTTGCCCTGACGCCATAGTTGAAGGAGTTCATAATCTCTTTACAAGGGAATTGTCTTTATAAAAGGACCATAAGACAGTAAATTAATTAGAATTATCAGTCTGCAAATTAGCCAGAGGAGCCCTCTGGCTGTGCCAATGTATCATAAAGATCTGTAGGTCCCAACAAGAGCCTGTGATGTCTTGCAAATAAATTGGGTTCTGGGGAATTTTCCTCTCTGACATTCTGTCTGCAGGTGGCAAATAAGAAGGTGGCAGACCCACGCATGTGGTCCTCCCACGGGCCTGTCTTCATCTGGTTGTCTCATCTCTTTGTATCTCTGCCACTGTAAAATGTGCCCGTTTGGACTCGGTGGCCTTTGCTGTTGATTAAAAAATCCTCCGGGTTTCTGTTGCCTGAGTGGACGCTCATGGTCTTGCCCGCAGGCCTTTTTCAGAGCTCTTCAATGTTCCATGTCGTTTTTCTGTGTACTCAGATTTTCTGAGCTCCTGACTTGACCCCACCGGCCCCTGGCACTCCACCATCCCCTCCTCTCTCTTTTCACTAAAAACCCAGGCTAGTTAGTTGACAGTGATGGCACACACTTCACATCCAGCAGATATTGGTCGCACACTCATGGTGCCGGCATGAGCTCGATACTTTCACACACGGTAACGCAGTACACACTCACAGTGATCTGGGGGGTGAGCACTGCTACTCCCATTGTACAGATGGGGAAGCTGTGGTCCAGATAGGTCACATGATACAACTCATAAATGGGATTGTCGACTGCACAGAGGAAAGGTCCCTTCTGTCTTGTTCGTTGCTTGGATTCCAGCATTTAGCCCAGAGACGCTAGCATCTCAGTAGGTATGGGCTTGACAAATGACCGAGAGTAAGTAAGGAACAAAGCTGAATTCAAACACGGGCTAAGATCAGTTAATTTTAATGAGGTTGATACTAATTAATTACATTGAGAGCAATTAATATTAATATATTGTGTGTTCCACATTAAGTTCATTTTTTATTGCTAGAAGTGTTAAGGTTTTTCCATGTTGTCTTAACATTTTAACCAGTTTTTAAGAGTTTTTTTTTTGTTTTAAAGCTAACAGGGTTGTCCACCTTCTTCTCTTTTAGTTCATTTATTATTTATTTATTAAAGATTTATTTATTTATCTGAGAGAGAACGGGGTGGGAGGGGCAGAGGAAAGGATCTCCAGCAGACTCTCCACTGAGCAGGGTGCCCGGCGTGGGGACCCCACGACCCTGAGATCATGACCTGAGCCGAAATCAACACGCAACCGACTGAGCCACCCAGGCGCCCCTCGTTTGTTTGTTTGTTTGTTTGTTTGTTTGTTTTTACTGCCTCTCTCTCTCTCTGCTGCTTCTGGGGAATCTGGCAAGGACATGATCTCTGTTCTCACAGGGGACTTTCATTCGCGTGCACGGCTCCGCCCCCACCCCCCCATGCTGAGGAACAAGTGGCCAAGATTGGGGGACCAGACAGATGTCAGCAGGTGTCTTGTAGTGGCCACAGTAGGAACTGGCTTCTACTTCTGTTGTTTCGGGTCAGCTGGAGGCATGCAGGGAAGGGAAGTAGCCTTTTGGTTTTTGGTTGCTGATTCGAGTACTTTTGGGGAGGAAGAGCCTGGGACCCGTTTGCTGCCTGGGCCGCGTTAGCCCCGAGAACAGAATACCTGTGGAGACTGCTTTCATGGTGGCTACTCCTCTGGCCCTGAAAGCAGGAAGGGTGTGGGAAAAGGAGTGTGCTCACGGGTCCATGTTTTTGTTCTGTGGGGTGCTGGGAACGGGTGGGGTTTTGCCCACGGAGAAGAGGCCTGACAGCCCTGGAGGAGCGGGCCAAGGAGGGAAGGAAATAAATTTCCTGGGGAAGGAAGTGGCCCGGGTGGAGACCCCAGACTAGAGAGGCTGTTCTAGAAAGCAGGGGTGGGGGTGGCAGGTTATGTCGGTTTCTGAGGCCACCCCCAAGTTTGATGATTTGCTAGGAGGACTCCCAGGGTTCCGCATATGATGGAAATCCCGGCTGGGATGGATTACAAAGGACACAAAGCACCATCCACAAAGGGAAGAGGCCCAGGGGGTGAAGCCGAAGGGAGCCAGGCACAGGGCCCTCTCCCAGGGAGGCCACACAGGACACACTGAATTCCCCCAGCAATGAGCTGTGTCATCTCCCAGGGAAGCCCATTAGAGACTCAGCACCGTGGGTGTTCACTGGGGGCCACTCATACCGGCACCCTCTGCCTGGTACCTACCAAACTTCCAGACTTCCCGCAGGAAAGCGGGTGGTCAGCATAAATCACGTTGTTTGTACAAACAATCCAGGCGCAGTGAGCCCCGCTTATCAGTTCGGGAGTCGGGGGGGGCCCTCCCGAAATCCAGGTTCCCAGATGCCAGCCACAGGCCAGCCTGGCCAACAGGCCTCTCTGAGGAGGACAGCCTCGGGCCTGCGGTGTTATCACTTTTCCGCACACGGGTGGACTCTCTCCCATCCCGCCGGCTTCTCGGGTTCAAGCTCTCCCCCATGTCAGAAGCCCGGCCTTTGCCCTGTCCCTCTGGGCCACCGGGGCCCGCAAGGCCTGCTTATCACGGAAGATAACACTCTTTGTGTTATCAGAAGATAACACTGATGTACGTGATAATCACACAAGCGTTGATGGCCCCGAGTGTGGCTGTCTCGCTTGCCTCGTTTTGTGCTGCAGAAGCTCCGGGACGTGGGGGGAACCAGCCCCTTTTGCAGATGAGGAAACAGGCCTCGGTGGAGAGGCAGTGGCTGAGGCCCCCTGACCTCAAGCCCGGTTCCTTTCCGCTTCTGGAGCTCCCTCCCTGGGTTTGGTCATGCACGTGTGTCCCCTCTCCTGTGATTTACTTACTACTTAAAAAAAATGATCTCATCCAAAAAAAAAAAAGGTGGTTTTCTGCAACAAAGGAAGTTTCCTGTCACTACCTCGTATTTGGAAATTAAAAAGTTCTCGAGAAAAAGAAAATTAAACACGAGGGAAAACTATCATTAGGTTTGAGACAAGAAAAGTGTGAGGAGTGACTTTTTCCACATGCAAATCTATTTTGTTTAGCTTGGAGGATGGGGGAGGCATGATGAATACAGAATGTACTGTGTCTGGGGACACGTGGTGTTTGCCCGGAAGGGCTCAGAGCCCGTGGCAGGGGAGCCCCCCGCGCCCACCCTCTGGGGCAGGACCAGGGGCTCCAGCGAGCCCAGGTCCCTCTCTGTGCTTCGTTCCCCAGGTCACCGGGATCCCCATGAACTGCTCCGTGAAATTGCAGCTGAGCCTGTATATCAAGGCCATCAAAGGCATCGGGTGAGTGGCTCTGGGAGCCGGGGCCCGGATCCCGGGGGTGGGGGGACTGCAGTGACCTCCCCAGGGATCAGCAGGTGGGGAGGGAGCCAGTCCTACCGGATGTGGAGTCCGTTCCCTGCCCCGGAATCCTGGTGTTGTCTCTCAACATCTGTCCCCCAAATTCGCCAGACTCTTCCATCCAAGCAGTTTCCCACTCGACAGAAAATTGGAAAAAAAAAAAAAAAATTAAATCCTGGCAAGAGCAAGGATTGGACCATGGAAACGTACCAAACAGCATTTTAAAGTGTGACTCCTCGCTTTATGGAAGACATTTTTTTTAAGCCCTGATTCTCTTGTTGTTGTTGTTTGTTTTGAATAATGGCCTTATCGAGATGTAATTCACGTACCGTAAAACTCACCCTTTTAAAAGGTACAATTCGGTGATTTGTAGTGTATTCACAGAGTTATGCAGCTATCACTACCGTCAAGTCTAGAACATTTCCATCACCCCCAAAGACACCGTGTCCCCGTTAGCAGTCACTCCCCATCTCCCTCCCCTAGCTCCTGGCGCCCCCACATCTATTTGCTGTCTCTATGGATTTGCCTGTTCTGGACCCTTCCTATAAAGAGGATCGTGCACGGTGTGGCCTTTTGTGTCCAGCTTCTCTCACTCGGCATCATGTTTGCAAGGCTCACCCACATTGTGGCAGATGTCACTGCTTCTTCCTCTTCGGGGCCGAATCGCAGTCCATTGTGGGCACTGGGCAGGTTTTATTTATCCATTGATGGACATTTGGGTTTTTCTCGGTTTTGGCCATCCTTGAGTAATGCCGCCATCACCACGCGTAGATTAGTGCATCTAATCCAGATCAGATATAGATCTAATCTAGATGTACAGTATAGATTTCTGTGTGGATGCGTGCTTTCATTTCTTTGGGGTAGATACCCTGGAGCATAATTGCTGGCTCAGACAGCAAGTCCACGTTTGGGCGTTAGAGGGACCACCGTCCGGAGTGTTTTGTCCAGCAACTGCCTCGTTGACCTTCCCGCCAGCAGTGTGGGAACGTTCCAGCCGCCACGTCCTCACCAGCTCTTGTCAGAACGTGGTGTCGTGATGGAGCTTGGCGAGAGGATGCCAAGAGGACACAAAGCACCATCCACAAAGGGAAGAGGCACGGGGTGAAGCCTAGGGGAGCCAGGCACAGGGCCCTCTCCCAGGGTCGTTAGGGTAGTGTCTGGGTTCTCGGATTTTTTTAGCATATTTGAAATAGTTTCATTAAAAAAAAATTCCCCTAGGAAGAGTTCTGGGCTGCAGGAATGTGAGCATCTCTTCAGCTTTGTAACATGCCTTTCAGCCGGAAAGAACACGCTCCCTCCCTCGCTCCCACCCTGGCTTTTTATCTGTGCATTGTGAGGCTGTCAGAGGGTTTGCTCTGGGAGGATCTGGGGGTGGTGAAACAGGCCTGCCGCCCACCAGCCTCGGGCTCTGGGGCCCACGTCACTTCACGGGGGGCGGGGGGGGGGGCCGGGAGGTGACTAGGCAAAGCTGGGCAGGCTGGGTGGGGGTGGGGGCCGAGGACCAGCCCCCGCCCCGCCCCAGGGAGCTCATGCCTGCTGTGGCCCCATCTGATGCGTTTTCAAATGCATTTTTTCAAAATCTGGATTTTAGCAGGGGCTCTCTTAATTTTCACTTGTTGGAAGTGATTTTGGATTCTTGGCAAATGCTGCTCAAGCCACGAGTACACTTGGGCTGTCGGACTCTGCCTGTTGGTGACCCTGGGCCTCTACCCTGACCTCTCTGGGCCTCTGTCCCCGTCTCTTCAGAACGGGGCTTCGCAGCTGTCTGACCTCCCCTTCGGGCTGGAGCAGTGGCCTCGAGGGAGCTGGTCGAACAGCAGTGCTTCCTGCTATCCCTGAGGGCCAGTGGGCAGTGGGTGAGGGAAAAGGCCAGAGACACGGCTGCCTGCGGGCAGAGCTGTTTAACTGTGGCTTGTCTGGGGAACTTCTGTGCTGTTTGCCCACAAGATAAAGGCAGCAGAGTTGCATGCTATTTGCATTCCATTTACATCCGTTCTTACCAACTCAGATAAAAGAGGCCAACGTGGACCTTCTATTGTATTTCTGTAGTGTTTTCTCTGTCTCCCCTCTGTAGGTAATGCTGTGTAAATTCATTTCCCTGCACAATACTCTACTTAGCGAGTGGCCCGAGAGATTGTTAAGACCGGTGACTGAGGGATTTGGGCCTTTTGTGCTGACTTTGGTTCTGTCCCCCCAGTGCGTTCCATTTCTCTGTCCGGCTGTGCCTTCTTTAAGCAGACCCAAGCCTCCCCCCACTTCCACAGATAGCTGCAGAATGTTTTCATCCATTTGTTTGCTAGGATTTAACAATGACAATAGTAGCAGACCCGGAGCTTTTTGTATGTGGTGGGTGTTCCTCTAAGCACCTTGCTCAATGTTACTGCATTTAAAGCAGTAGAGCCCCATGAGGAGTGCCTGTGTGATCCCCACTTTACAGAGGAGGCACAGAGAGGGTAGGTGGCGTGCCCGAGGTCACACAGTTAGCTAGTGAGGGGTCCCCAAGACCACTCTTAGGTTCCATGATTCAGCGGGAAGACTCACAGGACCCAGCACGTAGTCATACTTGTGCCTGTGATTTATTACAGAGGGAGGGTTCAGATAAAGTCAGCAAAGGAAAAGGCACATGGGGTAAAGGCTGGGGGAGGCAGGCAGAAGCTTCCAGAGCCCTCTCCCCAGAGAGGCCCTCAGGATGCCCTTAATTCCTCCAGCAATGAGTTGTGACAATGCGTGTGAAGTGTTTTCTACCAGGGAAGCCCATTAGAGCTTCAGCGCCCAGCGCTGTTTATTGGGGCCTGGTCACGTAGGCAGCCTCTGTCTGGCATGGACCCAGATTCCAGACTCTCCGAAGGAAAGCAGGAGGTGAGCATAAAACCTATTGTTAGTTAGCCGGGTGCATTGCCGTCCCGAATAAATTTGGGGTTTTGTTTCTAAAAGGAACAGATGAACATCAGCCAGGTCACTGGCAGCCCCCACCTTCTAGGAGATGTGAGTTTTTAGTTCAAAAAGATAGGATCAGATCGTCCGGTCGCTCCCCACCAGGAAATACCCATTACTCAAGGCGGCACCAGTCCGGTTGTTGCAACATCAAATCCCTCTCGACCCTGGAGCTTAGGGTCACATGTCCAAAGCGGCTTCACATAAAACACCCGGACAGAAACTTCTCACGTGCTTTGTCTCGCTTATTTCCAGGCAAACGGCGAAGATCCAGCCCGTGGTCCTGCCGTTGGTGTGGTTTGAAGAGGTGAGGCTGCCTCGCGGGAGCGCGGCGTCTGGGACTCCGGGCAGGAGCCAGCGGGGGCTCTGGAGGCAGGGGGCTGTCTGTGGGGGGGGGGCGGGCTGCTGGCTGGAACGTGGGATGTAGAGCAGTGTGCGAGGAGCTTCGCACGGCCCAAGCACTTCCTGTCAATTAACCCACCGCGATGGCAGGATCCCTCGAGGTGAGGAAGGCAGAGGCCGCCTGAAGCCATACGGCCCCGGCCCGGGGTGTAATTTTCTAAACGCGCTTGACCACTTCTCGGGAGGGGAGGGAAGTTGCTTCTCAGGGTGTCAGCTTTTCACTTGGACTTTCTTTTCTCCTGGCGTTTCGGGGTTCCTTCTGGCCAGGGCGTTTTCAGTCACGCAGAGCTAGCATCCGAAGCGACAGCCGGCTCCCGTCACCGTCCGGGCGGCTCTGCTCCACGCGGTCATTCAGGGACACCCAGGCTCCTGCTGTCCCGTAGTCCCGCCCGCCCTCCTCCAGATCCCCAGAACCCTTCCCGTTCCGGGAATTGGGACCCATGTGGAGAGAATCCGGGGGCAGGTGTCTATGGGCCAGGCAGGAAGTTGTAGCATCCTGGGCCCACATCCCATTGGCCAGATGGGATCACGTGGCCTTGCCCAGCTGCAAGGGAGTCTGGGAAATGTAGTCCCGTCATGTGCGCGCCTCCCCCGCCCCCCCCCCCCCCCCGCCCCGCCCAGGCGCCATCACAAGCTCTGTCCTGCGGTCTTGAGATGAGCACGGGGTGGGGGACGGGGATGTGGCATGGGGCAACATCCGCACCCCAAGCCTGCCGAGTGTGGCGCCAGCCCATTCGTTTGTCGTTCTCTATCCCCAGAGCGGGGCGATGGAAGGTGAGCCCCTGCAGACCTTCTACACCCAGCTGGTGTTGATGCCCAGTGTGTTGCACTACGCCCAGTACGTCCTCCTCGCGCTGGGCTGCGTCCTGCTGCTCATCCCCATCATCCACCAGATCCGGAGCCAAGTAGGTGGTGGCCAGAGCGAGGCCTGGTCTGAACAGTGCATTGCTTGCCTGCCGGGGGAAGGTGGGGCATGGGGTCCCCTGGGCGTCCCTCCAGTCGCCTCTGCGGACACCCTCAGCCTGGAGCCCACCTTGGGCAGCGGTCCCGCATCTCTGCCTGGGGCAGGGAGCTGTCACTGCGTGCTTCTCTCTCTTGCGTCTCACATTGCCACTCCTCTGCCGCTCCTGGGTGACCTGGGGACCCTCCCTGGGGGGGGCTGCCTGTGGGCTTTGGGTAATGAGACGTGGTACTTGAATGGTTTGTTCATCAAGTCAGCACCTGCTGGGTGCCAGGCTCTGTCAGGTGCAGGGCAGATAGCTGTGAACATGACAGACACGTGCCCTGCTCTGGGGGACCATGGCATTCTAATTGGAGAGATGGACGAAAACTGAGTAAACCGAAAACGTAATTTAGCTGATGATAAAGATGATAGAAAACGTGACAGACGAGGTTAGTGCTGTCCAGTAGAAGTACGTGAGCCGTGGGTGTGATTTTAAATTTACATTTCCTAATAGCCACATTAAGGGAAAAAAAAATCAATTTTAATCATATATTTTGTTTCACCCAGATGGGTCCAAAATACGACCACATCAACATGTAATCAATATAAAAATATAAATACAACTGTATTTGCCATTATTTTTTCACGTTAAGTCTTTGAAATCCAGTGTGTATTTTATACTTACAGCAGGTCTGGATTCAGGCTCACCCCATTTTAAAGGCTTAACAGCCAGATGTGGCTCCTGGACTGGACATCATAGCATTTAAGAGGGTTGGGGACCCTTCAGGGAAAGGCTTCTCTGAAGAGGTAGGATTTAGGCTTCCAGGTGAGTGCTGATGAGACACTCAGCACAGACTCACAGAAGGAGTGCTCCAGGAGAAGGAATGGCCAGTACAAAGGCCCCGAGGCAGGGATGGGCGAGGCATGTCGGAGGGCCCTTGGGCCCCCACGGTGCCTGATTTCTTGCTTCAGTGTTGACAAACGGCTCTTCTGCTTTCTCCTCTTTCCTGGGGGCGGCTTGCGTGCCTGCTTGCTTGCTTGCTGGGGCGGCAACAATAAACCTTCCCGGGCTCTTAACTTGAGTTTCAGCCACTTAACCGGATTTGCCTTCCAAATTCCCTATCCTGTAGGGGGGAAGGTTTGCCCTGGTGAGACGGTGCCAGGGCTCGTGAGCTCTCACCACTCCACCACTCTGGTGTTTGAGCTTCTGGTGATCGATGGGTGTAACCAGCCTGTTGGACTGAGCGGGACTGGCTCTCCAGGGAGCACAAGGGAACTCCCTATAGTTCTTTGACTGATTTATGCTGGGAGGGCGGAAGGGACTAGAAGCCAAGGCTCCCAGCCTGAGGATCCCTCCTTGGGCGTTTCCATCGCCACAGGCGGGAGATCCTGGGGACTGGCTGGTGAGGGGCTGGCCCAGGGGAGGAGGCGGGGGCAGCCTCCCCATCTTCTTTCTCCTCTGTCTCTCTCCTGAGTGTCCATCAGGAGCAGGAGGGGGAAGGAGAGTGAGGAAAGCCATGTGAAATGGCTGGCTAGGACCCCCTCCCTCCAGGCCTCACCCCCAGGTCAGTGTGCGGTCCCCAGACCCAACAAGGATGCCTGTTTCCACTGAGGACGCAGCTGAGATTCCCTCCCCACAGGTGGCACTGGAGGCCACGTGGTGGAAATTTATTCCGTGACTTTTTTTTTTTTTTTTTTTTTTTTTGCAGGGGGAGCTTAGCAGGGGTTAGGCCTCACATATTTTTATGTTATTTGTCCTGATTTAAGAAAAAAATCGTATGCTGATGAACTCAACATATTTTAATTTCCCAGAAATATTTCTTCTTAAGTCATTCCTTTCAAATAGCAAGCCTTTTCAACAGAAACGTCTGTTTCTGGCCCATTTTAAAAATGCCACCTGCTCGGCCCGCGGGTTCTTGGCCCAGTGCCCTTGCCCACGGTGGCCCGTCTCCCCACCTTGGTTCCCGTCCAAAGCCTAGATGTTCCGGTGGGCAGACCCTTTCCCGCGTGGCTCGTCTGGCAGACCGAGCGTGTTTCCCGAAGGCATTTCTGTCTGGTGAAGGGCACCCACTCCCCAGATCTCCCGATCTCCAGGTGTTAACGGCTGTTGGACTTACCACCCTGCTCTTTGCTTTCCGAACCTTGAAGAAGCGTGTCAACCTTTTGTCTTTGGCTGCAGTGTCAACTATAAATTAGCTTGGTTATCTTCTAGGAGAAATGCTATTTATTTTGGAATAGTAGTAAAAAGGGCTCAAAGAATAAGGAGGCCATTCAGGCCTATTCTGAATCCCTGATGACATCAGCTCCCAAGGGCACTGTGCTGCAAGAAGCAAGACTGTAGGTGGGTACCAGGTAACGCGGCGCGCCCCCCTCCCCTCTCCGTCCCTTGAAACTCTTTGGATCTTACACGTGTCTTCAGCCTAAACTTCACCTGGAGTGTCTACAGACTGAGAATTCAGGCTTGTGTATTTTGGCATTCAGAGCCAATGGCGGTTTCTTTGGCCCCAGGCGTGGCAGGAGATGGAGGGCGATGGCGCCGTGTGGACTTCGGTCTCACTTGCCAGGTTGTCTTAGAAAAGTGAGGCTCAGGTTCAAGGCAGCTGCTTCTCATACCTCTGGTGCAGGAGACTCCTCTGGGAAAGGTGGCTCCAAGTGCGGGCCCCTGGACATCCTTCTGGACCCTCTGGAGTAGAATCATGGATGGAGCCCAGGAATCCTTATTTTAATGGACACCCCCAAGGGGATTCTAATGTAGATGATCCAGTGTTTGAGAAACAGGAGTCTAAATAAATCTGGGACGAGGGTGCCTGGGGGGCTCAGTCGGATGAGCGTCCAATTCTTGATTTTGGCTTAGGTCATCGTCTCAGGGTCCTGAGATCGAGCCCCATGTCAGACTCCGTGCTGGGCATGGAGCCTGCTTAGGATTCTCTCTCTCCCTCTGCCCCTTCCCCCCCCATTCCATCACCCATCCCTGCTCATGCGTGCTCTCTCCAAAAAAAACAAACCAAACCAAAACAAACAAACCCTGCAGACCCAAATTAAATAAATAAATCAATAAATCTGGGATGGCTGACCAGGAAAAAGAGAATTTAAGCATCAAGTGAGCACCAGCTGAATACCAGGATTCAGCCTGAGGGTAGGTTTGCCAGATAGAGCAAAGAAACACAGATCAACAACGCCCCCCCCCCCCACCGCCCCCGAGAAACAACAACAAAATGATGCCCAGTTAAATTTGAATGTCAGGTAAACAATGAATAAATTTAGGGTAGGTGTGTTCGTGCAGTTACTGGGACGTGCGTATACTGAAAACTCAGTTATTTACCTGACGTTCAGATTTAACTGGCTGCCCCGATTTTATCTGGCAACCTACCTTCAGGAGAAGCAGGCTTGTGCCTTGTGCCTGTGGGAGTTCACCTTCTTGGCCGGGTCCCATTAGGTCTGAGGTCTTAGGAGAGCCGAGTCCTGCTCGGAGATGTGGCCGGCGGAGTCCTGGGCCCTAGAGTTTGGGGTCAGGCAGGGGTGAGTCACTCTGTGGTTGTACCTCTGATAAATAGCTGTTACCTTGGTTTCTCAAAAATGTGCCACCCCCTCGAGCTTCTGGGGCCGAGCCTGCTTGGCTTTAAGTAGCTTTCTTGAGAGCCACAGAGCGAGGGCGAGGCAGCAGCCCTGCTTTTTGGGGCTAGTTGGCTGCCTCCACTTTTCTTCGATTGCCAGGGCTGGAGGCGGAAATAAAGTAGAAAATGCAAAGTCGTGGGCACGGGAGCTGCCAGCCCTGCAAGGAGGGAGGGACAGCTGTGTCCGTAGCCAGGCTTTGGGGGGGTGGCTCCTCCGGCCAACTGGGGAGTAGGAAGGTGGGGGCATGAGCACGTCAGGGCTGAGCGTGTACGGGATCCCCTCCTTGAGGACACAGTCCCCGGGCTCGGGAACAGGGCATCCAAGCTGGAGACTCGTCTCCCTTTCCTTCCGTGTCTCCCCAGAATCCCTCTGGGATGCCTTATTGTGTACAGTTTGGCTTCACGGGCACCCCTGCCCCCTTCTAGCCATGATTCCCTTCTGTGGAAACTTGCTTGGCATTCTCAGGGAGCAGCGGTGGGGTCCTCAGGAATAGAGAAGGGCGTTATTCCCTTTTAGCACAGATAGGGGTGGTGGTTGTGAGGTCAGAGCCCTGGGCTGCCAGGGACACAGCCAGCATGTCATGCCACCCCCCCCAATAAGACAAAAACAAAGCTGGGGTCTCCTCTTTATTTTACCCACAGAATCCAACTTTCAAGTTACTAGGGAAGTTTTTCACTTAGAGATTCTACTGCCCTGCCTTCTGGAAGGCAGCTCAGCCTCCACACCCAATGACACTGCCCCTTCCCCCAGTCATGTGTGCTTGGGGAACGCAGTGTCCTGTAATGTCCTATAGGCTTTGGTTTCGGGGGCAGGCACCTGGGAAGTGACCAGTGGTCCTGGAGACCTAGAATCCCTGCCTGTGCTGGGGCCTCAGTGTGGGTCCCTGGGGGAGGCCCCGCATCTTGCCTTGCATCTGGGCAGGGGAGTAGTCTTGAGGGGCTGTCTTGCTTGGGAGAAAGCAGGAAACGGGGCCTGCACTAGCCCAGAAGAGTATTTTTGGGTCGATAAGAAAGACAGCCACTCTGTGCAGACCTGGCCAGCTCTAGGGCAGAGGGTTTGGCAAATGGAACATGACAGCCCATTCGCGGCCCCCTTGGCTAGGTGTCCTTGTGCAGTGAACATCTTGGACAACTGTACACAGAAGCCCTTCAGGGAAATGTTCCAGGACCTTTCCTACCTTCTCATTAATTTCTCTACCATTCTAAGTCCTCATTTCTCAGCTAAACAAAAGTGGACGGGGGACAGGAAGAGGAAGAATCTGGTTCATGCTCTGGTTCCTTGGGGATTTGTTACCTGTGTCTTCCTTGGGATAGACCAGGGGGTCTTTTCAGTCTGGGACTAGTTTCCCTTTTTACTTCTGAGCAAGTTTTTCTTAAGTCGTGGCTCTTTGGGTCACATTGCTGGGGTTCTGGCCACCCCTAGGTGTCCCATGCTGCTTCTTTGTGGTGGTGGTGGGGGGGGGGCTGGCCTCACTCTGGCCTGGCCTCTCCGCACCCCCCACACCCCCTGCCCCTGGCTTGAATGGGCTCAATCCTGGAAGCCTTAGACCTGTCTCAGAGGGATTGGGGCCAGAGTCCAACCCTTCCCTTCCCTCTGTGCTGCCTAGAGTGGGGGTTTTGATTCTCTTCACCGCCTGGAGAAGCAAGCCCTTGGGGTTGCAAGTGGGCACCTTCTTCAGGGGAAGGAAAGCAGAGGGCTCAGAGGGGTAAAGAGCACCCCGCCCCATCAGTCCTTATCATCCATCCTGTCTTTTTTTTTTTTACTTTAAATTTTTTATTGTTATGTGAATCACCATACGTTACATCGTTAGTTTTGGATGTAGTGTTCCATGATTCATTGTTCGTGCATAACACCCAGTGCTCCACGCAGCATGTGCCCTCTTTAATACCCATCACCAGGCTAACCCGTCCCCCCACCCCCCTCCCCTCTAGAACCCTCAGTTTGTTTCTCAGAGTCCATCGTCTCTCATGGTTCGTCTCATCCATCCTATCTTTAACAGCTTGGTTGAGAAACTTAAAAAAAAAAAAAAAAGTAAAAGTAGATAAATTCCAGCATCTGCTGTTCCCTGTCACCCAGACTCAACAACATTAATTTCGAACATTCTGTTCTCTTTCACCTTTTCCCCCAGAGGCAGGTCATTGCCAGGAATTTGGTGTGTGGGCTTTCCCCCTCCAAGTCCGTATAAATATATCCAGGAACAATAGATAATTAAAACAATTCTCATGGGTCACTCCGCAGCTGGCTTTTCCCCTCCACAGCTCCGGGTTTGTGAAAGCCGTCCAGGTTCAATGCCATCTTGTGATGCTATTTTAAAAATGCATTCTCCTGTTGGTGGACATTTAGGTGGTTTCCAGTTTCGGTGTTCACAGTATTGCAGATAAGGCCTGGGTTCCTTCTCACTGTATTAGGCAAGTCCCTTTGGGCCTCGGTTTTCCCACCTCTGAAATGGGGTGAGGGCAGGGCAAGATGGTGGGTAGTGAGAGAGGAGGCCCTCGTGATTGCATTTCGGGGGTCTGTACGTCACTCCAGCTTTTTCTCATCTCGACTTTGGCAAATGGGTGTTGCTGATGGGGGATGTGGAGGGGGCTGTCTCTCGCTGGAGGAAGTGGGTGCAAGGCCGAGGGCGGGGCCGGGGACGTGGGTGGGGCTCCCTGACAGGGCTCAGTGATCCAGCCCCTGTCTTCCTCCACAGGGTCCCGGAGACGCCACGAGCCCGCCCGGCACGGCCACTCAGCCAGACCTGCTCCCCGGCCCCTACACCCCGCTTCTTCAGGACTCTACTCAGCGGACAGCCCACCAGTCCTAAAGTCTGAGCCCCACAGTTGCCACACGCGCGTCCACACACTGCACACCCCCCAGCACGTGTACACGCACGAGTGCACAGGCGTGTGCAGGCACACTCAGGGATGGAGCTGCTGCTGAGGAGACTCAGGGAGAGCCTCATCAACAAGGACTGTCTGGAGCCTTCTGTCCAAGTGACCCTCCGTGCTGTGGGCACTGGGTCCCCTCCCTTGAGTGAGCCTGGCCTGACCCGTTCAGCCAGGGGGCCCGGGCTCCGGACACCACCTCCTCCCCAGGGCCCTCTCCACCCGTCACGAAATCCTGCAGTCCCTGACTGGTGGCTCGGTCATGTAGGACAGGCCTTTTACTCCGAGGGGCCGGCTACTGTCCCAAAACCCAGCCCGGGAACACAGACTTCTCGTGCCAAAGCCGTGTGGGCAGGGGGCTGCCCTGTCCAGCCCAGACCTGGAGCTTTGGCCCTGTACGTCCATCTGGGCTGGGGACGAGGCACCTTCACACAGGCCACAGCTCCAGATGCATCTTGAGCCTGCTCCGACTGTCTCCTCATTCCCCAAGCAGACGTTGATCTCCCTGAAGTCTGCGTGGGGACCAGGCTTGGATGCCTGGGGCCCCTTTCCTCCAGCCTAAACTGACATCATCCTGTATACTGAGCCGGCCACTCCCTGGTGGGGGTGGTGGGAGGCTCCGCCCCAGGCTGCCCACCATGAGGGCCCTCAGCTTTTAGGTGCCGCGGCAGAGGTGCGGAAGCCCAGCCCCATCAGTCTGGGGTCTGGTCTGGTCAGGTGGGAGACCCACCCACCTGTGACTCCCGCTCTGGGGCAAGCCTCTGCCTCTTTTCTACTGCAAGAGAAGTGAAGTTTATCATCTTTTAAAAATAATTCACTATTGAAGTAATAAACCTTTTTTAAAAGTTAAGGCTCGAGTCTGACAGCCTGTTTGCGGGGGAGTGGGGGGCTTCCTGGGAAATTCTGGGCTCTTAGTCAATAGCTCCCTTCTGGTAAATGCCAGGAGTGGCTGGGCCGCTGACTTGCCTTTCTATTGTTTTAAAATTTCAACCTTGTTTATATTTAACATTTTATATAAATACTGCATGAATGCAGTTCTTGTTTAGAAAGAGTAGGACCCAAGGCTGCTTTGACCGGTATCCCAAGGTAGCTTGCCGCTTTGACATGGAGCCTGGCTAGGCTTTTTTCTGCGCATTTATATACAAATCGAGGTGCCTGTAGGAAATGCTCAGTATATTGTTCTGGGCTTTTGCTTTTTCTTGTTATGTAAGAAGCAGAAAAGAGCAGTGATTAAGACAAGGTGTGGGAGCCAGGTGGCCTGGGTTTGAATGTGAGCTCTGCCTCTTACTAATGTCGTGACTTCAGACAAGTCATTTGACAGCTCTGTGTCTCAGCTTGTCTACTCTGTGGAGTGGAGAAAGTAATAGTACCCGCCTCTGCCGGAGAGTGGCATTGTGAGGATGCAGGGAGTTAGTACACGGAATGCTCTTAGGACATAGTTGGCCCACGGGGAGGCCTATAGAAACTTGCCATCATTACATTTCCTGTGATGATCTGTTATTCTTGTTTTTTTCCCACCCAAGCTGACCCTTCAGCTGTTCCTGTCTTGGACACTGTTCCCTGCTCCTCATTCTTGTAAATATCGAGCTACCTCATTCTTGTAAATGACAGCACAGTCCCTCTTGATGGTCATCTAAGCTGTTTCCAGTTTTCTCCTACTGCAAACACACTTAACATTCTGAAGTTCCGTCCTTCGCGGAATATCGAGCACCCGCGCTACACCGGGCACCGCCCCAGGAGCTGGGATGTGTCGTGGCCGCACCACCCCCGCCGCGGACTTTCTCTGGGCTCGGTGCGGAGGGGGAGCCGCCGCGTCCCTGGGCATGCCACTCCAGCCTTCCGCCACTCCGGGGTGGCCCCCAGCGGGGATCAGCAGAAGCCAGGGTCACGCAGGCACAGGGCAGAGCAGGCACCGAGCCTCCGCCCCACAGTGCTGTCAGGGCCCCACTGACAAGCTGTAGCATGTCTCTGACAATCAGGAGAAACCCAAAATTTTAGGTCGGAAAGGCGTTTTTAAACGGCACGTGACTATATTCGTCTTTTAGGAGTGCTGTTGCAAAATGCAATTTTTTAAAAATATTTTTTGTTTGGTTTTGGTTTAGTTTGGGTTTTTTTTTTTGCAATCTTAAATATTCCTAATGCTGGAAGGGACTTGGGGAGGTCGTCTGCAGCCCCGCCCCAGGCCGCGGGGGCCCCTTCTGGCCGGAGGCAGCGTCCTTCACGCGACAAGCGCTGTGCGCCGCTTCGGCTCCAGAAGGACGTGCGTCCCCGTTCACAGGGCGCCGGTGACGTCAGAAGGGCCGTGATGACGTAGGCGGCGCCCGGTGATGACGCAGAGGTGCTGTGCTAAGGCGGAGAGGCCTGTGATGGCGCTGGAGGCGCCGTAGTTGCGTCAAGGTGCTGTGAGAAGTCAGAGGCGGCGTGATGACGTCAGAGGCGGCGTGATGACGCGAGCCTTGGGCCGGAAGCCTTGCCTTCTGACTTCTGTGCTGTGAGCGGCCGGCCCAGCGGGGGCAGAGCCGGGGTTTGGGCCCCGGGGGTCCTCGCCACCTCCGCCCTCTTGTGCCGCCCGCCCTCCCCGAGGCTTCCTGTAGAACTATCCACCTGTTTGCCCTGACGTGGACGTCGAAAAGCTTAGCCACCCAGGATGAGCTTTACCCTACACAGTGGTCATGGACGTTTGGAAAATAAAACCACGTCAGGGGGCGCCTGGGTGGCTCAGTCGTGAAGCGTCTGCCTTCGGCTCAGGTCATGATCCCAGGGTCCTGGGGTCGAGCCCCACAGCGGGATCCGCGCTCAGCGGGGAGCCTGCTTCTCCCTCTGCTCGCCGGCTCCGGCTCTGTCGCTATCTCTGTCTCTCTCCCAAATAAATCTTAAAAAATAAGATAAAACCACGTCATCACTCTTTAAATGATCCGATGGGACCTAAATATGACACCACCACTGGAAAAAAACCACACAAACAAGCTCTCCATTAGGTCACATCCCCTGTCTTGAAAGTGTTATTTCCTTCTCCCTTAGAAGTTAAGCGAAATGTTACAGAATTTATGCCATTAAATATTGCTAATCATTCTGCCGTACGTCGCAACACGAGTATCTATAGAAGGTCAAACGAGTGCTTTAATTTCTTCTTGTGACCACCAAGGTTAACATTCTGTTGGTCTGGACTGCCGTTCTCTGTAGGTACACAATTGACCAGCAACATCAATGTTTCACGTTTGTTATCTGTCACACAAAGAAGTAAAACTCTATTGGGACGCCTGGGTGGCTCAGTTGGTTAAGCGACTGCCTTCGGCTCAGGTCATGATCCCGGAGTCCCGAGATCGAGTCCCACATCGGGCTCCCTGCTCAGTGAAGAGCCTGCTTCTCCCTCTAACCCTCCCCCCTCTCATGTGCTCTCTCTCATTCTCACTCTCTCAAAATAAATAAATCTTTAAAAAGAAGAAGTAAAACTCTCTTGGAATGCATCTCTTTTTTTTATTTATTTGACAGAGAGAGACACAGCGAGAGAGGGAACACAAGCTCGGAGAGTGAGAGAGGGAGAAGCAGGCTTCCCGCGGAGCAGGGAGCCCGATGCGGGGCTCCAACCCAGGACCCTGGGATCATGACCTGAGCCGAAGGCAGACGCTTAACGACTGAGCCACCCAGGCACCCCTCCTTTTTTTATACCTTATAAATTATATTTTAAATTTTCCTAAATGTAGAGAGTGGAATAGAAGTGTGTCTGTACAGTTCTAGGAACTGTAACACATACACATCCGAGTAACCACCACCAGCCAAGTTACAGAACAATATTATGTTCCCTCCAGATTTCCTCCTGCTTCTCCTTTGCAGGAAAACCTTCCCCTGAGGCCTAACCTCTGGCAACCGGATCGTTTTGCCTTTTTGAGAAGGTCCTATAAAAGGAATCACACAGTATATGGACTTTTAACACTGCTTCTTGCACTTGGCATCACGTCTTGAGAGTCACACAAGTCCTTGAGTGTGTCAACGGTTTGTTTCTCACAAAACAAAACAGGTTGTTTCTCTTTCTTGCAGAGTAGAATGCCATTGTGTGTGTATACCTTGGGTTTGTAGCCATCAGGAGTTGCAAGACATTTAAAAGTGTTTCCGGTTTTGGGCAATTACGACTGATACCTTGCTGTGGGATTGGTGGGCCATATGGTAAGTCTGTGTTTAACCTTTTGAGGTACCGGCGGAAGTGTCCGTAGCAGCCCTAGTATTCTGCGGTCCCACCAGCAAGGTATGCGGGCTTCCCGTGTTGTGCATAATGGCCAGCACCATGGGTATTTTAAAAAATTTTAGTCATTCGTAGTGGAATCTCATGTTGTTGTTGTTGTTGTTTTTAATTTATTTCTTTTAGTGAGAGGGAGAGAGAGAGCGTGCACGAAAGTGGTGGGGAGCTAGAGGCAGGGGGAGAGAGAGAATCCTCAAGCAGACTCCCCACTGAGCGCAGAGCCTGACGCTGGCCAGATCCCACGACCGCAAGCTCATGACCTGAGCCGAAGTCAGATGCTTACCCGGCTGAGCCACCCAGGCGCCCCTCACTGTGGTTTTTATTTGCCTGGAAATACATCACCTAATGAGCTGAATGAGGCTTCCACTTCATCCCCAATTGATTCATGTATCCTTGAATGGCAAAACTTTTTTTTTTTGAATGACAAAACTTTTTACTAGAAAGAGACCAAATTTGTCATCATGTCCATTCTTATTTTCATAGATGTAAGATAGAAAAGCCTTGTTGACATAAATAAACAACAGGGAGTGGCAGGAACGTCCTGATAGCTGTGTCACTCAATTCTTACACCCTTGAGTCACGGGCAAAAATCAGATGGCCATCTGTCATCAAAAAGTATTTTTGCTGATCTGTCAGCTGACAAATCCATTTGACCTCTCTGCACGTTTGTAGAAAGCAGCGAAGTGGAAAGCATCCATTTGCATCAGGATTGCAAAAGGATTACTCAATCGTGAGAGTAGTTCTGGAAACCAGTATTTGGGAGTGTCCCTCAGTGGGAACGGGACACCGGGGCAGGGGCTGGGAGAATGGTCTCCGCTGCCTGGGACTGCTCTTGGGTAGACCTGCTGGTGAAGAGCTCAGGGGTCCATGCCTCCAAGACGGTTCCCTTAAAACCCCCATTCGTCCTCCTCCGAAAGCTGAACCCAGCATGCCCCAACTTGAGTTGGTAACCACTGAGGACTGTAGACTTCCCTGTACCTGAGCCTCAACACAGACACTTTTTTTTTTTTAACTCTTGCATGTACCTCTACCTGCTCCTAAAAAGGAAAAAAAAGGGCAATGATCCGTAAAGCACTTGGCTGTGTGTGTGTCCGTCCCAAAGGCACATGGGATGGAAGAAGTGAATTTGCCCTTCACGTGTCTCACCTTGTGAACATCTTGCTTCTGAATATTTTTGTAAGGTTTAAGTTGATTTGTGTTTTGGTACAACCTTGGTCCCTACACACATCCAATGACTTCATTCAGGGCTCAGTGAGGAAAGTGGCCCAGGGCTGCGAGGACCGGCTGTGCCGACACCTCAAGGGACAATCTGTCAGCCTTCGACATGGCATCGGTCTAGGGAATTCTCAGGAGAGTTTCTGACTCGGAGACTTTCCCCCATCCACTTCACACCCTAACCCTCACCTACCACGTGCTTCTGTTAACTTAATATTTTTTTAAATATTTGACTCATTTTTTTTAAAAAAAGAATTGTCTTTTGAAAAAAAGGCCGTTGTATCTCAACTTGCGGATCCAATGGGCAAGTGACATGTTTTTCAGTATCCATTAACACAAACACATAACTGTTGAAGTTTACAGAGGTTCACGCAGGTACCACTAGACCTGCCCTATTTGAGAACTCTGCACGGTTCCTTGTTGTCACCTGCACTCCCCCATCTTCCCCCTCTGCCTGTGGAGTAAATATTACTCCTGTATGAAAGGTTTCCCTCTCTGTCTCACTCAGTCCTGGCCACCATCAAAGGCTCAATTCCAGCCATGTCCTCTCCTCCAGGAAGCCTTCCTGATTACTTCTGCTCACACAGATTTCCCCCATTTTGGAATTCCCAGGACACTGTGTCTGTACCCTAGATAATACTAGAATGTTCTGGAATACCAGAAGTCCTAACTCTAGTTGCTGTAGCCCCCGCACGCCAACAGGCTGTAATGTAACCCCTGGTACTTCCGATTGTGCAGAAACTGGAATATGCTTACCCAAGATGGTTACTCACATTCCTCTGCATTCCTTTGTCCCTTTGTTCACTCAGATGGTCATTCTTTCAACATTGGTTGAGTGCTCGCTATGCACTGTGAATAAAACCCCTAAGGTGGCTTTCCTCCTCTCAAAAAAATGGGGATAATATAATTCCTGCTTTGCGGTGTGGAGCTCAAAAGAGTTGGTGGCCCCACGTGAGGGGTTCAGGGCTGGGGACACTGCGTTCAAGCCCACTGTTTTGGTGCTGCCCTGACTGACGCCGCGGGGGTCCCTGACCTGGAGGTTCTGCCACCCGGCCCACAGCTCCGGCTCTCTGCTTGTCCCGTGCGGTCCGTTCTCCGTGTGGTGGCCCGAGAGGTCTTTCTGAAGTGTGAACGATCACAAGGCTCATCCCCTGCCCAAGCCTGCGCGGCTTTGCCCCACCTTGATGATCAAGGCCCCCTCTTGGGGGCTTCAAGGAACATCCCTCCCCTCCTTCTGCCGCCGAGAGCGACTGCTGGGCGATTCCAGGCTGGGCCACTGGAGGGCGAGCTGTGCACACAGGTTGTTCGGAGGCCTTGGGGAGCTGCGGATCCGCCCTGAGGGTGTTCCTTAAATTGGGGGACTGTTACCTGGGGTCACAGTCTGCCTTCAGAAACTTGTAATTTCATGAAATTGCATTTTATAAAAACGGGCATTTTTTTCTAGGAAGCGTTTCCTTAATATTCTTCAGATTTTCAAAGGGGCCTTGACGCTTTCTAGGGGTACTATAGGCAAGAGTGACACCCCAAAAATGAAAACCAGAGTCATGTGATGTTTGCTTTCTCTTTGCACGCAGCGGAAAAGGCTCTGGCCTTGGAGGCAGGCTACCTGTGTGCTGTTCCCTGTTCCGCTCCTGTTGCTGGCCAGCCTCGGAGAAATCTGTAACCTCTCTGAGCCTTGGGTTTCCCACCTGTGAAATGGGAGTAAAGATTGCTGCTCCGTGACTGTCCGAGAACCCCCGGGGGTGGGGAATCGAAATGGACGTGTGAGCATTCTCTACAGGGTCGGGGCCGCCAGTAAGCATTTATTAGGTATCTACCGTGCTGGGCGCTTGTTGGGTACGGAGGGAGAGTCAAGCTGAGAGGGCTGTGTCTGGGCACGCATGCATTCGTTCCTTCAACAAATGTTTTCTGGGAGCCCACAATATGTCGGGCACTCATGTATACACTGGGAGTTGTCTTTGGTTGGGTCCCTGGGTCCCTCAGTTGGAGAGGCTGAGACAAAGGGCTGTCCTGAGCCGAGGGGTGTCCCAGGAGGACAGAGGGGGCTCTCAGAGCTCAAGGGTAGTTTTCCAAGGGTTTTGGGCGTAGAAGTACATTGAAGCCGGGGGTACACAAAAGCAGTCAAAAGGGGGTCTATTTGGATCTGTTAGGGCACCAATGCTCTTCACCTCAGAAATGTGGTGGTGGATAAAGCAGGAGAGGACCCTGCCCTCACAGGCTTGCATTCTAATTGGGGAGGACAGCAAACAAGTAAAGGAAAAAGTAAGACACCCCCAGGGAGTGAGGAAAGTCAAGAAAGCGATAAAAGCAAGGCGGCAGGATGAGAGGGGCATGCTAGGAGTGTTTCTAGAAGTGTCCTCTGAGGGTGCCACTGATGCTGATTCCTGAGGGATTTGAAAGCATCAGGAAAAGAGCACTTTAGGAACTGGGACTGCATGTGCAAAGGCCCTGAGGTAGCAAGATGCAGGCCAGAAATGAGTGGGCTGTGGCTGGCGTGTAGTAAGCCGAGAGGGTGGGGGATTGGGAGGGAGATGAGGTGGAGTGTCAGGCAGGGACTCAATCCCTGTAGTTTGGATTTTCAGCATCATGGAAACCGCTGGAGGGTTTTAAGTTGGGGAGCAAGATGATGGCTGTTCTGCTGTGTGGGGGGTTGCAGTGGGGACAGGTGTGGTGCAGAGGGATCCAGCAAGAGGCACTCTAGGCTATAAAACCCCTCCCGCCCCCTGCCCCTTGCCCCAGGACCCTCAAAGCACCGCTGCAATGGCTGGGGCAGGACAATCAGGCCATTTTTTATAGGTGAGGAAACTGAGGCACGTTCTATGCCTCTCCCGCCCTCTTGCTTCCTAAGTGACCTCCTTAGGGGAGGGTGCATCCCAGCCATCTTCCCTCTCAAGGTCCCGGAGGACCCGCCCTTTGCAGTTAGATCTCTGTGTGTAAGCATTTGGTCCCGCTGGGCCTCCTCCCACGCTCCTGAGGGCGGGCACCGGGTGTGTGGGAGTCCCCGCTGCGCCCCCAGCACCTGGTCATGTGTGTGTGCCAGTGAGTCTTTGTTGAATAAAGAAAGGAATGACGGAGGGGTAGCAGAGCTGGGGGTGTGACCCGGCGGAGGAGAGCGCGAGTGCAGGCCGAGGCCACCAGGGGGCGCTGCGGGACTGAGCCACGACTGTACTTTGAGACTGGCTAAACTATACGTAAAAAATGAAAATTTGACAGAGCGGGACTGCACAATCTGTGCTCCCTTGTATGTTTGCGTTAAAGGAGCTGACAGTTTGCACACATAAAGATGCCCTGCAATATACCTGTGTGAAGTTAAGGGGGCCGTGATAAATGGGAATCAGCGATGTCCGCCGAAGGCAGGATTTGCTAACGGGAAATGATTGTGATTCTTTCAGTCTGGGTGGCGGGACCTCGCCTCCAGAGGGGCTCCTGAGTCTGACTGTGGAATTCCCATGAGCGCAGGGCCCAGGCCGCACGGCAGCCCTTGGTCCCCCTGTCCTGATCAAACTTTGGATTCCCAGCAGATATAAAATGTCAGACCAGAGCTGGGCCCTGGCGTGCGGCTTCCTCTCCTAAAACAGGTTGTTGCTAACGTTGGTTGAGCACCTACTGTGTGCCCTGCATTATTTTAAACCCTCGGTGTGAGCTTGCTTCATTCTCCTCAGCACGCAGGTGAATGCCCTTGTCATCACCATCTGGTTTCACAGATGAAGAAACAGAGGCACAGAGCGAGCGGGGAGTAAATGTCCGAGGTCTTATGGCCAGTCAGAGTCTGAGCCCAGATCTGAACCTGGGCAGCTGGGTCCAAGGCATGTGTGCCCCACCACTGCTCTCTGCAGCCCCTTGTCCCGTTAACCAGGACTGATCGCTGGTGCTGGCGACTAGGGACTCCTGCTTTCTCTTATCCCTCCGGGAATCCCACGGGGGAAACCCGCTTCGAGGAATGTCCTTTCCAACCAAAGGGACAGGCAGGTCCTGGTTCTGGAGAGCCTGCGAAGGTGGGGAGGTGAACGGGGATGGCAAGGCTTCGTTTCCCCCAGACACAACCCCGAGTACATCTAGAAGGAGGCCCTGCACACCAGGGATGTGTCCGGCCACCGTGGAAAGGCTCCCAGCAGGGGAACATTCAGGCTCATTCCAGAGAGGTTGAGAATGGAAGGGAAGAAGAGTAAGAATAAACATTTCTAAAAATAGTACTTGGCTCTCCAAACCCCACCACGAAACTTGAAAGAGAGGGCAGCCGATGGGGGGTGGGGTGGGAAGCAGCCCAGGACTTTTGCCTAGGGTCCACTGCTTTGCTTTGGGGAGGGGGTGTCCTGCTTCTCAGATCTTCCTCTCCGTGGCTCAAGAGCCAGCTCCCGGGGTGGGGGTGGGGGGCTGGGCTGGCTGTTTCTTCCTGGGGGTGAAGGCCAAATGGCAAGATCTTGGAGTCTGGAGTCATGAGTGCCTCCAGATTTCATGGCACACTTGCCACAAAACCTTCACCACAGCCAACTTGACAACATCCTGAAGTGCTTGGCTGGGGAAAAAGGCGGACCTTCAAGACAGAGCCGTTTGCATTCCGCGTTAAGCAACAGATGTGAGCAACATTGGCTGTGATGCACATTTCTGCAAACGAGGTCTCATTTACCTCCTCAACTTCTATGACGGAATGGGACTTCCTCTCCCCCGGGAAAACATTTCAGCAGATGGGTTGGAACGACGTGCGGTGGAGGCCATGAGAGCGGAGGCTGGGCCTGCGGCACTTTTCCAGAACTGTGGAACATTCTTCTGGTCTTTGGGATCTTCTGTCTCTTTCCATGACCCACCCCATCTGCTCATCCCGGGGCTGCAAGATTTCTTCCATTTTAGGGGACGGAGTCTCCCTGATGAGACACTAGCATCTCTGGGCCCTGTTTCATGGTGCGCTCTGCTCTGTGGTCTTTGGCCTTGGCCACAACAGCTGTTTGAGGGAAGGACATAATTTCTCCCATGATATCAGCCTTGGAGATCAGGCAGGCGGCAGGGTTTGGAGGCTAGAGCTGTTTGCCGAACAGGCCTGGATTCACTGTGTCCCTCAGGCGAGTCACTTTGACGCCTGTGTGTCCCAGCCAACAGGAATTAGAATTCCCGCCCCGTTCATTTCCCAGGTCCTCATGAGGATTGTGAAGGAGGACTTTTTATGCACTTCAGGCTGGAAATAGTTTGAGAAGTCTTTGAAATACGTTGGCAAAGTAGTCTTGGAATAAACCCTAACATCAAGGATGCAGTTTATTTAAGCCAAGACAAGGTCTAGTGGAGCTGAGCTGTAATACCAGCTATCACCAGGAGGTGTCACTGTCAAACACGTTGCGGGCATCCCCTTGCAGGTGAGTTCACGTGGCTTTTCTCCAAGTGTAAGACCAACTTCTTTAACTGATATATGTAGATCAGTGCAGGTGAGTTCAAATGCCCACAGAACCAGGCAGCAGTGTTAATAAGCCTGGACGGCCAGGTGTTTGGTCGGGTAGCTTGAGTGCTAGCCAGAGGGTAGAGGTATGTCTACCTTGGCTTGGCTGGATGGCCAGTGGGTGTGGGAGGGGCAGCTGATGCTTTGCCTTCCCCAAAGCAACCCTTTGTCAACACTTTTAAAGGTACACAATGGATACCATTATGGCTAAGACTGATGAAAATATGCAAAATTGTGAAAGTATATTGTCCGTCCCGTGCTTAAAGAGAGCGGCATTTTGTGTGTTGTGTTCTGGGTGAGTGACCCCCCCCTCCACTCGCCAGCCAGGGCTGCCTTTCTGTCACCGAGAACCTGGTGTTGCCTTCAGTCACGCCAACGGCCGCCTTATCAGGTTGCAGGCTATTGTTGCCAAGTCTTCCTTTTTTTTTTTTTAATTTTCAAAAGAAGATGGTTTTGGGCGCCTGGGTGGCTCAGATGGTTAAGCGTCTGCCTTCGGCTCAGGTCGTGATCCCGGGGTCCTGGGATCGAGCCCCGCATCGGGCTCCCTGCTCCGCGGGAAGCCTGCTTCTCCCTCTGCCTCTCTCTCTCTCTCTCTCTCCCCCTCTGTCTCTCATGAATAAATAAATAAAATCTTAAAAAAAAAAAAGAAGATGGTTTTTAAAAATGTAAAATTTCCTGATTTTTAATTATTGGCAACAAATACCAATTAAATAAAATACTATGTGGGCCAAATGAAATGCATCTTGGACAAGACTTAGTCTGTCATTTTTTTGAGCAGTACTTGCCTTTGCTTGTGAGTTGTATGATCTAAGCACGCATATATGTGGCTAGAAACCCCTTCCTGGTGGTGTCTAGGTGGGTGTCTTTCATTAGCCGAATTCATGGTATGTGTTTATCTTGTATACAAACCGGTAAAATAGATCCTACTTTGGGGTTTATAAATGGTAACAGCGAAGACAGGTTTTTAGAGTCAGAACTGGGTGTGAATTCTGGATCTGCTATTTGCTAGCTGTGTGACCTTGGACAAGTCACTTAACCTCTCGGAACCTCAACATCCTCCTCTATACAAATGGGGCTGATATAAATACACGGGTAGTGTGTACACTATTTCTAATTTTCACCTTCCAGGCCCATGGGGGGGGGGGTGATGCTTTCCTGGCCCCCTTGTGGCTGGATGGGGTCCTGTGACTCCTAAGAGAGCAGAGTGTTATTTGTCACGTTTTGTGGGCTGCAGCATTTAATTGCTGGTGTGAGAACCTTTAGAACTCCTTTTCCCTCTGCTCCATCAGCGTGGGTCCCAGAATGAGGACTGCGCAGAGCACAGCCCGAAGCTGACTTCTGTAGAATGAGCAAGAAATCAACCTTTGTTGTTTTAAGCTGCGAAGATCCAGGGGATTGTTTATTCCTGCAGCATGCATAACCCGGACCATCCCAACCGATACAACCCGCTTCCAGGAACGTAGGGGAGGGTTCAGTGAAATGATGCACCGAGGGGGCTTAGCGCACTACCTGGCACATGACAAGCACGCAATAAATGGTAGAGTCTTCTCCGTTCGTTCAACCAGTATTTGTTGAGTGCCTATGTCTTGCCAGGCCCTATTCTAGGCACTGGGGATAGAGTAGTGAACAAAACCGACCCAGATTCCTGACCCCCTGAGCTTCCATTCTGCTGGCGTCTCCTCCCTCAGCTGCGTGCACGGGGAAAATAGGGCTATTCGCTTTGTTCTGGGCCCACGGGGGATTGAAAGCAAGATACCGTCAGTGGCAGGCAAACGGGGATTGGGGGAGCTCCTCCCTTTCAAGGAGGCTGCGGGCAGACTGATGGTTTCCAGCCAGGTCACCCCGGGCTGCCCACGGTGACGTCAGTAACGGAGCCAGGCCTTGGGCAGAGGCCAGTACCGACTTTGCTTGGGGAGCAGGCGGACTGGCTGGTACGAGGCATATCGGCTCCTAACCAAGAAACCGGTAAAAGGGAGACATCAGGCATTTCTAAAAGGGCACTAACATGTTTCAAACGCCTTTGTATGTGCTTAAGGCTTGCCTTATGCCCTTTAGTCCCACCAGATTCCTCCTACAAGGAGGAATTCCCCACATTTTACAGATGAGGAAGTTGAGGCTCAGAGAGGTCGAGGGAGCTGCCAAACGCTGCACAGCAAGGTAGCGCGGCAGCTGGGATTCAAGCCCAGCTCTTCCTCCAAATCGTATGGCTGTCCCTGTGCTGATCTCTCATGATAGTCTTGGGAACAGAGGAAAATGCAGCTACTACAGTCCTGGGCTCCCTTCCCTTCTCAAGGTGATTCCCAGCCAAGGCAATCTTTGTGCTTTGTGGTTTTGATTATTTTTACCCTGTTGACTGAGAACCTCCTGAGTGCCTGGCCCCACATCCCCTCATTCCATGCTCACAATGACCCACGGCAGTCCCGTCCATATCCCCATTGTACAGAAGAGGCCACTGAGGCTTGTAGATAGGACCTGTCTAGCCGGGGGGCCAGCTGTGGAGCTGATGCGGCCCAGAGCTCTGGAGGCAGAGAGAGGGGTCAGAGGGAGGCAAAGGGTCATCGAGCTTCAGGTGCATGTCCCCTGGGGGCCAGTTGGTAGGGACCAGCTGTGGCTTGTTGTCTCTGGCCGTGACCCCAGTGCAGTGAAAATTCTAGGGTAACTCCAGGTCATGTCCCAGGGGAAAGGAATGGCCTTGGACCAGACCAGAGGGTGCAAGCTAGTGGCCTATAGACATGTTGACTTTGGCTTATAGAGTGTTTAAAGGGGGGAAACAAAAGCTAAATTAGTGGCCAATACTTAAAACTCAAGGGATTGTGTATAAAATCTGCATTTCAGAAATCACAAGATCTGGCTACACAGGGCCCGCCTGCCTGCCTGGCCGCCCTTCCCTGGGTGATAGCTGGTCAGATTCTGTTTCTTTGCTGGGGCCAGTCTCGCTCCTAAATGCTGCCACGCCCTGGTGGCCTCGGAGCCCGCGACCCAGCACCGAGCCTGACCTCGGGGAACAGACTTCTAGAAGCTAGCGGAGGGCTGTCCCGGACGCGGGAACACATCAGCAGAACCCGAGATTGTGTGACCTTACATGGCTAAGGGGCTTTGCGCGTGTGGTTCAGTTAAGGATCACGAAGTGGAGCACATATCCTACCCCGGGGTATTTGTGTGGCAGCCTTAGCAAATGAGCACAGTGAGGGGACCCCACGGCTGGCGGTGGCCACCTGACAGTCCGGCCCCCGCCCCGTGTATGCGCCTCTCTCTGTGAAGTCATTTCATCTCAGTAACCCTATGAGAAAGTGAGGCCCCGAGAGGGCGAGCCACTTGACCCGGGTCACACAGCCCGCGGGGGCTCAGTGTGCCCTTGCACCTGGGCCGTGGGGCTCCCCGTCTGCCTTCATGGCTCTCGCTGCTTCTTATAACCAAAGGTCAGAAGCGCTCTGTTTTCTCCATGCCTCCGCTGTGGGCTGCACTGTGCTCGGTCTTGGCCATTCGGCCCCGGCTCCCAGCCCCTCCTTCTCCAGCTTGCCCCTTGTCCCGCAGGGTGAGCCTGTGGCCTGCCCCTCCTCGGGCTTCTGATGGGGTTCACCGACAGGCAGCATTGGCAGGAGGAGGGCGGAGGAAGGGGAGAAGGGGGAGAAGGTGGGAGGAGGTGGGAGGAAGTGGGGGAAGGAGGGGGGAGGATGCGGGGGGAGGTAGGGGGAGGCGGGGGAGATGGGGGAGGAGGGGGAGGAGGGGGGAGGATGTGGGGGGAGGGGGGAGGATGTGGGGGGAGGTGGGGGAGGAGGGGGAGGATGTGGGGGAGGGGGTTGAGGAGGGGGGAGGGGGAGGAGTTGGGAGGAGGGGGGAGGGGTGGGGGAGGAGGGGGAGGGGTGGGGGAGGAGGGGGGAGGGGTGGGGGGAGGAGGGGGAGGGGTGGGGGGGAGGAGGGGGGAGGTGTGCAGCCTCCAGAGCCCTCCCCTCTCCCGTGGCCTGTGGCTGGCCCTCGAACTGCGGCCAGCTTCTGCCCGGCCCCCTCTGCAGCCCCGCATCCCCGGCTGAGCATCGTGTCGTGTCCTCTCCCCGGCCACGCCCCCCCTCCCCGCGGCTGCTGGCCCTTGGGTGCCTCCCTGCCCCTGTCCGGCTTTGCCCACGTCTCTGTTGATGGTTCCCTTGATGAAAACCTCTCGAACCACGGGCCCTGGATTCCATTTCCTGCTTGATATTCAGGGGCCATCGCGGGTGGTCCCCGCTGCCACCTCATGGGGTGGGTTTATGAGCCCATTTTATAGCAGAGGCAACACAGGCCCAGAGAGGTTGAGTTACGCCCCCAAGGTGACCAGCTGGCTAGTGATAGGGCCGGGATCTGAGCCCCAGCCGGCCTCCGCCCTGCACCCCATCTCCAGCCTTGGGCTTCCTCCTCTGTAAAATAAAGAGGAAACATAGTAACTACCCCGAAGTGTTGGTCTGTAGACAGAGTCGGTCTTTGTACTTACCACCCCCCCTTTCCTCTGCCCATCTAGAAACTGTGGGTTGTGCTCCCTCTGTTTGGAGATTGACCCTAGATGGTTAAGCTATATGTGTGTCTGTTTTCTTCACAAAGTTGACCCCTGTAACGGTCTTCTCGCACCTTCTCACACACATCCAGGCTCGTCACGTCCTTCGGCTGCCCATCAAGCCTTCACTCGGGCGGTCAGACCTGCGGGTCTCAGCCCTGCCGCTGTTGGCCTCCGGGCTGTCCTGGCTGCTGTCAGACGCTTAGCGGCATTCCTGGCCTCAGCCCACGAGATGACAGTAGCCCCCAGCCCTTGGTTGTGACGACCCAAAGAACCGGTTCCAGACAGCGCCCCGATGTCCCCTGGGGTAGAATCACCCCTGCCTGAGAACCACCGGTTTGGAGTCTGACCTCTCACTGTGTTTGGAGCAAAGAGGCTTTTCAAAGTGTGATTTCACGGGGCCCTCCTTGCCCCAAAGTGTCCCCAGAAATGTTCGTCGTGTGAGCCCGACTTTTGGTTGCCCCTCGAATCTCCGAAAGCCCTTTCTGTCATTGTCTCTCTCTTTCTCCGCCCATCCAAAGCCTGTGTTTGCCCGGTCCCCGAGGAACCCCTCCCAGAACCCTGTTCCCTCTGAACTTTGGCAAATGTTTCTTCCGCTCCTAAGGACCCAGAGGAGTTGCAAAATGGGATTTCCTCCAGACGCTCTTCCCTCTACCTCCCTGCCCCTGGAGGGAATTAATTTCCTGGAAAAAAAAAAAAAATCACTGCTTGTCTCCTCTGTGCTACTAGCCCACCATGTTGCAGGACTGGAGTTGGTGGGCTGTTCCTCAGTGCCCCCTGATTTGGGGGATGGGGATGAAGAGGAGGGTGCGGGGGGGGGGCATGCGGGGGGGGGAGGGCAGAAGCCCAGCTGCTGCCCTGAAATCCCCCCCTTGCCACCTCCTGCCACCCTGTGAGCTTTGTCATTGAAGAGGCAGGACACACACAGGGCCCCAAGATATCCATTTGTCTCCCTCATTTGCAAGCACTGAATGAAATCGTTCAGCATTTCCCGACAGGGCAGAATGCAGCAACTCCAAATGAGCTATTTATGGGCCATTTTTTCAGCATTACTTGCATATTATAATTAAGAGATAATGTCAGTGGAATAGAACATTGTCACCGGGTAATGGTCTCCCGCTGCTTCCGAAATGTCAAGGCAAAGTCACAGCATTTATCAAAAATAAATGTTGGCGGGAAGACGCGACGTTTGTTTTCACAGCAGGGACATTAATCCTGGGACAACGATATGGCAATGTCTTTATTTCTCTTTTCCGGAGTGATGGATGCCAGCGATGATCCTATCTGATGGATGTAGGGTCTTGCCGGTTGTTTGGGGGGGGGTGGGCAGTTGGAGCAGAGGTGCCGGCTGCCCGGCCCGGTGGCCACGTTTGGGTGGGGTTGGCTGTCCTCAGCCGCAAATTCGCTCTGCACCGATGTGCTGGCGGTGGCCTGTGGGGGTGTCCTGGCTCCCGATTGGGCAGGGCGTCTTCTGCAGCTGGAGGCGGCCTGCTGATTGGGTGGGCAGAGGGCGGACATTTGGCAGAGGTCCTCCTTCCTGCCACGGCGCTGGTCCCTGGGGAGTGGGCACGATGATGGAGAAGCGTACCCTGGGGCAACCCCAGTTTCTGCATCGCTGCCCAAGAGGGGGCCAGCCCGGGACAGGGCCGCCAAGACACTCGGCCGCCGGCTGCTCCCAGTGATCAGGGACCCACTGCTCTGCACTTTGGCACAGGGACCTCTAGCTCTGCAGGCGGCCTTCACGGCCGTGCTGGGTGGCCTGCCAAGCTGACATCTCCTCGGCACTGCTGCCCTGAGTGATCTTTCTCAAGTGCACAGCTGATCCTGCCCCTGATCCCGAAATCCCCCTGGGCCCTTGGGACAAAGTCCCACCTTCTCGAGGGTTCCAACACAGCTTTCCCAAAGTCCTTGCAATTCCTCCAAGGGATCTGCTCCGTTGCCCCCCAGCAGAGGCCTCTACCCTTTCCTTCTGCCTGGGATGCCCTTCTCTTCTCCTGCCTACACACAACCCCTAACCTGGCTGTCTCCCACTTCTTCAGGCCTCCATTCCATCTGCTCCTCCTCCAGGAAGCCCTCCCTGACTCCCAAGCCTTGGATATGTGTTTCCCCTGCGACCCCTACATTTTGGCCCTTTTCTGAATCACACTAACGTGACTGCTCGGGTCTTGGCATGTGTCCCCCTCTCGGCTCTGGGTGGCATGAGGGCAGCACTGTTCCTGGATGCACACTTGATGTTGAATACGTGTGTGTTGCAACAGGTGATGCATGAATGAATGGAGGGAGGCCTTTTATGTGAGTTTCATATGAGTTACCTACTGGTAGAATAATGCTGCATAACAAATTGCCCCAAATATCAGTGACCTCACACAAGAGGCCGTTCTTTGACTCGTGAGTTTGCAGGCCAGCAGTTGAGGCTGGGTGCGGCTGGCAGTCTTCTGTCTCAACGGGGCCTGGGCACTCGTCTGGGGTGGCTGACCGGTGGCTGATGGAGGGCAGGCGGCCTCAGCAGCGCTGCTTTCCCATCCCCCGTCTCTCCTCCAGCGAGCCCGTCTGGGTGTGATCCCTGGTGACGGCAGATGCACGGGAGGGCAGGCAGGAGCGTGGCAGGCCTGGCGTGGCCTCGCGGGGAGCCGGCACCCCCGTACTTCCATTGGTGGGAGCCAGTCTCCAGGCCGACTCCGATTCAAGGGCCAGGGAAATAAACTTTCCCTCCTTAGTGTGAGGAACTGAAAGCCCCGTGGCAAAGGGCGTGGAGACGGGGTGGGGCGTTGAATTGGGATCCTCAAGGCGATCTGTCACGGTTTGAGTCAAGTTCTTACAACACACAGCAGACGCCTAGAAAGAGCTGCTCACCTATAGTGATTCTTCTGGTGGTCCGAAGTCAGCGGGGTGCACGCGTGCGTGTGTTTATTGTGGTGACATAAAATGGATCATCTTTCCTGTTTTTAGTGCAGGCCAGTAGGGTTAGATATATCCACAGGGTTGTCAAACCTCTGGAACCCTTTTCATCTGTCAAAGTGACACTCTGTCCCCAGCGAACACCAGCGCCCCCAGCCCCCGCGCCCCCACCCCCTGTCCTGTCTCTAGGACCGGACTCCTCTGCCTGCCTCATGTGAGTGGAATCTGGCAGTATCTGCCCTTTCTCGACTGGCTTCTTTCACGGAGCACAATGTCCTTGAGGTTTGTCCATGCTGTAGCAGGTGTCAGCATGGCTTTCCTGTTTAAGGCTGAATCACAGTCGGCTGCGAGGATGGAGCACATTAGCACATTTTGCTCGTCCGTTCATCCGTGGATGGACACTCGGACTGCTTCTGTGTTTTTTAGCTGTGGTGGCTAGTGCTGTGGTGCACGTGGGCGTGCGGATGCCCCTTCGAGATCCTGCTTCAGCCCTCTCGGGAGTATGCCCACGAGTGGGATTGCTGGATTAGAGGTGCTGTGGTTGAGCCTCGGGGGCGGGGGGGGGCCTTCGGGACACAAACAGGGCCCCGCACACTTGATGGGGCAGCAGAGGTACACTGGGCGAGCTCCGGGGTCAGATGGCCTTGTTTAGAGCCCAGCTCTGCTGCTTCCTCATTGTGTTTTCTCACATGGGTCACTTGCTCGGATGCTGTTTTGTCTTTTGTGAAATGGGGATACTAATAGTATTGATTCATGGAAAAGATGAGCCCAGAGCACGTACTCAGTGAATAATACCCATGTGTTGTTTTAGGCAACGTTCTTGCCTTTGACCCCTCTCCTCCACCCCCCCCCCCCCCCCCGACCTCAGGGGTGGAATGTGTTGTAGCTGACAGGTGGCTGGGGGAGATGCCTTCAGTCTCTATCAGAACACACCCAGAGTTGATCGGTGCGGGGAAGCCCCAGGGAGGGCTGGGCTGGAGCTTGGGGACCAGCCTGGGCCTCGGGGGAGGGGGGAGGGGGGAGGGCTGCCGCCCGTGTGGCCGTGTGGCCGTGGGCAGGGCAGGGGGGAGGTTTCCTGCCTCCGCAGATGCTCAGCGCCCTGATTCAGAGGCCTCCCTGGCCAAACCTCCTCTTCCCCTGCGCAGATTGCAATTTGGGCCCGGCAGGAAGAGAGAAATGAGCTTGCATAATAGAGGAACATTTGGTTCTTTCGGCTGGGCCTGGAGAGGGGGGAGGTTTTTGTGCCGAAGTGCGCAGCGTGGGGGGTAGACTGGAGAGGTTTCTTGCTGCTGGGCAGAGGGGGGAGCCCAGTCCACCCGGAGGGGGTCCCCCTCGTGCTGAGGGCCAGATGGATGGGGGGGAGGCCGCTTCCCCCCTCCCTGGGGGGAAGGGCAGACAGGGAGGGGGCAGGGGGCTCTCTGACTTCGTTATTTTCAGAGACAGGAGAGACCGTTCAAGAGAAACCACACAGGGCAGCGCTGTGGCCTCAGGGAGGCTGGGCCAAGCACGCAGCCTCAGCCGGCTGTCCGTCTGTCCCCGGGGCCATTCAGGACACTTCCTTCTCAGCCCAGAGAGACCTGTGACCTCAGCACAGAGTTGATCCTGAACTTCCTGACCCAAGGGGATGGGTTTGAGCCGCCATGGTGGGCCCTCCCTAGGACCACGGGGCCGGACGAGAGAGAGAGAAACAGACGGACAGACAGACAACTGAGTGCAGAGTGGCCAAGGTCAGTAGATCAGTCCCCAGATGTGACAGCCCCACCTCTAACTGGACCCCTGCTCTGCTGTTTATCAGGGGATTGAGATGGGACAATCACCACCTGCCACCCAGGGGTGGGGTTCAAGGCCAAGATGGGGACACAGTCGTGACTCTTGAAGGGCTTTTGTAATTCTTGATGTGTTGTTCGCGTCCCTGCCCTTGTTTAGGCCTCGTGACAGTGCAGGGAGCGTGGGGGCAACGTCTCCGTCTTTGGACAACTATTTGCTGGGTACGTCCTCCGTCCCAGGCCCTGTGCTAGGGGCTGGAGGTGCCACAGGGAGCAGAGCAGATGAAGAGCCATCCTCCAGGTGGAGGTTACGTTTTAGGGGAAAAGGCAGGTGCAGAGCAAGGACCCACATAAGAAAGACCGTCACATCTGCGTATGACTTGGCGCTTCTCCCCACCAACCGGGTACGGTGTGTTTCCCCACCCCTTGACTTTGGGTGTGGCCGAGTGATTTGCTTCAACTTGCTTTGTCCGAATGAATGAAGTGGAAGTGATTCTACCCCAGTTCTGTCCCTAGCCCTCAAGGGACCTTGTACGTTTCTGCATCTTTGCTGTCATAAGAGACAAACACATCCTGGATTGGTGCCCACTGATCCAAGGAGGTGGAGAGACCAAGCCCAGCCTAGATCAGCCAATTGGCAGAAGTATAAATCATAATGCGTGATTGTTCTCTTGTTTTTTAAAAGATTTTATTTTTGAGTCATCTCTACATCCAACGTGGGGCTCGAACTTACAACCCCGAGATCAAGACTGGCATGCTCCGGACGCCTGGGTGGCTCGGTCGGTTAAGCGTCTGCCTTCAGTTCAGGTCATGGTCCCAGGGTCCTGGGATCAAGTCCCGCATCCGGCTCCCTGCTCAGTGGGGAGTCTGCTTCTCCCTCTGCCTGCCACTCCCCCTGCTTGTGTTCGCTCTCTCTCTCTCTCTCCCTCTCTCTTCCTAAAGCCAGCCAGGCACCCCATGTGATTGTTGTTTTAAGCCACTGAGTTGAGGAGTTGTTATGCAGCATATTGGTGGCAATAGCTTATTGGTAAAGCCAGCTATTGGTAAGTGTTATTATTAACCTCATTCTATAGACAGGGACACTGAGGCCCAAAGAGCTTGGTGAGCAGAGCTCACTCAAAGGTGAGCAGAGCTTCTTAGTGTTATGGAGTGAACGTGTCCAAGCCCAGACGAGAACCTGGCTCTCTTGACCCCACCTGGCTTTATTCATTCAGCATGTTTTTTTTATCGAGCAACTACTGTGAGCTTGTAATTGTACTGGAAGCTGGAGATCGCACATTCCTTCTGCAAGCAACCTTTGTTTAAAAAGGACTCGGCTTTTCTTAGAGTTTCCACCAAAGTCGAGACTTGAGTTGCATCCCCCCATGTGTATACCCACGTCCCCTGGAACCATTCATGGCTGTGACAAGATGGGGAGGGGCCTCCAATTGGCCAAGCTGGATCATGTGTCCAACCCCTGTTGCTGGGAGGATGGCCTGATGTGAACCAGACGGACTGACAGCAAGGGGGAGACGGTTTTCCCAAAGAAGACGTGGGTGCTGTTAAATCTTAAGAAGTGGGCAGAGAAAAAAAAAAAAAAAGCAGTGCTCTCCCCAGACATCTGGGGTCCTGAATGAGACCCCCCGGCAGCTCTGTGGTCCTCAGGGAAGGCCCCCTGGACCCACAGCTGCTGCAGGCCTCCCCTACCTCCGACGTCCTCACGGGAGCTCTGCCCGACTCTCGGAAGATCAGATGTGATTTATTCCTGGCATCTGTGTTGCTACTTGCTGCGAGGTGCTTTGCAGTAGAACAATAAGTTACGGGGCCATTTATCTTGTTGGCGGCTTCTGATAAAATGAGCAGCCTGAGCAGACAGGGCCTTTAACGAACACAATCAGGGCTGTTCATTTAGAAACCAGGAGACCTTGAAATTGGCTTTAATTGAAGGGGTGAGCAGAGAGGGGGTTTGGCTGGGTTGGCTCAGATTGGAGACACCTTGTCTCTGGAAAGGTCTCAGCAATGGGCCGACCTGGCTTTGAGTCTGGGCCGGGCCTCTACGTTTGACTTTGGGCAGGCTCTGTGACCTCTCCCAGACTCGGTTTTCTCACCTGTGAAATAGGCATGTATCGATCAGCACCAGCTCAGTTATGTTGTAGTAACAAACAACACCCAAATCTCTTGGCTTGAAACAGGCAACGTTCATTTCTCATTTATGCTACATGTTTCCCAGGGGTCGGCTGTGGGCTCTGCTCTGCACGTCCTCACTCGGGCAGCCAGACGGATGGAGCATCCTGTCTGCAGTGGGGAGCATTCCTGGGCATGGGGCAAATTGTGCACCGGTTCTTACAGTGTCTTCACATGAGCAGCTTACATCACCCTGGCTCACGTCCCATTGGTCCAGGCAAATCACAGGGCCGAGCTGAACTTCTGGGAGTGGGGGTAGGAGTAGAGAAAATTCCTACTGTGTGACTGTTAGCATGAAAGCCAGAAGCTTTATTATTTATCAGAGGACAATTCTGCTGGGCCATCCTAGAAGTCAGGGTTTGTCTTCTCCCTCCTGGAGATGCTAATTATCTGCGGCTAATCCATGCCTTACTTCCAGGCCAGATTGGTCACCCTCCCTCACGTCACTCCTTCTGCTGCAAACCAGTGAACAGCAGTTCCTCTCTCTGCTACTAAATATTAAAGCAGGTCAGACTCGCATTTAAAGTATACCTATGGTGACCTCTCTCAAGGCCCCCAGATCTGGCCCAGAGAGGGCTGGGACCACGTATTTACCTCTCACTGTATCCCCACATTCTAGAACAGTGCCTGGTACACAGTGAATGCTCAGTAATTACTTGTCACAATGGCTAAATGATGCACCCTACATCACAAGCCCTGGAAAATGTCAGAGGCAGGCTTATGAGTGCTCAGTGCTGCTGTCTCCAGGGGTCAGTGCTTAGTGCTGGGCACTCACCCTGTGCGGGGCCTCCTGAGCCAACTGCCCTGCATGCCTTAAACCCTTAATCCTCCAAACAACCCCCGCCCCACCATGGTGGCCACTACCAGGGCAGGATTCTTTTAAAAAAATCTTTAAATTTCCCCCAGTTTTATTAAGATACAATTGACATAGAACATTGTTGTAGTTTTGGGTATACAACTTGATGATATGATATATGTGTATATTACAAAGTGATCACCATAATAAGTTTAGTTACCATCCATCACCACACGTAGTTATAATTTTTTTTTTTTCCTTAGGATGAAAACTTTAAAGATTTACTCCCTTAGCAACTTTCAAATGTATGATACAGTATTGTTAACTTCAGGGAGGAATCTTAACTGAGATAGTCATTCATGTTTATTAACCCTGTAACTTTTCCTCCTCTGATTCCAAGACAGTATCTAGTCCTTCGTCTTTTCTTGATTTTTTAAAAAGATTTTATTTATTTATTTGAGAGAGAGAAAGAGAGCATGAGCACGAGCAGAGGGGAGGAGGCAGAGGGAGATGGAGAAGCAGACTCCCTGCTGAGCAGGGAGCCCGATGCGGGGCTCGATCCCAGGACCCCGAGATCATGACCCGAGCCGAAGGCAGATGCTTAACTGACTGAAGTATCCAGGCGCCCTGATTTTTGTTTTTGCCAAGCAGAGGGTAGAAGCTTCTGGAAGATAGTCTGTCTATCTGCTTTGTATTAATCTGGACTCTCTAGAGACACAGACCAACAGGATCTCTCTCTCTCTCTCACTCTCTCTCTTTCTGTAGATTTACTATAAGGAATTGGCTCATATGGTTATGGGGGCTGAGAAGTTTCAGTCTGCTATCTATCTGCAAACTGAAGACCCAGGAGAGCCAATGGTGTAAGCTTCAGTCCAAATCTGATTCCAAAGCCAGGGGAAGACCAATGTCCCAGCCTGAAGACAGGCAGAGAGAGCAGATTCTCCCTTATTCACCTTTTTTGGTCCATTCAGACCTTCAACTGATTGGACGAGGCCCACCCACACTAGGGAGAGCAATCTGCTTTACTCAGTCTCCCAATTCAAATGTTAATCTCATCCAAACACCCTCATGGACACACCTGGGATAATGTTTAGCTAAATATCTGGGCAGCCCACATTCCAGTCAGGTTGATACATAAAATTAACCATCACATACCTTTTATGAAAAAACCATGCTTTAAGGTAGAGGTTCAGATGCTGTAACAGAACCCCTCCCCACAAAACACATTGGTTGAGACAAGAGAGAAGCTTGTTTCTCTTTAATGGAAGCATGTCAAGGGAGGTGTGGACCCAGGGGAGCTGGGAGTTCAGCTCTGCAGTCCTGGGGGAGGGGGGAGGGGGCTGGTCCTTCCATCCCATTCCAGCAACCCTAGGACATGGTCCTTCGTGGCATGGGTGGAGTGGAGTCAAAGCCAGATCCACAGCCAGCTCTCAGAAAGGGGGTGGGAAGGGGGCGGGCAGGCATTTCCTGGTAAGCAGGTGATGGGGAAACTGTGTACACCCCTTCTGCTCACATTCCAACGGGAGTAAGGGGGTGCTGGTAGGGGTGTCCCTGGCTCAGCAGCCATGGTCCAGGGGAAGTTTCCTCACAGTGGGACAGGAAGCATCCTGAGCTCTTGGAGAAGCTGCTGTTGGTTCTGGAGGGGGAGTCAGAGAGGGAGCGAGACTTTCACAGGCTGGGGTCAGCAGGAAGGAGACAGTTCTGGTGACCTCATTCCATGGAGGTGCCCTGAGGGAGGTGACAGGATCTAGAAGCTGCATCATGCACCAGGAAGGGGGTGCTCTAAGCAAAGAGGCCACACTGGGGTGTGGACTGACCCCTTCCTCCCACACAACACGGATGCTGAAGAGTTTCACACCAGACAGGGCTGCATGGTCCCGGATCCCAAGCATCTCAGGGTCCTCGGTAGGGTGCAGTGGCCAGAGGGACCTCTCAGACACTTGGTCTCTGATGCAACCCAGCATGGAGGAGTCCTCATCCTGAGATGGAGACTGAATTTCCTATCATCTTGGAAGGATGAGGGTTTGGGATTGGCTCTATGTTGATTGGAAAGAGATAAAAATTCGTGTATCTTGCAGACATGGATTTGTGGCCTGGGCTGTATGCCCATTGCATTGATGTCCCTGTTTTACCGGGTGAGGAGATGTGCTCAGAGACATCAAGTCACTGAGCCCTGGTCACACAGCAAGTTCCTGATAACAGTGGGATTTGGAACAAGGGCTGCAGTGTGCAGACCTTACCCGTGCCTTCCTTGGGGTACAGGCATCATGTGGGTTTGAGTGCAGGGCAGGGAGGAGGAATTGGGGTGGGGGCAGATTCTGGGGGCCTGAGTAGGTGGCTGTGATATGTGAGGTAGGTTTGCCAGGCATTCTAGAAAGTTCAGCAGGCTGCACCCTGGGAAGCTCCCAGAGGCTCTTAATATGTATGTCTCAGAAACAAAGGCTGTTTTCTCAACTAGTTGTCCCCCACTGTCAGCCCCCCACCGCAGGCTGGGCTGGAAGAGGCTGTGAATTATTCAAAGCTGCTCCTGGACCAGGCTCCTCCCTCGCTGAGCACCTGCTTGGAGAAACGAAGCCGACTCTCAGGCTTGAAAGGGAGTTAGGGGTAGGATGCGTGGCTAAGAGCTCAGTCTGGTCTGCCACTTCCGGGCCAGGCCAGTTAATTCACCTCTCTGAGCCTCAGTGTCCTCATCTCTGAAATGGACCCAGTAACAGCAGTGCAGGTACAGTTCAATGAGAAAACAGGTGGATATTTTAGCCCCGTGCCTGGCGCAAGTAGAAAGAGCTCAGTGTAACGTTGGCATTTTCTTCTTATAAAGTTTTCCTGTCTCGGGCAACTCAGCAGTTTTTCTCTGAGGTACATGCCAAAGTGAAACTCTTGCATGTGCCCCAGGCAGCAATGTGTCCAGCAGCTGTTCACTGTAGCAAAACCTGCAGCCAACCAAAGTACTCCCGGGAAGGAAAATGGATAAACTGTGGCACGTTCACAGGGTGGAATATTACACAGCAGTGGAAACCAATGCACATCACCTCCAGGCCAACGCATGATGCATCTTAATGATGCAGTGCACAGCAGAGTTTCCCGACTTCGCTGCTCTTGTATTTTCTCATTATTATTTTTCAACAGCAGCTTTATTGAGGCATAATTCACATATAATAAATCATGCGACTCAATGAATCTTAGTCTCTTCACAGACTTGTGCAAACATCACCACAATCAATTTTCGAACATTTTCCTCACCCTGAAAGGAAACCCCATCCGGCTTAGCCGCCACACCCTGTGGTCCACCGCCCAGCCCCTGGCAACCACCAGTCTACTTTCTGTCTCCGTGGATTGGCCCTTTCTGGACACTTCCTAGTGGAATCACACAGCCTGTGATTTTGGTTTCCCGCTCCTATCACTTAGCGTGCTGCCTCCGAAGTTCACCTGTGTTTGTAGCAGGTGCGAAATCTTCACTCTTTTTTTACGGCTGAATCATAGTCCATTGGATGGAGGGGCCACGTTTTGTTTATATAAATTTGAAGGACATTTGGGTGGTTCCCATTTCTGGGCTATTGTGAATAGTGCTGATGTGAACATCTGTGTACAGATGTTTGTGCGGACCTCTGTTTTCGTCTCTCCTGGGACTGCTTACATTTGGGCCAGGATTATTCTCAGTGGCAGGGAGCCATCCCAGACACTGTGGAGGCTCAGCAGCGCCCCTATGCCCACCCACTGGCTGCCGGTAGCACGTCACCCCCCAGCCACTGTGACAATCAGAGATGGCTCCAGACATTGCCCGATGTTCCCTGGAGGCAAAATCGCCCCTGGTTGAGAATTACTGGGGTAGAAGGAGGACATCAGTCACAGAAGGCTCCATACAACGGGACACTCTGGGCGGGAAGTTTGAGAACAACTACGGCTCAGTCCTGCGTTATTTAGGGCAATGGTTCTCCAAGTGTGGCCCCAGAGCAGCAGCATCCTCTCGGGACGTGTTAGAAATGCAAATTCTTAGGCCTGACTCCAGATCTTGGGGATCAGACACTCTGGGGGGTGGGGCCTCGAATCTCTTTTCACAAGCTTCGGGGTGATCCGGAGCACACTCGTGTGAGAACCACGTTAGGCACGCACACACGTACACCAATAATGTGTACGAAGAAAAGCAAGGGAATGATGAACGCACGTTCAGGATCGTGCGCCTGGCCCCGGGTGAGGACAATACGGACGTGCATGAAATCGGGGAATGGTGCTCACTTCTCGGGAGAGCTGTGGGGCACGTGGGTCCCTGCATGAGTCCTACGCTTGTTCCCGCACAGAGGGGGAGGGCCAGGAGTGTCCATGATGTTATGGAACAAGAAATTTAAAAGTGCAAACAGAAATGAAGAAATTGGGGCGCCTGTGTGGCTCAGTCCATTAAGTGTCTGCCTTCGGCTCACATCATGATCCCAGGGTCCTGGGATCGAGTCCAGCATCGGGCTCCCTGCTCAGCAGGGAGCCTGCTTTTCCCTCTCCCTCTGCCTCTCCCCCTGCTCATGCCTTCTCTCTTGCTCTCTCTCAAATAAATAAAATCTTAAAAAAAAAAAAAAAGAAATGAAGAAACAGGCAAACCTATAAAATAAGAACAAGCACCCATCAATACTGGGAGTGAGTCATGAGATTAGGATGAACCCAATTTTGTGGGCCCTACTGCTACGTCCAAGTTTATTTGTTGAAAGGGGAGTAGGGGTCTTGAACGGCCCCCACGAATCAGACCTGACCTCTGCTGTCTGGCTGGTCACCATGAGTTTTTCACACACCCCTTGGCTCTAGAAATTAGTAGTTGCTACGGTTTATTGAGCAGTTGCCGTGTGCCAAATCTATTCTAGCTAAAGCACACACAATCACACTGGTTCATGGTGTCCCATTTTACAGATGGGGAAACTGAGTCTCAGAGATTAATTGACTTGCCTGACTGTCCAGTGGCTTGGGATTGGAGTCTCAGTGCAGGTCTGTCTATCGCTAGACCTGCAGGGGCTTGGGCAGGGTCACTCTGAACATCCAGGTCAAGGTCTCACTGGGATTTCCTCCAACAAAAGCCAAGTTCAAGATGTCTTGGTTTCTCTATGAATGGCCCTAATCCTCTTCGTTATAGGCCTGGCTGGCTGGGGCTGAGGTCACGAGGCCCAGAGAGGTGAAGGCACCCCCCCAAAATCCCCAGCAGAGGCAGGATTCATACCTAGTTTACCTCCTCCAGGAAGCACCCCCATGCCTGCTGCATTCCCTCATCTCCCACAGAACTTGGGGGCTTAGGGACACATCCCCAGAGCCCGTTTGTCTTTCAGCACAGCTCAGTTGGTTGTCAGCCCCTCCCAGGCCGAGCCCGAACCTTCATGTCTCTTCCCTCCCCTCCCTGCTTCTCCCCTCTCAACACAAGATGGGCACACACCAGACCTTCAGTAGGTGCTCTGGATGTGGGTGGCCAGAGCAGAGACAGCCCTGGGGCTCATGCAGAAGGCTCCCCTGAGCATTTGCTCCTTTGTCCCCCACCTCAAAGTGGTCTGGGGCAGAGACACCCAACTCTGCAAAGTACGCTGAGACCAAGAAGCTCCAGCTCCCTGAACAAGGCCTCCAGTGACTAGTTGCCAAGCACTACATGCCCAGAGCCCTGCCTGGATGACATCCTAGACCGCCCACGGCCTTTCTCATAGTATTGTCATCTCCATTTTACAGGTGGGGAAGCAGGCACAGAGAGGTTGACCGACTGGCCCAAGGTCACACAGGTACAGAGGGGCCTGGATGTGGGTGGAGAGACTCCAGTTAGGGCCATATTTATGGCTCCCATAGGGGAGGATATGGACCAAGGCCATGAGGCCCATTAGACTGTTTTTAGGTTTCTCCCAGGTTAGATAGCCTGGGTGGGCAGCTCTAATCCCTGCCAAGGAATGTCACAGCAGCTCAGCAGGGCCGGGGTGGGGGCACTTGGTGGCTGTAACAAATAGAAAGCAGATTGTGTTTCCCTTTGCTTCCGCCCCCAGCAGGGGGAGGGGATACACCGAACCCAATTACCCACTTACAAAGGATGCTCTATTGTGGGATGAGGCAAGGTCAGGGGCAGGCGGGCTGGGGTGGGGCGGGGCGGGGCGGGGCGCAGCCCTGCCCGGGGCTCAGTGTCCCTGGCACAGCCCGTTGGCTGGGCCCCGGCTGACCTGGCTTCCTCCTGCCGGCCCCACCTCCCCCTCTGCTGGCTCACAAAGACTCAGCGTCTCTTTTCCAAAGCTGCGTGTTGCTCTCCAAGTAACCCTGATGCTCTCACTGTCTAGGACCTTCCGCAAGAACCAAGGACCCTCCCCTGAGCACTCCAGGCTCATTCATTCATCCCTCCCCCACCCCCATCTCTGTCTCCACCTATCTGGTTAATGATCTCGAAATGTTGATCAGTCAGACAGCTTGGCTTCCACTGAGATTCATTTATGTCTTCACCAACCATCTGTTAAGCACCTACTCTGCGTGGACACTAAGGATATGTTCATTGACCAACTATTTGTGGAGCCCTCTACCGTGTGTGGTCACTAGAGATGCTTTCGTTCATTTACCAAGTGTCTGTGGAGCATCCACAGGGATACACGTGTTTATCAAATATTTGTGGAGCACCTACTATGTGCCAAATGCTAGGGCTATGTGCATTTGTTTGCCAAGTGTCTGTGGAGCACCTATGTGTCAGGTGTTTGGGATGCTGCAGCGAACAAGACAGACATGGTCTCAGGCATCCTGTAGTCCACTGGGGGACAGACACTCAACAACAATTTGATTTGATGGACATTGGACATTTCCTGCACACCGAATACATGCAGGGCTGTTAGGCTCTTGGAAGACAGGATTGGAGATGCGTGATGGTCAGTGTGGGAAGCAGGAGGGTGACTCAAAATTCAGATTAAGATGGGAATCTTGCCTCCATCACGAACTAAGTTTATAACTTTGAGAGACTGGTTTTACCTCCAGGATCTCAGTTTACTCGCCTGTGAAATGGGTAGTAATGAAACTTAGCAACGGGGCCTGAGAAATATCAGTTGGCTTCCGTGGGGACAGCGGTTGCCTTTGATGGCTTAGCATCTGCTCCTCCTTCTGCTAGTGGCCCCCTGACCTTGTTGGTTCTCTCCTTTCCCTTCAGCACCTGCACTTCAGGTGAGGCCGAGCCTCGCAACGGGCTCTGGGCATGTGACCAAACGTGGCCAATCAGATCATTTCATCCCCATTTCATCATTGGTTAGAGAGGAAGTCAGTGATCCCGTCAGGGTTCAATGGGATTCAGTTTGGGAACCATCAAGGACAGCATCTTGGTGCTGGGGTTGGCAAGCGGAGGGGGTCTGGGCCCCTGGCGCCATCTTGCCTCATGAGTGGAGGGCCTCCCTGTGATCGAAGCCAAGGCAGAAGAAACAGAGGGAATGAGTCCTGATAGTGCTATTTTTGAGCCCCTGGATCCAGCTATGCCTGAAGCTTGTATATATTCTGGACTTTTCAGTAACACAAGCCAATAAATTCTCTTTGTTTCTGTAGTCAACTTGAATTGGGATTTTGTCACTTGAAACCAAGAGCCCTGACTCATAAGTAGGCCTTTGCTCCCCCTTATTTCATAACAGAAATCCCACTAACCTTGGTATACACGAACAGGGAAAATTAATTCCCTGGCTTTCTAAAAAGCTGATGAGAAATGGATAGTGGGAGAGGCTGCATGACCACTCCTTTCTTTTCGATGTGTGAGGACATCCATTCTCCTGTGGCCCCCCGACTTCGCCTCACTGAGCCAGAGCAGGGATCACTTAACCTTCTGGGCCTTGGCTTTGAAAGGTTTATGATGGATGGCGCTCAGCCTCGTGGGCAGAAATGGAAAATTCTTGGCTGTCTGATCTATGCCTTCATTCTGCATTTCCCAGCTGGCCCGGGCCAGGAGAGCTGTTGGTGAGCAAAACCTGGGAAGAATCTGAGGAGGCTGACTTTTCCTGTAAAGAACCAAATAGAAAATGTTTCGGGCTCCATGGGCCCTAAGGTCTCAGTTGCACATTCTTCTCTGTTTTTTGTTTATTTGTTTTGCTTTTTACAATCCTTTACACATGTAAGAAATAAAAAAAAAAAATGTAAAGGGGCGCCTGGGTGGCTCATTCAGTTAAGTGTCTGCCTTCGGCTCAGGTCATGATCCTGGGGTCCTGGGATTGAGCCTCAGAGCCTCACGGGCTCCCTGCTCAGCGGGGAGCCTGCTTCTCCCTCTCCCTCTGCCCCTCCCCCTGCTCCAAACTCTCGCTCTCTCTCAAATAAATAAATAAAAATCTTTTTTTTTTTTTTTTTAATGTAAGAAATCATACTTAGGCTGCACAGAAATAGGCCACGGGCTGGGTATGGCTCATGCTGATGGTTCGCTGACTCCTGGATTAGATTATAGTTATGGATACTGATGGTCCCTTTCCCCTCTTCTTCCCTCCCTTTCTTTCTTTCTTTTTCTTTTGACAAAACCTCGTTCCCCCAAGCCTAGGAAGTATCCTGGAAATTCTAATATTTTGGTGTAAAACCTCAGATTTACAAGTTGGCCCTGTCTCCTTTGCCTGCCATGTCTCTCTGGGGCGCTTACCACGATTTGCAGCTATAGGGTTTATTTCTTTGATTATTTTCAGGTTTCTGCTCCTTGTTCTAGAACATAAGCTTCATGAGGAAGGAAAGCTACGGGAGGCCCAGGGTCTGGGTTCCTGGCAACTGGGGACTGATTTCAGTGGCTGTGGGGCCAGCCCAGAAGGTGTGGGAAACCTGACAAGCGGAGAGATGCTAGCTCTCCCCTGTGTGAGCAGAGCTGGGTGAGTGGGTGGCTGCCGGGGAGCCCTCTCTGCAGAGGCAAACTCGATCCACTGTCCCGAATCATGCACTTGGGGAGGAGTGAGCTCCCTGTCCCTGGAGGTAAGTGGAAGCCAGCTGCCTGCCAGGGCCAGCTTGCAGATGGGATTCCTATCCCCAAAGGCAGGCCCTCCTCTGCCAAAGGACGCCCACAGCTCCTTGGCCTGCTTGAGAAGTCCTGGCTATGATTTGCTGGGATCCAGATTTGGCTTCTTAGGATCAGCTTGCTGCCAGGAGTCACCCGGTGATCTCACACTTGTCAAGCTGAACCAGAGAGACATGTGGGTTCGGAAGTTCTTTCTGAGCCCAGCTCTCTGGGGGGCCTCGGCTCAGGAAATTCTAGCAGCCGGACTTGTAAAATCCCGAGCCGTCCACTTGCCACTCACACAGCCGCTGCCCAAGTCAGGGGAGAAGCCAGAGCACGGCGGGGACCGGGGCCTGGCAGGCCTCAGAGTGTCCCCTAGGTGTGGGGAGTCTGACCTGGGTGGGGAGTCAAGGGTGCTCCCTTCTGTTGTTTCCAGGCTTGGCGGCTGCCCCCCAAATCTGCAAATAGTTCCGGGGACTCACTCACCCTGGGCATCCTCCTTGCCCCTGGCCCTCTGGCTGCCCCCTGGCTGGTGTTGCCTGGTGGCAGGACTATGCCCCAGCAGGTGCCCCGGGGGCATACTCACCTGCTTCCCCGCCCATCCCAGGTCTTTGCCGCAGGGTTCCTTCTGATGGCTGGGCTCCCGGGCTGTGGAGCTTGTTAAATATTTATAGCATCACCCCTACAGCCTCTTTGGGGCAGTGTGACCTTAATCACTGACTTGCAGATTGAGACCCCCCCCATCTCTTATTTGAATTCCTCATGAAAGCCCCCCCCCAAGAGGTGGGGCTCAGGTACACCCTTGTCAAGGTAGATGCCATTATTATCCCCATTTCACAAAGGAGAAACTGAGGCACAAAAAGTTTAAGTGCCCAAGGTCACATGGCTTGCTTGCCTATTCATTTATTTATGTGTTTATGCATCCACTGAATGATGGTGCAGGGGGTCAGAGGTGAATGAGGCAGCCTTGTCCTCAGAGAGCACAGCAGCTGCCAGGGGCTCGGGGCAGGGCACAGCCGGAACTTGGTTACAATCCAGGGGTCCAGGAAGTCTGCCCTGAGGACCGTAAGTCACCAGCCTGGTACAGCTCCGGGGTTAAGCAACCAGCCCAGTGCCGGCGGTCTCATATCTTAGACTTTGGGGCAAGATTGGGTAATTTATGTGTATCTATAATAGATGGAACAGAGCCTGGTACATACTAAGCGCTATGTACATATTGTTAATTGTTTTTATTAATGTCAGTTGACTACATAAACAAACAGCGACATTTCTACTCAGTCCTTGAACATCAGTGGGAGACAGGAGGCAATCAGAAGTATGGACAGCGTGGGGCAGTGCTCCACGCAGAAGGGATAGGATGGGCGAAGCCCTGTATCATCGCTGCTCCTCGGTGCATGAAGAGCTGAGCACAGGGCTCAGCACGGATGTGGCAAAGGCTGAGCCCTGCCCTTTGGGGTTCACAGAGGATAAGCCAGCCCCTTTAATGTGAGAGGTGGGAAAGGACAAGGTAGATGTGTCTGGGGTGGGGTGCAGAAGAGAGGCGAGGAGCCCTCTCTGGGGTCTCATTTTTCAGATGTGGCCAACAATTGCAGGGATCCTGCTGATTGAAATGGTAGCTCAGTTCTGGGGACCAAGACATGCAGGGGTTCCTGGGAGAGTTTTCTTCGGTTCCTCTCCTCACTCTGTGAAAACCTTCCTGGCGAGGTGGCTGCCTGCCTTGCAGCGGTGGAAAATGAGGCATCTGTCTTTTCCGGGTGTGCACAGGGACCCACTGTGACTCTCGTCTAAGAGCGAGGTGCTTCCTGACCAGAAATGACTCAGATAGATTTGTTGGCGGAGGGCTGCCGCTGCCATCCTGGGATTAATTTGGAAGTGCTGGCTCAGGACGGCGGCGCTCCTGGCTGCCCGCGGAGGTCAGGCTGAGCCTTCTCTGAGCCTTCTGTCTGGGTCACTCTCGGGGCCTCTCTCTGAGGAAGCTGCCACCTCCAGAGAGGAAATGACTGGCCTGCAATTCACCCCTGGAAAATTCTGCTAAGCCTCCTCTCTGCCCTCTTGTTCTAGTGATGGCCGCCGAGGGAGGGTTAAGTGGGAGGGTGTTTATTCCATTGTTCAATCAGCAAATTGTTATTCAATCAACAAACGTTTGTGGAGCAACTCGGATGGGCCAGGCCCTGTGCTGGGTCTGATAACATAGAGTTAAATAAGGTATTGGCTCTGCCCTCAAAGGATTTCAGCCTTGGGGTACCTCAGGGGCGCAGTCAGGTTAAACAACCGACTTTGGGTTTTGGTTCAGCTTATGATCTTAGGGTCATGAGATTGAGCCCCGTGTGGGGCTTTGTGCTCAGCATGGTGTCTGCTTGAGATTCTCTCTCTCAGAGAATTCTCTCTGAGAATCTCTCAGAGATTACCTCTGTCCCTTCCCCCAAAATAAACAAATAAATCTTAAAAAAAAGGATTTCAGCCTCACACGACAGAGACATGCAAGCTGGTAATTACTCATTGTGACATTCTTACATGTGGAGACTTGTATCAGTCAGGCCCTCTGTTTGCAAGTGATAAAACAAAACAAAATCTCAAAGTACCGTAGGCAAAAAAAGGTAACGTAATGATCATCATGTCACTGAAAAGTTAAACATACAGCTTCAGGTACGGTTTGACTCAGGGGCTCAAAACATTTACCAGGACTTACTTTCTTTCCACCTCAGGACTTGCTTTCCATGGTTTTGATCTCTGTGGTTGGCTAATGGCCCCAAAGATGCCTATGTTCCAATCCCAGCAAACCCATGAATCTGTGACAAAAGGGACTTTGCAGATATGATTCAGTTAAGGATCTTGAGATGGGGTGAGTGTCCTGGGTCATCATAAGGGTAATTTAACACAGTGGTCCCCATCAGTGAGAGAGACAGAAGAATCCAAGTCAGAGAGAGATGTGAGCACAGAGGTAAGGACCGAGGGATGCCACAGCAGGAAGGGGACATGACCCACGGAATGGGGACAGACTCCAGAAGGGGCTGAGAACGACAAGGTGCGGATTTTTCCCTAGAACCGCCAGGAGCAACACAACCCTGCTGACATCTCGATTTTAGCCCAGTCGAGGCCCATTTCAGACTTCTGAGCTCCAGAACTGGAAAAGATAATAAATTTGTGTTGTTTTAACTCATATCTCCCTTGGTACGAGTCTAGCAGAAAAGATGCGATGTTTTCTCCCTGGTAACTCTTAACGCAAGTCCTAGTCATGACTCTGATTGGCCAGGCTTGGGCCACAGACTCCGCCCCTTGAGGGGGGAGCCCCCACCTGAGTCTCCTTAACTGGGAGTCTTGGCAGGTGGAGGAAATCCAGAGAGAAGCTCCGTTAAAAAGGGGAATGAATGCATTGTAGCTAAAAATAGTCACGATGCTCTACAGCAGAGGAGGGAGAATTCTCACTCAGAGCGCTGGAGGGCATCAGGAGCTTGGGTTTTATTCCCAATTTCCTGTCTCATGAACTGTGTGACCTCAGGTAGGTGGTGCTGCCTCTCCGGTCCTCTGTTTCCTCACCTGTAAAATGGGACTGATGACCACGGCCTTGCGACTTCCTGGGGCCGTGATCTTCCTTGCGTGGCAGGCCAGCATTGAGCCACTCCTCAGTTACTGTCAAACTCACCCGGGGATCATGGAGGGTGGGTGGGCTCGAGCTTGGGGGCGGTGGGGGGGTGCTCTTGAGTTTTTCTCGGTGGTTTTGCTTTACTGGGGCATTCAGTGGAATCTTCGTCTGGTGACTCAGACTTCAAAGGAGACTGCCCTCCTTGGTCTGTTGGTGGTGTGTGAGAAAGCGCTGTGGCTCCTTCCTTTGTGGTTTCGGGGCTCCTGACCTGTCTGCATGGATCTCTTGCTGGCAGGGTGCCTGCCTTCGTCTGTCAGGGGTTCCTGTCAGAGGAAGCCTGGGACTCTGGCCCACTTTTGAGAAGGAAGGGGCTTCTTGAGGGCCAGTTTGTCCCCTGGTTGACTCAGAGTGGGGGCAAACGGCCACATGACCTATTCGTCAGGACTTACTGGCTGCAGATGACAAAAGTCAAATCAAATGGGTTCACATCTCAGCTCCACCTCTTACTAGCCAGCTGTGTGACCCTGGGCATGTCACTTAACCTCTCTGAAGGCCAGTTTCTTCATCTGTAAAATGGAGGTACCAGCCACTAGGAATCCCTGCGGATCCCTACCCTGCTCAGTAAGTGGATTTTCTATTACATGCAACCCAGTGGAATTCTAACTTCTGACTTTGCCCTTCCCTGGCCCTTTGTCCTCTGACCCATGAAAGGAGGCCTGCTGGCTGCCTCCCAGGCCCCTGCTGAGGCGCTGCACGTGAGTCTGGCCTTCCCCTTGTGTGCCCCTGCTTCCCTTCAGCTCTGCTGGATCAGTCAAGGGCGGCTACCTCATGCAGGGTGAGGAGTCAGCAATTTGTGCTGTAAATTGGCCAGTGGAGGAGTCCTGGTCAGATGGTGGACACGTCTGGGGACGCTGGGGGTCTCTGCTGCGCCGTCCTGGGGCTGGGCCCCTTGGGGTTTTGCTTCTGTACCAGGCCTCCACCGAAAGCTTTGTCCTGTGTGGGAGGCAGAATCCTAAAACGGCCCCAAGGAGGGAGGGTGAGCGCGAGGGTGTTTATTCAATTGTTCAATCAGCAAATTGTTATCCAATCAACAAACGTCCCTCCTCTGGTGTGTCCACCTTGTGTAATCCTCACCCCCCCCCCCGCAGTGTGACTATGATGGGATAGACACTCCCTTGATTAGGTTACATTGTATGTAAAAGGTGTGAAGGTGTGGTAACTCCCATGTGACAGCACATAGAAGTTTGTGGTAGGAGAGAGGAGACTCAGCCCCATAAATCTGTGTAATGTGATGGTCTTGTCTCCGTATCTAAAATGTGTAGCCCTCCAACACCACTCCTTTCTCCTCCTGGAGAAAGCCACAGTGGGGGAGAGAGGAAAGAAGTTCAGACTTCGGTTGGTCTATCGGTTTGGACTGGATTTGGCTGCGACAAACAGAAAACCCATTTAAGAGTTGATGAAATGAAAGAGTAGTCACTTTTCTCTGAGTCTAAGAAGTCTGGAAGCAGGTAGGCAGTTGAGGGCTGCTGTCTTCAGGGACCCAGGCTCCTCCTCTTATTTTGCACCACCATTCTTATCGTGGCCTCTAACTTTGTCTCTTGGTTACAATGTAGCTGCTGTAGCTCCAGTCATCACTTCCACATGTAGGCAGGATGGTGGGGAAAGGGGCCAGGGCAGATTCAATAGGTGAGTGGATAAATACACGGAACTATATCCATACAGTGAAATACTAGTCAGCGTCAAGTAAGAATGAGCTACTGCCACGTACAACAATGTGGGTAAATCTTAAATTCGTTTTGCTATTTAGACATTTAGATGGCTTCTTAGCTGCTCCACCTGCCTCCAGGACTTCCAGAAAAAAGTAAAACTTCTCCAGCGAAGCCCACAGCACCCTCCTGGACTAGACTTAATATCCAGACTCAGAGCTGCGTACACCAGGCCCTCCCAATAGACCCACAGGCAGCCTCAGCGGCAGACCGTCCTTTTGTTTCTTGCGCTGGTCGGCTCCCACTTCCGGGCTTTTGCGTTCACACAGGTTCTACCTGGAACCACTTCCCCAAGCTCTTTGCCCGGCTGCCTCCTCCCTACCGGGATTCCAGCTCAGGCGGAGGCTGTGCAGGCAGGCCCTGCCTGACCTCTCCGGCATCGGAATCCACCACGCATCATCAGCTTTGCTTTCATCCCTGCCCGGGGCGTTCTCTAAAACCACCCCCTGTGTTTCTTTGTTTCTCGTCTATCTCCCCTGGAGGACAGAGGCCCCGAGATGGGGGAGCTCGTGCCAGCAGTCTTCTGGGGAACTCAGGGCACCAGGCTTCTTCACCGACCCCCGCAGAGTGAGCGAGGGCAAGGGCCCGGCACACACGACTCGCACACGTCCGTGCCCCCCAGACCCAGACCCACTCACACACGCCTCGTGCACTCACCTGGAGCTGCACAACCACAGGTGCAGACCGGCCCTCACACCCAAACCCCGCTGCACCCCCCCCCCCCCCCCGGCCCCGCTCCCACCTTGGTGTCGAATTCTTCCTGTTCCAGGCTGACCTCCCCCTTCGAAGCTGCTTCTGGGATTGCTGAGATGTTTCCCACAGGGAAGCAGAAAACAGAGGGCTTTGAAGGTGGGGGGTGGGGGGGACTGGGCTGGGGCCAGTGCCCCCAGCTCTGGTCCGGATGTCTCAGGGGGGATGGGGACAGGGGGCGCAGGGCCCCTCTCCCAGAAAACCTCGGGGGTGGGGCTCCCACGCCGTGCCCCTTGCTCCTAGCCGTGGCCTCCACTGGGTGCTCTTGTGGGGAGAACTAAGTTTTGGTGTTTGAGATGAGGTCACCTAGACTATTCCTCAGCTTTTGCCCCTGTCACCTGTCAGGTCAGCAGCCTAGACATTCCTAAGATGGTGGCCAATTCAGTTGAACAGTCATCTGTGAGCCAGGCAGGCCCTGGTGGTCACCTTGCCAGCAAGCATTCCCTCCCTTTCCTTTCCAGAAGAGCCTGGATTTTTTTATCTGGAGGGTGAGCTGCCTTGTCCTGGGGCATTAATCAGATAGGTCTAAGGAAATCCTACTTCTGGTTGATCCAAGGTGGGCATGAGATACAGCTCTAGCCAGTGAGATGCTAGGGGGAATCTGCGGGGGGCCGATTTCCCCCCTTTAATAAGAGAGAAGCACAAGAGAATAAAGTTCCTCTGCTGTCTCACCTTCCTTTCTGCATGGTTCACTGTTGTGTGAGGGAGTGTTGCCTGGAGCCCCAGCAACCGTTTTGTGACTATGAGGCAAAACATGGCTACCCCACTGAGGATGGTGGAGTAAAAGTCAGTAAGCTTCTAGGTTTGTGGAGCCAAAATCATCTGGAAATTGACACTCTCCAGACTTCTTCTTATATGAGGTCATTAAATTTCCTCATAGCTATTACCTGCAGCCAACAGCATGCTGACTCATTTGTAGGCATTTTATATGGACTTCTTTTCCCTGCCTCCTCACGCCAACTAGGTTGTACTTACTCATTCGGCAGAGCCCAGCTCAAATGCCACTTCCTCAGAGGAGCCTGCCCTGATTCCCTCCCTCCAAGGGCAGATGACGCTTCTCTGCTTCACCGTCCTTCTAGCATCTGTGCCTTTAAAGCCTCTGGAATTCACAGTTGATAAAAGCCAGGCTCCTAAAGGAAACCGAACACATCACACTCCACGAGCCTGCTTCTTCCTGCTCAGAGCTGTGCCTGGAGGTGAGGCTGGTGCTTCTCAGGTGCTCAGCAAATATTTGTTGAATGCGTGAGTGAATATTCTGGACCTTAAAGACCTCACAGCCCAAAATCATGATGAGATACCCCCGCATAGCAACTAGAATGACTACAATTAAGAAGATGGGCAGTATCAAGTGTTGGTGAGGTTATGGAGGCCCCGGGACTCCCATACTCAGCTGGAAAGAATGCAAAATGGTGCAACCACTTTGGAAAACAGTTTGGGAGTTTCTGGAGACGTGAGTCACACACCCACCATGTGACCCAGCAGTCCTCAGTCCTGGGTATTTACCCAAGAGAAATGAAAGCATACCTGTTCTTATCCGCCAACATCCATAGTGGCTTTCTTTGTAACAGCCCCAAATCGGAAACAGACCAACGGTCCATCAACAGGTGCATGGATAAAACAAATGCTGCTTTATCCCCACAATGTAATACTATTCAGTGGGAATCAAGAGCGAACTGTTGGTGCACACAACAATGCGGATGACTCCATGTACTTGGGCTGCGCGGAAGAAGCCAGACACGAAAAGGCAGCAGCCCGGCCTGAGGATGGATGGGGTGGGGGCAGCGGGCTCTGGAGCCCAGCGAGGAGCTCATCACTGCAGAGTGGAGGCCGAGTCCTTAGAACGTGCCACAAGGTCCTGAGACCCCTCTGATTGCATTTTCTCCCTCTCCCCTGTCCACTCCTGCCCCCTTGCCTTCTGCCCTGCTCCCCGAACCCAGCGGGCTCCAGCAGGCAGGCTCCCACTGCAGGCCTCGGCACGGCTGCTCCCTCTGCCCAGGACACCGTTCCCTCATGTGTAAACACGGCTCAGACCCCCTCGTCAGTCTTGCCTTATGCTTGATTTCCTTTTCGGCACTTCCCTCCATCTGGTAAAATTACATGTATACACACACAAACAGCAACATGGATGGCTCTCGGAATAATTATGCTCCATGAAAGAAGTCAGATGAAGGAGCCCTCCGGCGTGATTCCATTTACACGAAATGATTTCATTTCTATGTATTCTAATCACCTGTCTCCTGCCTTCAGCACGGCATTGCCCAAAACAAGAGCCAGTGGCCACAGGTGGCTACTGAGCCCTTGAAATGTGGCTGGGGAGACCGAGGACTGAATTTTAAATGTTACTTTGTTTTAAATAATTTAAATTTAAAATGAAATAACCAAAGTGGCTTTGATGATGTGGGTGCGAATATTAAAGCGAAATGCTTTTTTGATGTTCGGTGCCTGGAAGACTTTTAGGGCTCTGTGGAATAACTCGGGCAGGTCTGTCTACCTTTCCAGCTGCAGGCTTTTGTAAATCTAAATACAGATCACGTGCTTCCGGTGGGGCTTTGCAACCACGGCGGGATGGGCTGCAGGTGTGGACTACACAGTGGGTTTCAGAGCGTTTGTGTGGGGAAAAAAAAAAGAATGTAAACATTTCACCGATCATTTTTCATGTGGATTAGAAACCGAAACGATGATGCTTGGGCTTGATGAGGTTAAATAAAACATTACACTTAATTTCATCTGTTTCTTTTTCCTTCGTGCATTTTATTAACATGGCAACTAGGAGGTTTTGAATTCTGCATGTGGCTCAGCCCGTCTCTGGGCTCACTTCATCGATGGCTTCTAGAAGCTAGCCTGCTGTGCGCCCAGCAGAAGGGATCATCCTCAGTTTGCTGCCCGTGGGCGTCTGTCTGTAGAGGCAGGGCATTCCCACCCACAGGGAGGGCCCAGGCACGATGAGTCAGTTCCTGCCCTGGGAGGGGAGCTCGGGCATCTGCTCGAACTCTGGCATCACGGCTCTTCCCCAGATCCCCCGTGCCAAGCGCCTTTCCCCCCGCCCGCCCCTGGCCGGGTTAGAAATGGTTTGCATCATGTTGTACCCAAGGCCTGAGGGCATCTGAAGTTCAGATGTGCTGGAAGGAGCTCAGCCCATGCCTTGTTCTCCCCATGAAACACGAATCAATACGGCATTGATCCAGAGGAGCCTGCCTTCCTGACCAAGTGCCTCTGAGCAGCAGGGTCCAGAACCCGGGGAGGGGGGGCAGGGTCACAGATGGGCCGCTGCTGGGAGGACAGATTCTGCACACTGGCTCTTGAGTTTTTTGTTTTTTTTTTCTATGTTAAAAAATATTATGGCCAAAAAATACATAACGTAACATGTAGCCCTTTCATCCTTTTTAGATGTACAGTTCTAAGCACATTCATGTTGCTGTGCCACCATCTAGAATTTGTGCATCTTCCCTTGCTCCCTGGCTCTTGGCCTCAGGGAAGGGCAGGGCTGGTGCTGGAGGGTCATGGGAGAAAGCAGGTGTCTCAGCCTGGGCTGGATTTCCTCTTCGATTCGCTCTGGGGGCGAGACCTCGGGAAATGTCGCAACCGTCACATAGGGTAATTCCAGGAGGCCTAATCAAGAAGCTATTTGCAAAGATGTGGGCAGGCATGGGGAAGTCCTGGGCTAGAAATGGAGACGTTCCCACCCTGGGCTGCTAGAGGGAGGGGAGGGAGTGTTCCAGAAACCCAGCTGCAGAGTGGATATTGGAAAGGTGCCCCTGGGGTGGAGGGTTCCCGGGACCTCACGCTCCTCCGGGGCCCTGTGGGGGCTGCCCTTTGGCCGAGTCCATCCAGAAGGCAGAGAGTGGCGTGGTGTGCGTGGTGTGGGTCAGCCTCAGGGCAGAGAGCCAGGACAGGAAG